>NC_056742.1:369025735-369398235 GCF_019279795.1 Protopterus annectens
ATGTGATATTAAATTCCAGACCTGGAAACTATGTTTCTAGTGGCCATTACCTCTGCTAGAAGAATTTCAGAACTTCAAGCATTGTTCTCTAAACCTCCCTACTTGATTTTTCATAGGGATAGAGTCACATTATGTACTAACCCTTCTTTCCTTCCTAAGGTGGTGTCAGAATGCAATATCAACCAGTCCATTAATCTGCCAGTCTTCTTTCCTAAATTTGCAAACAAAGCTGAATATATGTTCCATTTATTGGATGTTCAGACATAATTACATTTTTACTTACATAAAACAAAAGAAATTAGAAACAGATCAATTATTTGTGTCCTTTGCAGATTCTAAATTGGGCAAATCAGTTGCAAAGCTAATTTTAGTCGGATGGTTGACAGACTGCATATCATTTATCTAGAACAAGTTGGGTCTATACTTACCAAAACCTTTAAGAGCCCATTCAACTAGATCCATGGCAACTTCTTTGGTATTTCTGGGTAGGGCTTCCAAGGACAACATATGTGCAGTTGCAACTTGGGCCAGTCCTCATACCTTTATTACTCATTACAAATTGGATCTAGTCTTGAGGGGAAGAGCAATATTTGGCTCAAATTTGCTCACCCGGGATTTTAGGTAGCTGGGGGACTCTTTCCCAACAGTCGAGGAAAGAATGACAATTGACATCAGATAAAAAAGTATTGTACTTAACATAACATTCCATCTGTGTTGTCCATTTTCACTCTTCCTTAACGTTCCACTCACTAACCCCCAACCTTTTTCACAGTTGACTTCTAGAAGAATGAGAGCCTATAAGGACATCACTGTCCCTTATGTTGAGCTCAAGGTATGGTTTTCTGCTGGCAGGATTATTATATTAGTACTTCCTATTTAATGAAAACCAGGAAACAAGATCTGAGGTGTGTTAGGAGTTGGTGCATTATGGGTAAGGGAGAAGCTCAAGAGTTTTTTGGTGACAACGAGCTAAAGTAATGGCCAAGTTGGATCTGAGTGTGGGATCCAAACCCAACAGTTGAGGAAGAATGAATGTTTTCTTATCATAGCCAAAAAACTGTTAGTCCTGGTACACAGTATATAGTTCTTTTAATTCAGGTCAGTCAAAATATTCCTAAGGATGAGAGACCAAATGACTCTGACATAGACAGAGATATGGCTTCCTTTCCTACTGATCCAGAAACCCAACATTCTGATGCTGAGAGAAACTGGTCCTCACAACGTCCCCTGAACGAAGTTTGTTTTTCTCAGTGAACTGTCAAGATGAATGAGGAATTTTTGTGGGAACACATGAATGTTCCCTCTGAACTGAGGAGATATGTTATAACTGGATATGCACCATTCTATGCTTTTTCCTCCTCTACTGTCAGTCAAGTAGGAACTGTGTAATGCTGCCTGTAATAATTATTCACTTACTGCTGTTGCCAGTGAAGCAGATATGTTGTACATGTACAATGTTTATCAGACTAATCTACTTTTCTCTACATTTCCTAGGTCTGACTCTGCAACTGTACCATCAGATAACAGCTGTCAGGGATCAACCAACTCTTCCTCTTTAGATTCTGAGGGGAACATTTTGGATGAGTTTCGCAACAGATTTTTTTCTTCTTCCACAGCAATTAGAATTCTTAACTATCCTTCACCAGAAGTAGAAGGCCCTGCGTTTTTGTATAGAAATTTGACAAATGTACCTACCATCTTCCAGCTGAAGGGAGACCCTACCTAAATTTAATTATTTTTTTATATCTCTAAAGTGTCTAAACATGCATTAAGTAATGTGTATGACTGTGTAGATACTGCCTCTTGGAAGGCAATCCCTATCTTCTCAAGGCATACAGGAAATCAGTAAGAGATGTCTATAGGCAATCAGTCATACACAAAGATCTTTTCTTTACGAGGGGCAGTACATTTCCAGAATGACCATACCACCATTGTACACCTCTCCTCCTCCAATCTCTCAAAATCGAACAGCTGGCTCTGTGTATTCCCCATTGTCAACAGATTATGGTGGACTCAAGTGTGTTTCAATTTCAGGAGGGATGGAGTTGGCACTGCACATAAAAACCTTCATTATGGGGAAACCCCCCCAAACTAAACACAATTTTAACATATTAGACATAGAACAAGTCTCTTTAATCCAAAGGGGAAGACACCTATTCGAGGTTGTTTCTGGTATCAGAGTCTTTTTGAAGATCTGTTCTAGATCTTTCCTTAAATCAGTTAGTGGAAGTTCTTATTTCCTAAATATTGATTCTTCAAAGTTTGTTACCTTTCATTCCTCTTAGAAACCTTATGATAACATTGGAACTTAACGATTCATTAATTTAAATTGCCATAACAAAAGGCTTAAGGAATGTTTCCAATTTTATTGTCTCTAGGTCACACAATCAGTTCTCAGTATTACCCTTGGGATTATCTTTTTCCCCAAGGATGTTTTTTTCTTTTGTGTTGCTCAAGTCATATCTCTTTGCATAATGTATGATAATCACTTTTTTCCATTTTTGGGTGACTTTCTTACTTTTACAGAGACTTTCCCAAATGTCAGGAGTCTTTAACAGGTTTTCATCTCTTCTGACCACTCCGGCATTACAGATAGCATTTCAAAAATCTTCCCTGTCATTAAGGATTGTATTTCTAGATTGTATTACAGGCTCTCTGACTTTTTGTTACAGGAGTAGGTGTACATTTTCTTGAAACTTTACTGAGCTTCTCTTATCAGTCTCAGACTTTGGCTAGAGTTTCTCATTTTTTTGATGGGAGTGTTCATGTTTATTATTCTCCTGAGCCTATCATCCAATTGTACAAGAGATAGATGTGATGATGTGAGATATTGCCAGCTATGCTGGGAGAAGTAGGGCAGTGGTGTGTAACATATTCCAGCATAGCCAGCTCGAGCGTTGTAAAGAATTTTATGTCATTTGCATATCAAACTGATTTGTACAGGTGCTTGTGTTGAAAATGTATTTGTAAAACTGCTTGTGTTAAAATGTACCAAACAGTGGGTCCTGCTGGGCAGAAAAGAAATAGACCTGTATGTCAGACTGTATTGTAACTGTTGAAGATAATTTATTCTAAAGAGGTTAATCTCAGTCCAGCTAACTTTGAAAAATAGTCTGAAATTAAATTACCTGGTTTAGGCCATAGAGATTGTATCTCACACTTCTGATTGCAGACAGAGACAAAATGTCTGTGAAAACCAGGACTAGAAATCCTACTGTATTGTCCTCAGGAGTGAACAAATTGCTACACTGGAAGGGTAGAAGGTTTTGAAATGGTTTTATAGTTTCCAGATGCTATAACACATCTTAGCAAACATTATGTGTGTGTATGGTGACACATATACGCAAGATTCCGGCTCAGTTTCTAGTAAAGGGATATTGTGGGAACCAGAAGTCAGGTGACCAGATGTATGTGATGTCATTCTGTAGTTCAGCACTGACATGATGTTTTAATACTACGAGATAGAAGTCTCAAGGCAGTCTGTTTGTGAAACCTGACAAAGAAGGACCACACACCTACTTCATCTTGCTTTGCTCTATAAGTGAACTAGGAGACAGCAATTCTTTAGATCAGTCAGGAAAATATGGTGAGATTAGCTAAGTATTGTTTTTCTGTATCTGTGTGAATCTTTCCATCGGTGTTATTTTTAATATTTCCTGTGACTGAACCTCTGGTGTTTATTTTAAACAGATATTTTGTATTGTCTTGTTATTTTATTATTTATTATTAAATATATTTAAACTTTTCATTGTGGCTGGTCTTTTAAAGAATATTTTATACTTTGAGAGTACTATATTTATTTGATGACACCATGGCCACTCATGAAAGCTTTGCTGCATTGGCCAAACACTACCATTTGTATTGTATTAATTTTAATCAGTATAATTGGGTACCCTTGTAAGAGCCTTAGAGTAGCTGGCTAGTGGCAGTGGAACTACCTTATAGCCTGGACAGAGGTGGTAGAGCTAGTGAATCTGTGCCAGCCTTTCTCAGGTGTGTGTGTGTGTGCATGTGTGAAAATCAAATCTGTGTGTGTGTGTTTATGCATGTGTGAAAATCAAATCTCAAATAGTGTGTTTGTCAGCTACTTGGAGTAAGGACACAGATCACTGGTTTCTGCAGAGAGAGAAAGGTGAAGTCTTATTTGAGGCATGGAGAGGAAAACCCAGACTCAGGACTGAGTACCCTCCATGTGTGCTCTTAAGGGAAATTGTGCTTGGTGCAGAGAGCTGCATCTGGAAATACTGTGTTTATTTTTGTTCCAAGTGAACATCTCTCACTGGTGTCAGTGTTGAGGATTGCGGCTCTTTGATTACTGGCCCAAAGCAGGGACATCACAAATGTTATGATATTAAAAAAAAAAACACTTGGACGCAAAGATTGTATCCCCTGGATTTTTAGATTCCAATCTTGAGTGATATATTTCAGAAACTGCACCAGTGGACACTACAAAGATTGACAAATTCAAGTCCTATGCTATCCCTTTTGTTTTAACCACCATACTAAACTTGTTCTAAGCAGTATCAAAGGGCACCCTACTAGGAGCCTTGTTTTCTTTGATGACATACTGGAAAAGGATGGACTCCAGAAGCACTCTAGAGGCAACTATAACGTCCTTTGTACATAACTTTATGAGGCATTTCAAACTGGATTCTTTTCTTGATCCAAAATTGGCTTTGCTAGGACCACTCTCCAGAGGCTCTTAGGTTCATATCTTTTCTCCTCCCAGTTTGAGAAGGCTTTGGTAATTAACCCATGTAGCCTAAAGGTTATTGCAGCAGTGTGATTGATGAACATAGGTCCATAGCTGCACCCATCCTTCGATCCCCCTTTTTACAATAGGAGGAAAGTTGAGGGTGGATGCAACTGTTGTAATTTGATGAACATAGTACAGTAGCTGCACCCACCCTCTGCCCCCTCCTATTGCATATTGTTTGATGTTGGGACATATTTTGGTAGTTATTTCTTGTTTGTTTATTTCAGGATGAGTACACATCTTATTTTCAGTTATGCAAGAAATTCCTGAAGATTTTGCACTTTTGACTGCTGATTTCCCTCCAGTGGGCTGTCCAATCAGCAACCAGAGTGGAAATGTGGGTGAGAGCCAGAGCTTTTAGAAACTGGCTGGTTGTGTCTTGAGAAGCCACAACCTATGTAGCCTAAAGGCTATTGCAGCTGTGAGGAATTTGTACATCTATTGTTATGGGTAAGCACAACTTACACAATTGTACTCTTCTCCTCAGATGAAGAAATAATGTATTTCAACTTGCTGTACTTCACACATATACCACCTTTCATGTCAGGCAGTACTGAGACTTGTATAACATTTATCATGTAACTGACATTTTTCACACAACTTCCTGTTTGCCTTAAAGATTTTTGCGTGTCATGAAGGTGAAAAACAAAGGAGGTTATATTAGTGTGGCAGCCTAATTTTACATACTGTGATTTGCCACCACTCATTTTCAACTTTATAGCCCGAAATAGATGTCTGACTCTGCTCAAATTAAACTAAATAAGGTCTGCTGCCAAGTATTCATCTTGCTTCTGACATACTCAGTCCCTTACCCTGATCACTGCAATAATAAAAATAAAATAGAACTGATTGCTATTTTGTGCACTGTGGGGCATGATCAGAGTCGACACAAATATGTTGTCTCCTGCCAGTATTTACTATTGGTGATCTCTGTTCAAATATCAAGAGATGGTTATGTAAGCACTATCATCACTTCCTCTGAGTAACTGATCTTAATTGCTATTACAACAGTATTATAACATGGTTATACTATAAGAGGTGGGAAGTAGTAAGAAGCCACGTTATTGAATATTGGCTTCTCACTTCTACAGAAATTTTTAATTCAGTTTTTGTTAGGTATAGGTAAATTATCTTGGTAGTACAACTAATGCACTAACAAAATAATTATGCCTAAAGTGTCCCCCCAAATGTGTTAAAATGTTTTATTTTAAAATCATACTTGGGAAGACTTTAAAACAGATAAAAGATAGATGAAACCTAAGTTATCTGAGAATCTGCTATTCAGTCCACTGCCCATGGCACCACCAAAATTCAGTAACATCAGTTAATGAGTCAGCTTTTACTCTTCATTTTCACACTACAGGTTCAGTCATTATCTTACTAGAGAACCCCAAACACTACAGTGTTTTGGAAATAATATTACTTTGAATAGCAATTTACTCATAATTATATTTCTTTTCAGTTTTTATAGTCCTTACATATGGGTTACAGACTTAACTAAGGCTTGTCAGCTGGCACCAGATTGTTTCCCAGCAGTAGGCATCACTACTGTTACCAGTGTCTGAATGGTTGTCTAAGCTGTAATTTGCATAACATGGGAGCTGTAGCTGGCAGCCATATTCCAGTGGGGAATCCCAAGCTGAAGTTTTTGGTAACCATTTCCACATTATCATCATCATGTGAGATGAACCTGGATTTGAAATGCTTTCCTGAATTTCCTTACAGTGGATGAGCAGCAATTCCTTTTTAAAATGATTAGTCTGGACTAGGCATAATAAAGCATCATAGTATATCCATCTGCAGGCACAAGAAATGTACTTGCAGCCTACTCCTCAGATTATGGTATTATGCAATTGTCCTGTTTAGTTTTGTGTTTTTCACTTCAAGCTGTAATATATATATATATATATATATATATATATATATATATATATATACACACACACACACACACATATATATATATATATATATATATATATATATATATATATATATATATATATATGAAGTCATTACTAATGTAATGGGCAGCTCTATTTGGAAGTGTCTTGCCTTAAAATTAAAGATGTTGGCTCTTTAAGACAGCTTGCTGATACCAGAGTTTTTGGCTAAAAAGTGGCACTTGAGATGATGTCAATGCATGCCTTTAAAAATCAGTGTCCAACAGAAAATTGGTTTAAACTTGAAACTTCTACTCATCTACTACTGGGAAATTCAGTTTTCTGTGAAGTTTATATGCATTTTTTTAAATGTTTCATCTATATCTGAGCTTTCCAAAAATGATGAAAATCAAGGGGAAGGTAAGAAAAAATCCTTATTCTGTCTGAAGTTGACAAGTTTTATGAAAAATATTTCATTGTTCCAGCGCTTACAGCGGTGCTACTATTACCACAGAAAATATCAGCAAACATCCTAATTCAGTTACAAATATTGATTTGAGGTAGAATATTATTTCTGCCTCTGTAATGACTTAGGTAAAGATACTGAAATGCTTTAAAAATGAAGTGTACTTAGTTGCTCACACAAATTCAGTATTTTGACAGGAGAAGAAAATCTTTTCATTCCACTTCACAGCAGCCATTGACATTCAGGACATTGAGGTTAATGTGTTGACTGACACTGGGAATGAAGAGGAATGTAGGAAAACCTACATTTTTATGTCTTTATAGAGTCAGTTTTAGTGGCAAAGCATAGCATCCTCTGCAAAATGGAAATGCTTCATGAAACAACTGCTCTTACTGACAGAAAATACATCATAATTTAGATATGATTTTCAGGCATTCTTGTTTTCTTTTGCTTTTGCATCTGTGCAAATTATGAGTAATAATGGCTGAGCTGTAGCCTCTACTCACCTTATGCTGTATGACAATGACACAAGGCTTGCGCCAGCCACTATCCAGTATATGCAGACTACGTCCATCATTAAGTCTTCTTACCTCTTACAATAATTGTATGCTTTTTCTAGGAGTTCCAAGTAGTTTCTTGAAATTTTCAAAGCAATGTCTCATAATGTTCTTATTTTTCCCAATTGGATTTTGAATTACTATTTATTTTGTCCTCCTAGCACCATTTTTATTTAATTTATAGAAGTCTGCCTAAATGCTGATATTTTTGCTGTTCTTCAAGCTCCGTTATTCATTAGTAAGGTCCCATGTCTTCAATAACAAAAATTCAAAACAGCCATAGAACCCTATTAGCTGCTAAAGACTTTCACACTAAATGTATGATCTGTCTAAGGGTTGATCATACTGTTGAAAGTTGTCAGCTTTGGTCATTTAACCAGCCACTGGAAATCAAAGGCTTTATCTTTTTATTAAGAGAAGATCTTAAGGCCACATGCAGAGTGTCTAGAGAATAGGAAAGAAGAGATTGCAAAAGTCCTTTCAGGGGTTAAACCCTGACATCCTCCTCCAAAAGAATATAAAAGGAAGATATAAAAAAGCAAAGTTAAAAGGCCTAAACCATTTGTACCTCCAAGACTGGTAGAACATATTTTTAAGTTACAGCAATGCTAATTACAAAAAGGAAGATCTGATGTTGTCCTTTTCATTCATTCCTGAATGACTTTTGCTTGGATTTTACTCAGCTGTATTTACAAGACTGTCTGAGCCAATTCTCAAGCTCCTCCCTCTATCTGCAATGCCTGAGTCAACCTAGTATACCCCAGGTCTCGTTTGTCACAATATCACCACAGACATGGATGTATCTCATAGATCTTTTTTGGATGTTTTTTCTTACTGTAAGTCAAATATTTTTTATCTCTAGAGCTTCCTATCTTACGATCTTCATATTTCACCCCGCTCCCTTACCTAGTTATTGAGTGTTCAAATTCTTGACTTTGCCATAACTTTTCTTCTCTGTACCTTCTGCCTCAGGTAGCTGTTGGTACCATTGTTGGGACTATTTCCTACTTTGTTTTCCTTCCTCTTTTCCATTCTCTATAGCATATTTTCTTTACCTACGATTCTTGATTGTTAAACAAATAAACAAGCAAACAAACAAACAAAAACGTCCCTTTCTCTATTTCTTATTAATTGCTCTCACCCTTTTAGACTAACATCAGCATAGTATCATGGCTGAGAAACCAATGGGCATCAAATAAATTCACTTCCTGTGGGCATAAGATCCCTAACTCTGATACCCACAGCCTTTAATTCCAGGGACTACTCGCTCTAGTTATGTAAGTCCCTAGGCATCTCAGTCAACATCAGCAAATCTCATCTTCAACTTGTTCAGACCCTAGAGTTCATTAGGCTCTTTGCCCTTGTGATGACCATCCACTGAACCAGTAATCAAGGAGCCTTAATCCTCACCACTGGCACCAGTGGGGAACGTGCACTGGGTGGATAAGGACACACACAGTATTTCCAGATGCAGCTCTCTGCATCAAGTGCAATTTCCCTTAAGAGCACACAGAAACCACAGTCAGTCCACAGCTGTTTTTTCCCTCTTTCTCCAGATCCCCAATAAGACTCCCCACTGGCACAGATATAGAGTCGAGTCCTTAGCTGGGGTTCCAAGCCAAGTCCTCCAACATTCACTCTGTCCCAAGAGGGCTTCATGTCCTTGCCCAAGAAGCTGACACACACAGTCTTTGAGATTTTGATTTGCACACACACACACACACACACACACACACACACACCTGGGAAGGCTGGCATAGGTTTTCTTGCTATGCCCCCTCTTGCCCATACATTAAGGTAGTTATCACTGCCACCAGAACCCCTTATCAGCTACATTAAGGCCCTAAACAAAGGGTGTCCAATTTTACTGTGTAATATTAATACTAAAACAAATGATAGTTTAACCTAGCGTTAGGATTGGCCCACACAGTGTCACCAAATAAATATGCAAGTACTCTCAAAATTTAAATATTTCTATACAGATCAGCCACAATAAAAGGTTTAAATATATTTGATAAAAAACAATAAAAGAACAAGACAATACTAAATATATATTCACAGTGACATCAGAGTTAAAAACACAGGAATTATTTAAAAGAACATTGCCTGACAGTCTCAAATAAATAAAAAAATATATACACTAAGCTTCACTATATTCCTGGCTGTAGCTATGAGAATTACTATAATCTAAGAACTTACTAATAGAGCAAGACAGATGTGGTGAATGGACCTTCTAGTTGTTGTCAGGTCCAATACAGAATGCAGAATGCTCTGTCCCACTGAGAGACTTCTCAAATTAATATCTAAAATATTACAGCTGGGATAGTTTGCAGCATGACATCATTTTTGTCATCTGATTGCTAGAAACTGGCAGCCTTTAGCATCTACCTATAAAAATATACAGACAAAGGCTTCTGCTCAGATCTTCGGCAGATGCTGGAAGTCATAAAAAAATACATTCCTCTGTATTTCAGGACTAGTAATTAGTTCACCCTAAAGATAATACAGAAAGCTCTGCAGTGCAGACTCAGTGTCTCTAGCTATATTGAAAACTGAAAGATAGCCATAAAGTAAATTAATTTCAGTTATTTTTCTGAAGTTTGCTGTACTGAAGTTAACCTCCTGTATTTCAGTTTCCACTGTTAAAATATATACATTTAAACAGTTACAATAGTGCATGTACATTTCTTTTCTCTTCCCATTGGGCAAATTGTGGTTACCTTTTACAAAGCACTTTGCAAATACATTTTCAACACACTAGTCTGTATAAGCAGTTTGATATACACATGCCATACAGTTCTAATTCATTTGTAACACAAACATCTTATATAAATCATTTTGATATTCACCAGTGACACATAATTCAAAATTCCAGTTAGTGTGCTGGCAGTATCTCCCTTCATCACAGCCCTAATTCCCCTGCAAGGGGAATCAACAAGAGATGCTCTAGTCCATGTTTGGCTCTCCAGTCTGCTTTATGCTTATCCCTTATACCTCTAATTTCCAAATTCTTATAGAAGGCACTTTCAGTTGAAAAGCACAGTTATCTTCATTGCCCTCTTTTGGCCTTGTCAAGTGTGGATCCCCTTCCTTTAGTCTCACCTTTGCTATTTACCATGGATATTGGATCCCAGTCCAGACCTGCTTTCTCACTCCTCCAGGATGGATCATCTGGACATTCCAGACCTCAAGTTGACATCATGGTTTCTCTGATAGCTAGACAGCCCAGGCTTTCCTCCCCAGTCTGACAGATACTTCTATCTTCCCACAAGGCCTCTACAAGGAAGATTTACAAAAGTAAATGGAAAAGATTCTCTAGCTGGGCTCTAAAGAGAGAACTGCTCCTGTCTTGGTGGTACTAGAATTTTTAGCATCTATTTTTCAAGAAGGAGCTAGTTTTTGTATTGTCAAGGTGCAATTGGCAGCCATATCTAATTTTCACTCAGAAGAAAATGCATTCTCATTAGCATCTTCAAATTTGTACAAGGCTCTTCTAAAAGCCACTTTCTTGCTTAAGCCTCCAGTGAAGGACCCACTGCTCCTCTGGGATTTGACAGTCATGCTGCAAGGGTTTACTCAGAAACCCTTTGAACCATGAGCTAAGTCTGATTTAAAAATGTTGTCATGGAAAACTGTTTTTCTGGTGGCCATTATATCTGCAAGATAAGTTTCTGAACTCTAGGCTCTCTCATCCAAATCTCCTTGTATTATTTTTCATAAAGACAGAGTAACCTTATAAATGAGGCCATCTTTTTTGCCTAAAGTAGCCTCCAAAATGAATATTAAGAAGCCATTAATTTGCCTGTTTTATTTCTCAAATTTGCAAACAAATGGGAATATATGCTCCATCTTTTGGATGTATATAGGAATCTATACTTTTATCTCCACAGAACAAAGATTTCAGGAAGTTGGAACAACTGTTGCTCTCCTTTCCCCACACAAATTGGGCTCACCAGTTTCTGAAATTTCCCTGGCCAAATGGCTTACTGATTGCATTTCTTTCTGGTTACACTCAGACAGGTCAGTCCCTACTCAGGCCTCCTAAAGCACATTCCACCAGGTCCATGGCTGCCTCTTCAGCCTTTTGGTATAGAACTTCAATTGATGACATTTGTGCAGCAGCTACCTTGTCTAATGCTCATGCTTTTATTGTTCATTACAAATTAGATTTGACTTTAAGGAGCAGAGCTGCCTTTCGTTCTGCAGTACTCCAGAATATTCTTCCATATGGCCATCCAAGATCCACATAGCTAGGGCTTTGTCCCAATTATTGAAGAATTAATGAAAAGGACAACTTCAGATATTAAAGTTATGTACTCACCATAACTATGTATCTGTTTTGTCCATTTTCATTCTTCCTCAACTCCCCATTCTATTTCCCCCTTCCTATCATGTCCTGGAGTGAACTTGTGGTTATTATGGAACTTTTGTTCTCATTTGCACATCTGACAACATGGTACACATCCAGAAAATTACTCAGGAAGCTTTAACAGCCACTGAAATATAGCTTCATAACTCACAACCCATGCTTACCCCCAAAAAGACCAAACTACTAATTTCCCCCCAAAAACCTTCTGTCATGCAAAAACAAAATTTAAAGTATTCTCTCTTGCTAATACAACCATTGAAGTTACCTCTCGTACCAAATGATTAAGGGTGATGATGGGTGATAAGCTTGCATTTGACCTGCATATACAAAATAGCATAAGAAAAACTCATCGAAAACTGGGGATGCTTTACAGAGCCAAACACTTTCTCACCGAAGCAACTAAAACTATACTTGGTACTACTTATCTCCTCCTCATACTTCTTTATAGTGCTCCCATCCTTACTAAACTCTAAGCTTCACAACAATTAAAATTTGAACAATGCTATAACAAAGTTGCTAAATTTGAGCAAATACCCCTTTCAGTACCCACCACTGCAGACACTAAAATGATTAAGTTGGTTAGAACTGCCTGATCAGCTAACATATACACAGCTTCTTTCCACCTAAAAAATATCCAGCATCCATCTGTCTGTCCAGCATTAAAAATATTCTACACAACTATGTTCCCAGTCAGTCATTGTGATCCAGTAGCCAAAAACTCCTGTCTGTCTATAAACCTATCAAATCTGCTGGACATTGTTTTGAGTCGTACAAGATCACTAAGGCCTGAAACACCTTACCTGTATCCATCAGGTAAATAGTCTCATTCCCATCTTTCAAAACCACTCTGAAAGATTTCCTAAATAAAATTTGTCATTGTTCTTCCTCAAAACCAAGATAAACTATAGCTTGAAATGTGAACAAGTACCTTTTCATTCCTTATACCACCTTAGTCTGCATTCTTCACGTACTTCCTTACTTCTATCAAATTCTCTTCCTTGACTTTCTCTCTAAATATATATACCATGAACTTGTTTTTTCCCTTACTTCATATTGCAATTCCTGTTTGTATTAGACTAACTTACCTTTCTCTACAAACTGTCTAAAATGTCTGTACATATTAAATGATTGTCATATAACTTGTATCAATACTTAACCAATGTTTTTATATTATCAGTAATTCATTATAATTATTTAAACTGTTGATGTTTTTGTTTTGCTTTAGAAGATTGTAAAATTATTTAATGTTTTGTAATAATTTTGACATTTTCTCCCTGGGCTTCCATTGAAAATGGGCTTCTACCTAGTCAGACTTTCCCATAAATACATTTTGTTACTACTATTCTTACTTTGACTTTCCTTAGGAGTGAATACTCCTAGGGCTTATAAGTCAGCAAGCTCAATTTGAGGTACAGCGGTATGACTGGGGCATTATGGATAGAGGGAGGAGCTTGAGAGTTGGATCCAAGAGTCTTGTAAATGTGGCCTAGTCAGATCCGAAGTCAGATCTGAGACCTAATCATTGAGGAAGAAGGATACTGGAGTACACAGATGAATAGTTATGGTTAGTACATAACTTTAAGTATGTTCACATTTTTACAGACAACTTTCTAAACATATCATTATGAAAGTTATGCCAAACAATGAATCTGTTTTAGTCAAAGTTGCAGCAGAAATCAATTTCAAATTATTGGCTTAAGAATGTGTAACATGAGTTAGAACACAGGAAAAACAGTCACTCACCACTACATATGATGTGAGAGTGTTCAATCTCGCCTTTGTTCTTACACATGGGTTCGGAGCCGATCCTCGGCTCCGTGTCGGCCGACTGCAAGCTCTGCATCGAGAAGAAGCTCGAGGACATCTAATACCCACAATCCCCCTCTGCCTTTACCTCAGATCTAGTTTGCCGCTGCTGCATACGCATCGCTGGAGGCTAGCTCGAGGCTTTACAGATAAGATTTTTATCTATTCTGTTTAAATTTTCAAAAAAACTTCTTTTAAATCTAGTTAATTAAAGTTAGAGTACGGTGTGTGAGTGGATTAGGAATATAGAGTTTTTCGGGGCCTACCACCCCTACTTGGACACTTTTTGACTAGAATCTTGTTGTAGTCTTGCTTTCTTAAGCAATTAACAATCGGACTTTCAATTACCGGATTTGACATTGTTACTGGATTTGACTATTAACTGGACTGGACTGTCTCTTTCTCTTGTCATTATGTCTGAGAAAATAAAATCTGGCTTCAAACGTCAGTGTGGCCAAAAGATGTCGGTCACAGACAACCACAGTTCCTGTGTCTACTGTCTTGGCCCTCTCCACTTACAAGAGGACTGCTCTATTTGTCACTCTTTTAGTGGGAGGGTCATGACAGATAGGCGCAGGAAACTGATGGATAGAGGATTGTTGAAACCCTCTTTCCAGGAGGCTCTGGATGCTTCAGACCAGGCATCCAAGTCTTCGAAGGGGTCGAAGGCGTCGGAGCCAAAGTCATCGGCTCCGAGCTCTTTCGGTCTAGTTAGATCACCGGTTCCACAGACTTCGGGGCCGAGTGTTCAACTGTTGGCAGTTTCCGAGCCTCGAGTCTTGGAACCGGTGACGGAGCTCCCTCCACCGACTCTGCTGAGGTCGGCTCCGTCTTCGATCCCTTCGACTCGTTCTTCTAGGCCCCTTTCCGACACCGATGTGGACCGTGTGGTGCAGAAACTGATGGAGCATACGGCCCTGTCCAAGCTTATCTCGGTCTCCTCTCAGTTGATGTCGAGACTTGAAGGCCTGCCACTATCTCCATCTGTTCCTCCTCCAAGACCTGTCCAGTCTTCGGAGCCGGAAGAAGCTGAACTGATGATTGTGGAGCCCTCGGTGCCAGAACCGTCTTTTTCTCGGTCGGCACCATTCACCTCGACTCCATCCGATCCGGTACCGGAGTCTCGGGGCCGAAGATCCGTCCTTGGTTCCGGGACCGAGAGTCGGACCGATGTTTCGGTTCCGATGCTCCCTCTCGGGGCCTCAGCACGGATCGATTCGGTTCCGTCCTCGGGGTCGGTGCCTTCGGCTCCTGTTTCGGGGATTCTTCCCATTTCTTCGGAACCGGGAGATACCTCGACTCGGGACCCAGGGGCCTTCGACCTCATGAGGAAGGTGTTGTCTACCCAGACAACCACATCAGCAGGTACAGCTTCTCCTCCCCACAAAGGACCGTTATCCTCCTCTGCACCCACGGCCACGTCCAAGCGTCGGGCACCAGTGTCTCAGCCACCCCTGGAGGGTGCCCCCTCTTCCTCGGAGGCTTCTTCGGATGCTCCCCACGAAGAAGTTCCTAGGAAAAGACTGTGTAAGAGGAGACACTTGGATTCTCCACAAGAATCCTTGACATCTGATACTGACTTAGATGAGTCAGAAGGGTCCCCTAAGTCACCTTCAGAGGATGTCTCTTTTCGGACATCTTGGAGATCCTAAAACAGAGAGGTGACTGGCAAGCCCTCCCCTTCTGAGGATGAGTCAGTTTTGCTGAAGGCATTTGGTGCCCGTCCTTCCTCCTCCTGGGTCACTCCGCCTTTGATGAGTTAATGGAATTAATTGCTCGAAGGCGTGGAGACTCCTGACACGGTGGAACCAGTCCCTAGGAAGCCGAATAAGTACATCACGGCACCTCAGGACAAAGCTTACCTCACCAAAGGAGTTCCAGTAGACGCCATGGTGGTGGCAGCGCCCACGAAAAGGAGATGCGGAGTCTTCCTCATCTGTCCATCCGCCTAACAAAGATTCTAGGACCATGGACAGATACGGGAAGCGCATTTTCAGTTCAGCGGCTTTCTATGCGTTCCCTGAACTATTTGACTCATTTTACACGTTTACAGAGGGATCTAGTCAAAGAGTTGGGAGATACCCTCCAGGGTGCTACAGATACCGCTGTCTCAGAGAAAGTTACAGCGCATCTCAACACCCTTACGTCCATTGTGAACTTCGTCCATGAGGCTGATATCCTATGCAGCGAAGGATCGAGTAGGGCAGCGGCTTCAGCGATTGCTCTTCGTAGGCAATCCTGGATGCGCTTATGTTCATTTGCGGAAGCCTTCAAGTCTTCCTTTACTAACGCCCCATTTGACGGAGCCACACTTTTTGGCCCTAAAGTAAAGGAGACCCTTACCGGTGTGAACAGGAGGGAAAGACTCTGTCTGCTGTCGAGTCCTTTTTTCCACCCCTGCCAGACCGTACCCCAAAGGGCAACGTGGTGGGAAAATGTGGTTTCGGAAACCCCAAGGATCTTTCCCAAACACACAAGGTGATGCCCCTCTAGAGGCAGAGGGGGCAGAGGTGGAAGACGCCGCCCTGGCGGCAGAGGGGTCCATAAACCAAGGTGACAGGGATAACCTCCCTGGCAAACCTTTTCAGCACTCCTGAGAGGAGGCCCGACTGTCCTGCTCTGGAGGCAGTCGGGGGTCGCTTAGCTTTATACCCTCAGGCCTGGCAAAACCTTTCTTCAGACAATTGGGTAAAAGCGTTGTTACCAGAGGTTACAAAATCCCATTTCTATCCACCCCATTCCAAAGAAAACTCCCAGATGTACCACCCCATCTGCGAGCCAGCAGCTACAGAAATTTCAAAGCTGCTAGAAAAAAAGAGTCATCCAACCAGTCCCAGCGGACCAAATAGGATTCGGAACTTACTCAAGGTTCTGTTTAGTTCCAAAGAAAACAGGGGACTGGAGGCCAATTCTGGACCTAAGCCATCTCAACACCTTTGTCAAGAAGGAAAAGTTCCGAATGGTCACGCTTCAATCGATCCTTCCATTCTTACAGAAGGACGACTGGATGTGCTCAATAGATCTGAAGGACGCATACTACCACATCAAAATGGCCAGGGCATCCAGGGATCATTTGCGCTTCCGGCTGGGAGCCAGTCACTATCAGTTTCGAGCCCTGCCCTTTGGTCTGACCACAGCCCCCAGGGTCTTCACCAAATGTATGGCAGTGGTAGCATCTCATCTGAGGCGCCTAGGATTCCAGGTGTTTCCGTATCTGGACGACTGGCTCCTGTCTGCCACCACCAGGCGTCAACTGATACAAGCCAGGATTACACCCTACAACTTTGTACACACCTTGGCATTTCAGTAAATTTCGAAAAATCGTTGCTACAGCCATCACAGCATATCTTATTCATAGGAGCGGAATTAGATACGCGTCAGTTAGTTCTAAAACTTCCTACAGAAAGAATAGTAGCACTTCAATTCAACATTTCCCTTCTTCTGTCGTCCAGAAAGTCCCCAGCAAAAATTGTTTTGAAAGTTTTGGGTCTCATGGCAGCTTCTCTCATTGCGATACCATTGGGAAGACTGCACATGAGAGTGCTACAATGGCTTCTGTTTGCACAATGGTCATTCCAACAACTTCCACTGACTCACGAAATATTGATAACGAAAACATGCAAATCACACCTAATGTGGTGGTTACAGACTTGCAACCTATCCAGCGGAAGACCATTTGTGTTACCCGCACCGTCAGCGACGATAACCACGGACGCTTCCCTGATAGGGGGGGGGGCATCTTTCAGGGACAGACAGTCCAAGGCGAATGGACCAATCTGGAGTACAATCTGCACATCAATGTTCTGGAGTTGAGGGCAGTGTTTTTGGCGTTGCAACACTTTGCTCCCCTTCTTCCTCCAGGGACCATTGCAGTTCAGACAGACAACATGTCCGTAGTCTGGTACATAAACAAGCAAGGGGGGAACCAGGTCTTACCAACTATGCAGAGAGGCCATGAGAATTTGGCAATGGGCAGAGTCCACCGGTCGCTTTCTGATCGCAACGCACATCCCGGGGTCATCCAACGTCATAGCCGACAGGCTGAGCAGGGCAATACTATTGCCTCACGAGTGGTCCCTCAAGCAGTCAGTTGCGAGAAGGATTTTTCGCAAATGGGGCCAGCCTACCTGCAATCTGTTTGCGTCTCCAATGAACGCCAAATGCAGGAGCTACTTTGCCCTATTACCCCCTCCAGGGGAAGTCCCCAGGGACGCGCTCGTGCACGATTGGCCCCCGGGTCTCCTATATGCTTTTCCTCCATTTCCCCTTATTGCAAAGTTTCTACAGAAAGCAAACAACCTTCAGAGGACTATTATTCTCATTGCTCCGTTCTGGCCTCGTCAAATTTGGTTCCCCTTTCTATTGCATCACCGCATTCGGGGACCTTGGATGCTGGACCCAGAGCCAGATCTACTGACTCACTCGTCAGGAGTTCCTCACCCATCCCTAGAATCTCTCCATCTAGCAGCTTGGCTGCTCCGCTTCCCTTTCTAGCCAGGTCGGTTCCCCTTACATCGGCGGTTCAAGATATTTTAGTAGCTTCTCATAAAGTTTCCACTACAAAGACTTACACCAGTAAGTGGAAACGTTTTGTCTTCTGGGCAGAGTCACATCAGTTGGACCCTGTTACAGCTCCGTTGAACAAGGTTTTAGAATTCTTGACTGAATTATTTCATGAAGGAGCTTCCCCGGCTACTTTAAGAGTACAGTTAGCTGCCATTTCTAACTATCATGTAGAAGAAAGTGGTGCGCCTATTATGGCTCACAGACTTTGTAAAGCCTTTTTAAAAGGTTCTTTTCATATCAGACCACCAGTCAGAAGTCCGACATCACCGTGGAATTTAAACTTATTGCTCTCTAAATTGATGTTACCACCCTTTGAACCAGCTTCAAGTTGCACTTTGAAATTTTTGTCATGGAAAACATTATTTCTAGTGGCCATTACATCTGCTAGACGGGTGTCTGAGCTTCAGGCCCTTTCGGTCAAACATCCTTATTTAATTTTTCATTCTGACAGAGTATCCCTACGCACTAATCCATCCTTTCTTCCCAAAGTTTGTTCTTCTAGTAATATTAATCAGTCCATCGAATTATCCACCTTCTTTAAAAACCACTCTAATAAATTGGAGTATATGTTGCACAAACTAGACGTCCATAGGCAACTCAGATTTTATTTGGATAGAACAAAAGATCACAGGAAATCTGATCAACTATTTGTAGCTTTTGCTGACAGCAGAAAGGGTCTTGCAGTTACGAAACGAACTCTTTCTAAGTGGCTAACTGATTGTATCATTTATGTGTATGAAGCTTCTGACCAAACATTATCAGCAAAACCCAGAGGACATTGTACCAGATCAGTTTCTACATCTTTGGCTCACGCAGCTCGCTTACCTTTAGACACTATTTGTGCGGCTGCTACTTGGGCTAAACCACATACATTTATCTCTCATTACAAAGTGGACAGGGTTTCTAGGGATAGGGCAACCTTTGGTTCCACTGTGCTCAAGAACGTTCTCCCTTGAGTTCCTCAGGATCATGGAGCTAGGGACGCTACCCATGTGTAAGAACAAAGGCGAGATTGAACACTCTCACATAAAGAAGTTATGTCCTTACCATAACGTTCCATGTGGAGTGTTCATCTCGCCTTGGTTATTACACTCCCACCCATCCCACCCTTAGGAAGAACGTTCAATTTGGTGCCTGGTCTGGAGTATTCTCCTTCTGCTGTTGCAGTATTAGTGTTACTATCATACTCTTGGTATGTTTGTATATATGTACTTTTATGTATATAGTTGGCATGTGTGCGTGCTTTTTGTCTGGTTTGCTTGCAAACTAGATCTGAGGTAAAGGCAGAGGGGGATTGTGGGTATTAGATGTCCTCGAGCTTCTTCTCGATGCAGAGCTTGCAGTCGGCCGACACGGAGCCGAGGATCGGCTCCGAACCCATGTGTAATAACCAAGGCGAGATGAACACTCCACATGGAACGTTATGGTAAGGACATAACTTCTTTTTATAGTCACCCACCACTATTTGTGTTTGTTATACAATTTTCCTATAAAAGGTTGACTTCAATCTTCTCTGAAATATCAAGTTCTTATTCTTAATTTTCAAGCTGAATAGATACAAACTGGTGGATTCTGAGGATAAAGAAGTACTATGCATCTATCATGCAGTCTCCTTTATTTTAATATACTGAGGATTAGGGTGCATCCACAGTTTTATCAGCTTTACCCTCAGAGGATGAACATAAGAAAGAATTTTTGAGTCGAGGAATATGATTTTTTTCTCTCTAAATAATGACAGTTTCCATATATCACAGCTGTCTATTCCAGATATGGATAAGACTTTCTCTTCTTCTTCTTCAAATGGAGAACATAATGAAGGAGATATTACAGTTTCCAGCTACTCAAGCACCAATGCATAGGTGGTCTGATAAGTTGTAAAATGCCCGAGAAGAACATCAAGAGTTATGCTGGACCCAAGTCTTTTGGTGAGATGTGCAAAAATGGCTGTATGAGACCAGATCTTCACTTACTGTATCAACCACATCCTCTAAATCTATAAAATGAAACAGAGACTGGGAAATCAGGGACAAGATTGTGCCAATCATCATATAATGAAATTAAAACAATGGAAGGGATAGCAGCTGGTCAACAAAATGGTTCAGTGGTAGCCAGTGATTTTGAAGCCTGCTCACTGCAATTACATTTGGTTAGGAACTCACAAAGATTAATACCAACTATACAATGACCTCCCCCATTAATATTTCAAAACGTGGACGCTGATTGGTCAGCGTGCCTGTTGTAAATCAGACTTATACTAATGGAAAAAGGTCCGGATGTCTGGACTTTTTCCATTAGTACAAGTCTTTTTTTTAATTTTTGTTAGGTAGCAACGAAGAACAGAAGTGCTCTGTTGCTGTAATCTCGCTATGTTAAATGGGTTTAACATAATCAGATATCTTAAAAAAAAGCAACGGAGATCTTCCTTTCTCCGTTGCTTTTTTTAAAGCTGTCTTGCTATGTTAAACTCTTTTAACATAGCGAGACACCTTTTAAAAAGCAATAGAGATTTTCCTTTCTCTGTTGCGCCCACACACAGCTCTGATGTACTGCATAAGCATACACATGCGCAGTATATCAGAACTGCCGCAGAATACTGCACAGCTGTGGAAGGGCAGCACGGAGGCATTATACAATGCCATTAAGAAAAGTATCTTTTTCTTAAATAATGTCATTGTATAATAGCAATAACCCACTTCTGGGTGTGGGAAATGCTGGATTTACCCATGGTTGTCTTTGTTTGGCCACTCGGGCTTCATCCTCATGACCAAACCACACCAACCGTGGCTAAATCCAGCATTACCCACACCCAGGTGTGGGTTATTGCTTAAGTAATCTGATTTATGTGGCAGCTAACACAAAGCATGTTCAGGAGATGAAGAAGTCATCTCCTCAGTAAACAGATGTATATGTGGCTGTGGAAATCTGACATGAAGCCCTTACATAAGGCTGGTAACATCTGGCAGCCCATTTGGGCAAAAGTGTGAAGTATTTTGAGAATGTAGAGAAAAAGGCATGATGCAAACATTTCATCTCACAGCTTACTGCAGTGTCTCAGTCACAGATTTGTTTTGAAGTTTCTCTGTATAAAATGGGTCTTTCTTCAGGACAATGAACTAGTAGACAAAATTCCACTAATACCATTACTTTCTAAGTTATTAGTGAGTGCTAGACCTCACCTGATCCTGTTCAGGATCACAATGTATATCCAGAAAAAAGCTTTACTTTCCTTATTGTGGAAACCCAAGACAGATCTGTCATTTTCAGAACAGGCAAATACTAGCCAAACAATGTTTAAGATCTAGGCACAAGGCTGCTTTTTTAATGTTCTCTTTCCCCTTTTTATATCATTAAACTCAACCCAATTACAGCTAGAATGTTTCCCAAGCTGATCTGAAAATTTACCTTCCAAAAAATATCTAGACCTTCATGGCAAAAGGGGTAGTCAGACTGCATTTAATCTCAAACAAAGCTCTGGGAAAAGGGCCTGTGGCCAGCTGAATCCATCAATTCTGCAGATTAATCTGACGGTTTGCTAGAAACTTTGGGGAGCAAAACAGTGGGTCACAGGTTGTAGTTTGTGAAGCTTACTCACTATAATAACAAAGGGTCATAGGAAAGCAATTAAGGAGGCTTTATCAGTACGGGCAGTCTTGACCACTGCAAAGTGACAATTTGGATATGTCAGTACTATTTTTTATATTAGTCATTTTAGCTTGAGTTTTTTGTAAGTACATCAAAATTATCCCACTTTATATTACACAAAGCATATACATAGCACAATGGCAGTATGGCAGCACAGTGGATAGTATTGTCACTTCACAGCAAGGGGTTCCCTGGTTTAATTTTCAGCTGGGTACCTTATGTGTGGAGTCTGCATGTCCTCCCTGTGCTTGAATGGGTTTCCTCCTGGTACTACAGTTTCCTCCCACATTCCACAGACATGTAGTATGTGAATTGGACACTCTAAATTGGCCTTAGGCATGAGCGTAGATGTGAATGTGTTGTGTGGAAGAACTACTGTGGTAGGGCTAACTACCTGGTGGTACAAACTTTGGCTCTAGATGATTGTCACTAATGCAGTGATACCTTCACCCCATGTTCAAAATGGGAAAAAGGGGTAGTGTATGGATGGATGGAGTTACATAAAAATATAAACCACTAATCATTTTTCCTATCAAATCTTTCCATGCTATTGTTTTATCTTCATAAATACCATAAACTATTACTATTACATCCACATTTCTTTCCTCAAATTGTTTTGCAAATATTTGGTCAATGAATATCTTCCAAAGCCCTTGCATTGTTTTAATTCAAACAAAAATGTGTCTCGCTGTTTCTTCATCTGCATAAATACAGACAAGCTACAAGACTTTTTGTACCAGATTATTTATCATAGTGGATTTAGCTGTTAATTTCTGAATTAAAAATTGCCATTTTTCTGAATATTTTCACCCCTGACTTAAGAGCAGTAACTTTCCCTTTAACATCATCTTTCCAAGGATATACAGTATGATATTAATTTATAATCTTAGAAGACCACTCTCTCTCGCTCCGTCATACTTGATCATATTCTTGATATTTGAATTCAATAACATAACTTTCCTTTGATGGTCATTTTAACACTTGTTTACTTCCTTGACCAGTTTCTTCCTTTTCCCTTCCTTTAATCTGCCAGTGCAGATTTGTATTTAAGCCACAAAACAGACTTCGGTATGTTACTTGCATCACTCATCATCATCATCATCATCATCATCATCCCCTTTTTCCCATTTACATGGGGTCGGGGTATCGTATTAACTGTCGCCAACTCTCTTGATTCAGTGCCATACTCCTGCCTTCTTCAATACTCATGCCTGACTGTCGCAGATCTTCTTTCACACAATCCATCCACCTCTTTGCTGGACGCCCTCGCTTCCTCTTACCTTCTTCCTGTCTGCCCCAAATCTCCATCACCAGATTGTCTTCTGCTTTTCTGCACATGTACCCATACCATCGTAATCTGTTTTCTTTGATCTTTTCTGCAATTGGAGCTACTTTGGCTTCTGCTCTTATGTCCTCATTTCTTTGCCTGTCCCGCAGTGTGCATCCTACCACCTTTCTCAGGCACTTCATTTCCATCACCTCTAGCTTCTTCAAATGTTCTGCCTTTACTGCCCAGGTTTCTATACCATACAGTAGTACTGGTCGCACCACTGTCTTGTATGCCTTACATTTCAGCTTCTTTGGCATTCTTCTGTCATATACTACACCTGATACTCTATGCCAGTTGGCTGCAGCCCCTCTGATTCTAGCTTTGACCTCTTCATTCAGACTACCCTTCTCCTCAACCACCCCTCCCAGATACTTGAAGCTGTTTACCTGTTCCACTATCTTCCCATCTATCTCTATTCTCAGCTTCTTCTGATTTCCCCAATCTGCTGCCATTACCACTGTCTTATCTGTGCTTAGTTTCATCCCATGTGCCTTCAGATTTGCATTCCATTCTCCTATCCTTTGCTGAAGTTCTAGATCAGAGTCTGCCTGTACTGCCACATCATCTGCATACAACAGCTTTGTTGCTCTGACCCCTCCAACCTGTTTGCTGATGTAGTCCATTACCAGTATGAACAGCAGTGGGCTCAGAGCTGAACCCTGGTGTACACCCACTCCCACTGGAAACCCCTCAGTGAGGCCAAACACTGTCCGTACTTGAGTCACTGGGTCCTTGTACATAGCCTGTACTAATTCTACCAATGTTTCTGGGACTTCAAACCACTGCAGTACTGCCCAGATCAGCTTTCTTGGGACCTTGTCATATGCTTTCTCCAAGTCTAGGAAAGCCCAGTTTGACTCTCTCCTCTTCTCTAGTTTCTTCTCAAGTATCTGTCTCAATGCAAACATCGGGTCAATTGTGCTGCATCCTGATCTGAATCTGAACTGTTCATCTCCCTTGCATCACTATCATCCAGAATTATTTCTAGTATGTCCAATATCTGTGGAGAAATTAGATGAGCAGCAGTATTCACAAAACCTAAACCTCCATGTTATATGTCATTCTAAATAATACCCTTTATTGGATTTAGTCTGGATCTCCAAAGGAACTTGAATAAAAAACTGAATAATTAGTATTCTAAGCATTCTGGCAAACAACAATCACCTTCTCCTGTTATCTTAATATTCCCCAAAAAAATGAATTTATTAAATAGACATTTTTTCCTGAAAAACACTCATCTGAAGATTTCCTATCTATGAATTAAATTTTGCACCTTCTCAAGTCTTACTCTCTGAATGTTTATTATATGTTTTCCTGTATCCCATGTATAATACCCCAAATCATTCTTTCTTTCCTAGTAAAATGTATCTCTCTTTCGTATTTATACTTTATCCATACTCCTAATTTTGTCTATTTAAAACCAAATTATTTTTTCAGTTCAGGCTGTAATAACAATCACTTCCTTCACCCAGATGTTTTTCTTTGTAAACAATCTCACATTGTCTGTACAAATTAACAAAGTGAGGCATTTTTAATTAAAACTCAAATCCTATATACTTTAACATTTTTTTTTCTTTAGAAATAGAAACTGCTACATTCATAACCAAGACAAATGGACAAAATGGATGGTTGCGTACTAGAATATGTTGTTAAATACCAGAAAGCATACTACTCTCTGGACACCAATTCAAAAAGGTATTAGAAGGGTTTTAAAATGACTTGAGGAAACTAACAAAATCCTACTCCTTTAAGATCTCTCATGTTACATGGTATTATACAGTACTGAAAGCATTTGAATTACTGCAGAATAATAACGTTCCCCAGTCTTGTTCTTAAGCAGCACTGCAGCTCTTTAACTTCAATACCTGTAATCAAGTACACCTCTTTATGTAAGCTGCTTGGTACTGCAGCATTTAACCTCAACTATGACACTTTCACTAGGAGCTTATAATTTGTGTTGCAAAATAGGTTAGGGTTCCAGTTCAAAATTAACTCTTTATCATAATTTTTCCAAATAAACTTTAATCCTGCATGTGTTACCTCCTACTTTTCAGCACCTTTAGAATAATTTTCATTATGAACCTGCAAAAACATCTCTTTCTGCTAACTCAGTGTTCCTTTATGAACTCGTACTATATTCCACCAAATGCAGATGCTTAATTCTGACAGCTGTGAGCTAAATTCCACACCTATTAGTGCAATTTATTATTGTAGTTTATTACGGTGGATTTAGTAAAGCAGAACCAGATGACTGCAGAGATCAAAGATGAAAAACATTATATTGTAAAAGGACTAGTAAGAAAGAGATAAGACTAGTACATTAAGATTAAATAAAAGAGAACCAAGATACTGTTGTGCTTTTTGTTTCACAGGTAAGCAATTGGCTTTTGCATGTGTATGGTAGTAATGTTACCTTTTAGAGGAGAGGGTAATGAAATCTACATAAATGACTGGTTGCAGTTTGCAGTTGTCTGATATTCTTATTTGAGGCTGTTTTGATCATAGGTAGTACATATTCTACCTGTTTAAGAAGGGTACCTTTAGCAATAAGCAGCATCCTTCTTGTGATGAAAAATTTGACATATTTTTGGTCTAGAAGAGTGGTTTAGCAATTTTTGTGCAGTCACATTACTATGATGCTGAAATTTTAGTTTTACATCAAGCCAGATGCCTGTGCATCAGAAAAGATTTCTAAATTAAGCATTGTGCGGGTTTGTCTTGAATTATCTGCCAGTGAAACAGAACAGCTGCATCTTTATGTTGTGTGCCAAATAGAGTACTTTTAGTTTTTTTTTTAAGTTTAGTAGTAGGCTATTATTTTGTAACTATTTAGAAAAAGCCTGGTGTAATGTTCTAGTTCATTTTTTATAGTGTGTGATGACAAATTAGATCTGTAGAGTATCATATCATCAGTATATAAGATGACACATAGAATACCAGATGGAAAGCTTTTGATGAAGATGGAGATCAGTAAGTGTGATGGAGTGGAATCTTGGGACACTTCTTCGGAGATAAGTACAGAAGGAGAGGTGCAAAGACCTGTTTTCACTGAGAAGTCATTGAACCAGCTTGGGACTTTTGGATCCATGACTGAAACAGAATAAAGGAGGAATGAGTGATCTACAAAGATGAAGACTTTTCTTAAGTCACAGAATAATGCTTCAGGAAGAGGCTCTTGTTCATGTTGGGAGAATGTAATCCATAAATGTATATAAGGTAGTCACTGAGCTTCAGCCAGACCAAAAGCCATGTTGGGGACTTTGCAGGAGGTAATATTTTTGTACATAGCAGAACAGTCAGTAGCAAATGATGCACTTCTAATGAAAACATAAGGGATTCTGTACCACATTATATAACGTAAATAAATATTGCTCCACTTTACCTATAATTTGCTACTCAGAATATCAATTATTCCCATGTTCATTTGTTCTCAAACTGTTGTGGCTAATAATGGAGTACCCTCCTTTTTCCTTCCTTTTACTACCATGTTGCTTTCCATAAATATAATTCATATTTACATTATTTTCATAATTATCCTTAGTTTTTATGAAGTAAATATCATACTTATGCTCCATACAGTCATATAACTGTCACATTATTTGTTTACCATACTTGAATTTCCACATGTAAAGGCATTTCCTTGCTAATATATTCTGCTTTATCTTTAAAAACAAACTACCATGTGTTTCACTTTGAGCAACACATGCTCACTTTAACAGTCTTCAAATAAGAAATTATCATATGTTCCACTTTGAGCAACACAGTCTCATGTCAACACAATCTTCCAATAGCTCTTCAACCATATACTGAAATTCTTCTTGTCTTACTAATTCAGTTAACATGTTATGCCCTTTCTTTATGTCATAACTGCAGTATTTTCTCCAGCCTTCTCCTCAATAGTTAAACAATCAAAAAAATCCTAATATGGACTGACTTTAAGCTACTTTCTTCAGTAACTTTGTATCTAAGGCAGTCATTTTGTGTTTGGACTTTCTCTTTTATAAGGTAAAAAAAAATTACTTTCCCACCTGTAAACAAATATTAGAATACATATCCACCAAGGAGTGTATATCTTGATCTTTCCTTCTCTGACTTCCTTAAATTTACATTAAAATTCCAAGTCCATATCAGATCCATATTAAGTATTGTATAGCTTTGTATTTACCCCCATATTTCAGTTCATTTACTAGAAAAGTAACCCATAGCCTTCATAGACCTTAACTTGAACACTGAAGCTTTTTCTTTAACATCCACAAACATTGCTTTACTTGGACTAACCACTACCATATTTAGAATCTGTGTATTAGAATTTGGATATAGTACAGCAATACTATAACGTTCTTCAAAACCAAAGGAGTACAAGACTTTGCTCCCCACACTGCTTCAAGATGCTCTTTTAGCTGTTTGATACAAACCTTAATATGACTCGCCTGCATAATGCTAATTATATTTACTGAAATAACGTTAAGATCAACCATTCTCACTGTCTAAACTTTTTTTAACAGTTTATGCCTAGCAGTTATTTTCTTTGATCTCCCGCACTTACAGTGCCATTGTCTTTTTTACTGTTTTGTCTTCATTGTTATCAAGTTCAGCCTCTGAATATGAACACTGAATCACAGAGTCATATAAATAAAAGGAAACTGGGCCATGTGGTCATTTATGCCTTGCCAGTGCCCACAATTAGAGTTTAAATCTTTTTAAAGGAGTGATAGGCCAGATTTTCTGAGGACGAATTTGTGAATACCTATCTAATTGTATAAACCCTTTTAGAAGGAAGATGGTGTGTCTCACTGCTTGGCGCGGAAGTTTGTTCCAGAGAAGGGGTTGGTATTGCATGACCAATCTGTGTCTTCACAGAGGCTTGTTTATTTGCTGAAGCAAGTTTGGATCTCTTATTCTAGTGTTTGCAGAACAGTTTGAGTTGAAGAGAAATGAGGTCTTTGACTACTGGATCACTATTTGCCTGAAGAGCAAAGCAGAGATCACCCACCTCTAAGGAGTCTCTAGAACACTGAATACAGGGAAAGATTATTACAGGATTCACTCTAATGTGACATTTTCTACCAGAGATTTACCAGTAATAAATGATGGAGTGTTAAATAAAATCATAGCCTCACCACATGTTGTTTCAGCACTTTGCTCCTGTACTTTAATCTCACCCACTGTTTCATCCTCTTTCCCCTCATCATTATTCCCATCTTGTAGTTTAAATTCTGGGTTAGGTACACCACAGTTAAATGAAAAAATGGTGATGGTGTCACATTTTGAGAAAATAATTTGGCAATTATTTTTAGAAGACCCTTTCTTACCAGATTGCTAACATTATTGTCACAGTCATCCAAAGATGACCTGTATATTTGTAGAAATAGCAACTCTTTGGCTGCTCACTATTTTTCAACAGTCCTTTGAAATCATGCAGAAGTACACCATTATTCAAATTACATTAATTAACATCTTTAATTTTTAAATCAGTCTGTGCTTCCCATCCGCTAGTCCACATACCACTAAAATCAACCATCTTCTTTATTTGATGAACTTGTGCAAGCTGTTTAAAAAGTCCTATATATTTGATAAATGATTTAAAAAATCCATCTAAATTGAAAAAAATATATATCTTCTGTCTAATTTGTAGGTCTGGCCTACTGATATATAAAGATCTTAAGAAGCCTATCCTTACATTCCCATGGAAGATTTGAGCCCTTATATTTTGCATATAAATAACCCAGAAATGTGCTTAACATGGGTATATTGGAACATTTTCATAGTTCCCCTGTCCATGATGTACATGGGTGCTAAATTAGGAGTGAAATTTTGGTCACCCATCCGTACATCCCAATTACATTTGAATAGAGTTAGAAAATACTTTGCTTTATATGAATGGAAGACTGTTCCACAAAGCAGTATTCTCTGTGATGCATACCTACCATCTTGAGAAAGAGATTGAGATCCCTTGACTGGGTGTTTATGATACCAATGGACTTGCAAATGTGTGATAGGTCAGACAGAACAGAGTCTGCTGAAGCTCTATACATGAGACAGAGATCATCTCTCATTATTCTATATGAAGATGACCAGATCTTTCTCTCCTCTGGGAAGTTTATAATGGCAGAAAGTTTGCAGTAATCTGCAAACCTGATCATCCACAAACCTTTAACATTAGCTTTGGCTTGTGAAAAATAAATGCCAAAGAGAAGTAGCCCAAGGACTGAGCCCTGTGGTACACTGCTAATAATGGGCTATTGGAGGAGTTAGAGTCACCCACCCTGATTTCCTTGGTTATAGTTGTGAGATACTTTTGTATCCAATAAGTTACATAGGTAATGGCAATTAACTGGGAGAGTTTATCTATGATACTCAAGTGTAAGATGGAACTGAACACCTTTGCAAGGTCTAGATATGCGGTGTGCTCTGTTTTGCCTTCATCCATTGTTTCAGTAAATTTTCAAAAAGTTGTTCAGGATAGTAGACAGAACCTGCCATTGACAAATCCAAACTGGGTTAGGGGAGAGTCTATAGGTTACCTATATCTTTGTTTATTAATTCAATAATGATCCTTTTGGGTCTACTAGTAGCATATGATGTACTTGTTTGGCGCCACTTTTTTGAAAAAGCAAGTGCTCAAATTCTCACTAGTCTGATCTCCCATTTTTAAGTAACCCTCCCACAACCCAATCCTATAAAATTGTATATCCCAACCAAAACCATAACTCTAACCCTAAAACTGCCACCCAGTTCCCAACCCAAGTTCTCACTCCCTTACCATAAAACTCCACTTCTCCTCCCTATCTTTAAAGTTTCTGATCCTTCCCCAAACGTAAAGTTCATAATCACTACATAACCTTAAAACTCCCCTCCAACTCTCTAAACCAAAAACTTCCTTCAAACTCCCTAAATCTAAAACCTCCTTCCTGCTTCCTAACCCTAAAACTCCCTTCCTACTCCCTTACCCTCAAACTCCCTTTTAGCTCACTAACCATATAATCCCACTCCTTCCCCATAGCTGTAATAATTACCTCACTTGAACATGCTCGGGTAAGAGTGGCAGCTGCTTGTTTGAACTCATATTCTAGTTCTGAGCATGACTGGCAGGGCAAGATGCTCGAGTCCCTGGCTTTGAGACAGTGGTTATTGAGTGCTTAGGACTAGAGTGCTTGAAGAAGACCTTATCCATTCCATGGCCTTACATATGAGACTGGTCAGGCTTACAGGTCTATAATTACAGGGGTTCATTAAAGCCTCATGTTTGTGCAAGGGAATGAACTTTGCTGTTTTACATTCATTCACTATAAAGACTGAAATGAGACGGACACTGAATAGCTTCTGTAGTGGGGGGGTCAGACAGGTCATGTTTTGGATGGCCACTATACCACTTGGTATGTTATCTGACTCCACAGTCATAATGTTCTTGGCCTTAGATAGTGTTTGGGAATTTGTTCTTACAAAGTTGATGGGATCTAGATGTGGGTATGTGCTCTGAGTACATTGGAGGGGAGAGGAGGTATGAAGTTTCATCTAAAAATTGTCTTCTAGTAAATTGGCCATGTCCTCTGGGTATGTGAAATCATTCATGATTACCTTTGTACAGTACCAGGCATCATTTTGGAGATTTCTATCATAATTAAAGAAGGCTTCCTGCTTATCCTTTACCTGGGTGGTTATTTTTACCTCATAGGTTCATAGGTTGGTATTGGGCTATCTGCCCGAAGGCATATATTAGCCCAGCCACATTGTGCGGTATTCACCGCCCCTTTAGTAGTTCCCTAGACCCTTGTACTAGCAGCTAGTACCCTTAGCCCCTATCTAATAGTGCTGTTGGTATGATCCCCGGTGTGAACTTTCTGTTACGCATCCACTCATCATCAATGTTCCTCTTGAAGAGTGATAGTGAGGGGCTCTGTCTTAAGTAGATCGGGACCCAGTTTCATAGTAAGGGAAGTCTCTGCAAAGGGAATCTATCCCTCCAGCATGTTCTATTCATTGTTGTGTTGAGGTTTATATCCTTAGAGCGTGTAGCTCGAGTAGATTTGGGTTTGCTAAGATGGAGCATGTTCAACAATTCTGGGTTGGACATGGCTCTGTAAGAAAGAGATCACCTCTGAGAAGGCGGTACGCAACAGAGAACAGTCTTAGCTTTTTCAATTGTGCTGCATAGGGCAACTGTTTGAGGCCAGTAATCCTCTTGGTTAGGTACCTCTGTGGTCTCCCCAGCTGCTTGAGATTTCTTGCCAGGTACATTCCAATTGGTGCATTGTACTCAATAATGGGTCTGATGAGGGAAGAGTAGAGGGGCACCATTACATCCTTAGATCTTGATGCGAAACCTTTCGTGATCAGATAGGTCACATACAAGGATTTCCTAACAACTTTGGCAACATGGTTATCAAAGGAAAGTTGACTATCTACTTGGGTCCCTAGATCCCTTATTTCTTCTTCAGATTTCAGGGCATTACCTCCTATGTTGTAGTTTGCGGGTACTCTGTTTTTTCCAAAGGGGATTACTACGCATTTTTTGCATTTAGCTTGAGACCATGGCTTTGACACCATGCATCAGTCTCATTTAGGCCCTTCTGGAGGATCTCCATGTCGGCCAGAGACTCTATTATAGCACCCAGTTTGCAGTCGTCCCCAAACTTAGTCAGCCACAGCCCTTCTGTGCTTGCCTGTACTTCTGAGAAGTATATGCCAAAAAGGAGGGGCCCCAGGACAGAGCCCTGAGGCACACCGCTCGTTACTGGTCCGGATTTGGACATAGATCCCGCTACTCTTACGATATGGGATCTGTCTGAGAGCCAGTTTGCGATCCATCTTGTGACGTAAGGGTTTATGCCCGGGCTGGTCAACTCAGAAGAGACCTGAGCATTGCCATTTAGGTTTTTGACGTAGCCATAGAAGGCCTTATGGTTATCCTTGGCATCCTTGGCAACTGGCAACTTTCTTTTCAAAATTAGCTTTAGTTGACTTGATGAGGGCCCTCAATTTCTTACTAATGCTGATCAGGGATGATTTTTCTACTTGAGATTTGGCCTTTTTTTGTATAAGTCTCCTCCTTTTATTATAAAGTTTGCTTATGGCCGGGGTCCACCAGACTAGTTTCTTCTTGCTTGAGTTAGGAGTCTTGGTTTTATTTGGGATAGCATGGTCCATGCAATCCTGAAGATGCATATAGAGTGCCTTGGTGTAGGATTCCGCATCCTGGATCTCATTATCCTTTTGCAAGGGAATAGTGAAGCTTTCCACTTCTGACGCAAGTAGTTTGAAGTTTGCTTTGGAAAGGTTTTTGACTATGGTTTCTTTGACTGGGGGAGGTGGAGGGGTGAGGATGTCCAGGGTTATCAGTTTGTGGTCGGATCTGACCAAGGAGGGAGTGATAATGGGTGTAGTACAATGGGCCCCATATTTGTGATGATTAAATCCAATATGTTGTCACCTCTAGTTGGGGAACATACTACTTGTTCAAGGGCATTTGAATTTATAAATTCTATGAATCGCTGAGCATAGGAGTTGGAACATTGGTAGTTCGCCCAGTCTATACCAGGGTAGTTGAAATCACCCAAGATTATGGTGTTGGGTAGGACCTTTATATTTTGTTTTGCTTGATTTGATCAGGTCTGGAGTTCCTTGCTAGTTTAGCAAGAATGGTTTTGACATACAATCAGTTTTTTAATTAGGCAGCCTGTTTATATTTGGGTTCTGCCATAGGGGGTTTGTTTTCAAATTTGGCATTATATTTATTTCTGCAGGGGACAGATGTGTCTATGGAGCTATTTACATGTCCATAGAATTTGGCAGTGAGGTCATCAAATGGAAAAGGCTTGGAATTTAGATAGTTCATTACTCAGTTTTAGTAGATCAGCTTGCTCATACTCTCTGAATAATTAGATATTGGAAAATGCTTCAGGCTTCAGTCTTATGGTGAATGTCTTTGACTTTTGGTCTGACTGGACCAAGGAGGAAATTACTATTAGTGGGGAGCAAAGCTTCTCTAACTTGATAAGGATTATCTCCAGGCTTTTATCACCCCTGGTTGAGTTGTAAAATAACTTGCCCAAGGAGTTTGTATTGATGAAGTCCTGAAACCCATCCACCCATCCGCAACCTCTTTTTCCCATTTTTGTACATGGGGTCAGGATGTCACTTCAACAGTGACAATCATTTAGAGGCAGGGTTTACACCATTGGTTTGCTATTCTTGCCATGGTAGTTCTTCCACACCACACACAGACACACCTATGGCCAATTTACAGTGCCCAGTCCACCTACTGTATGTCTTTGGAATGTGGGAGGAGAGGAAACCACAGCACCCATAGGAAACTCATGAGACCACTGGTAGGACATACAGACTCCACACAGAAGTTACCACATCTAAGAATCAAACCAGGAAACTTCTTGCTGTGAGGTGATAGTGTTATCTGTTGTACCACTGTGCCATCTGATGAAGTCCTGAAATCACTGGGCATATATGCTTCAGGATGTACAATTTCCCCAGTTTATGGCATGGTAGTTAAAGTCTCTAAGGAGAATGGTGTCTGGGTTAATCCATATGGACTCCATACTAGTCAGCTAAGAGGTATGAGCTGAGGAGGGATAGGGAGAGCCCAATAGTTAGCTAAGTTAGCTAGGATATGATAAGGGTTTTTGTTAATAGTAAGTTAGACATGGAGGAGTTCTGGGTCATTACCTTGCCTAATGAGTCTGGAGATTAAGTTTTTTTTTTTTTAAGAATATAGAGACAATACCACCTTTAGTGCCTTTGTCTAATGCAGTGTGCCTGAACATGTGACAGTCATTGAAAGCTTGCACTGATGGAATGCTTTCAATGTTCTTGAACCAAGTCTCTGTGATGATGTATATATCAATGTTTTCCAGGGTAAGGAATGTTTGTATTGAGCAGATTTTTTTGTTAAGGCTTTGGGATTTGAGCAACAATACCCTAATGTTATCCAGATTTTGTTTAGTTATGTTAGAATCTTTTAGAAGACTGGCATTGTCTAAAAAAGGCACTCGGGGAGTGGACAAGGATTTAGCCAGTATACAAAAGCATTGGGGGAGGGGGAGATGTAGGCCATCCCTGGAAAAGCATTTGGGACTGGTTACCATCTCTTCCCAGGCTGATATATATTGTACTCCCTGTGATTAAATCAGTAATCATTTGTTTGTATTGTATCATCCTCAGTGATTATAGAAGGCTGATCAAGCCTGGGTTCATACTAGCCTCAGAAATGCATTCAGAGCTCCATCATGTCTTGCTTCATAGATTTCAGGGAGGTACCTCCCAAGTCATTTATACCCATGTGTACTATGACTGTGCCATATGTGTACATGTGCTGCAAGGACCTGTGTGCTTCCATACTGTGCTATATTCTGGCTCCTGATAGATAACTGACTATGACCCTCTCTTTGCACAGCCTGGAGAGCAGTGCATCAGTATGTCTCACTAAGGAGTCACCTATTGTTAGGATATAGGACTGTGTGGAGGTTTGCCTTATGGGCTTTTAGAGTGAGTCAGCATGACTTTTAGATCCATGTCTTATAATGGATGTTGCCTGTGATTTATGTTTGTGAGGTTGCTGAAAGTACCTATTTTGTTGATTGCACTTAGGAGGCCTTTGTGAGTTAGTAGCTTACTTTTAAGAGCCTCAGCATATGTGTGTGGTCTGAGCTGTGTGTGCTTTGCTTAGTGTTGTGTGGTAGGGACAACCTGCTTGTTATTTGTTGTGGCTTTATGATACAGCTTTGCCTCCAATAACATTGTATAACTACACCCCTCACACACTGTGTCTACTGGTTTAAGTAATCAGTGGTTTGCAGTAAACATGAGACAATTGCTACTTTGTCTCATGATTCCCATTTCAATCAGGTTCTCTATAGAAATGGCTAGAAAGTGCAACTCCATCATTCAAGGAGTTTAATAATGTGGGCTGAAGGAGCCATTGAGTCTATGGGTTTGGAGTTGATTTACTGGAGCTGCTACTTGTCTAAAACAAATCTAAGTCTACACATGAAGAGCAATGTGCAATCTAACATGAACCAGAGGATCTTTACAGATCAACTGACTAAAGTACAGTGTAAATTGGGGGCGTATGCTGTACACAGCAACTTAAGGGTCTAAATGCATACATCTATACAGTGCAGTCATACTGCTACGTGACAGGCAGCATCACACTTAATTGCCTTATTTATAGCACAGAAGATAAGCAACAAAAAGCTCAGTAGAGCACACTGACTAATAGCAAGGTGCTTGAATTCGCAATTGTAGCATGTAATCCCAACAACTAGTCTAGAGACATTCTTGTGTCATCAGAAAGAACCAGTGAACTAATAAAAGCAAAAATTCACTAATCTAGCAGGAAAAACAGTATAAGCAGTATCAGTACACTTTGTATTAAAGAATTATATCAAAGATTACTTAGCCTGGTGTACCTGGCTTCAGTTAGAGTAGTCTCATCCAATTTAATCTAGTCACAGAATGGAACATTTAGCTATTTCCCTACTTTCTCAAGGCAAAATGGATTCAAAATGCTTCATTTTAGCTTGTGAAAGAATCTTCAGCTTCCAGAGACTTACACTAAGACAACAATGACTGGCTGCTCATGCAATATAAATAACAGGGAAAATGAAAGATGCAAACAGCTAAAGCTCTGATACTGTTTTTTGTCTTCCCAGAACTGCAGCAAATACCCCCACTCACCAGGTTTAATGAACATAAGTTCTAGCCAACTGATACAGCTGGCCAAATATGGCTAAACATTTTACATTTTTATCACTGCTTCTCTAGCAGCCAAAGCTACAGTTTGGTTTTGCTGTTGTAGCATCCACTCTCTTGCTGAACTTTGAATTTAACCACAGCTGCATTCTGTGGAAAAAGAAGGCATATCAGCTAGCGCCAGTGTGACATTTAGTTGTTTTACAGATTCATCTTCTTTTGCAATGTAACCCCTTTCTCTTCCTGGCATCTAAGGTATCGTTGTCACCCCCTTTTTTCCATTTTTTTCTCCATGTGGTCAGGGTGTTGCATTAACTATCACCATCTGTTTTGATTCAGCACTACTCTCCTGAAAGAGGAGGCTGCAGTTTGTTTTATTGAGATCCTGTTACCACAGACTGATTTCTGTGAATTTTAAATCATGTTAGAGGTACTGGACTGTTTTAGTCTGAGTCAAGAACTCAAGCTTTTATGTTATTTGAAAGAATCTTCAATTTTGAGTTTGTTGTATGAAATAAAATGCTATATGTTTTAAAGACTTGTGCCTCAACTGCATTACTTTCCACACTGGCTGACTGCAGTGAGCATTTTGGGCAAACGTATAGGTTAGTCGTGAGACCCAACCTGTCACTGCTAAAGTGAGTGCAATTTCTCTTCAGAAGGAAAGAGCGACAAACGTTATGTTCTTGTGGTGTAGGGGCATTTTGCTTCATTGAGACAGAACACCTGAATATGATATGTTACTGAAATGACCAAAGCAGATGAACAAAGCCATAGCAAATATGGCAAAAAGCTTGGTTGCTGCAGCAGAGAAGTTGAAACTACTAACTAGAGAGATGGACCTGGAGAAATTCTTCATCTCCTTCAGGCAATGTGACAGCCAGGGGTGACAGGACTGAACTGAATTGGGGGAGGGGGTGACTTATTAGATGGCTCCGCATTGAGCAACAACTTAATTTCAGATCTCCCAGTGTGAAAACAGAAACTCAGAAGAGAGAGACAGTAAACCCATATTTTGGGTTAAATTTCAGTACATTGCTTGGATGCCAGCAAAAAAGAAATTCAGAGAACCTGAAAGAAAATCAATCATAAAAAGTAAAGTGAGGAAAAACACTGACTGAAGAATTCTGTAGTTGTTCAGCAAAAAGCAGTGCAAGCTCCAGATTTGGTGCAATGCATGACTTCCAGTAACCTAGAGGAAAAATAAGTCAAACTGTAGTCAGTGTTAATTACAATAAGTGAAACTGATGGGAGTATATCAACTCAAATAACAAAAGGCTGGAAATTTTGAAGAAGCTTTAAACAGATATTCAGATGAGGTGATAAAACTGCAAAAAAATCAGAGGTCAAAATGAAAAAAAAGGCTGTCTGAATACGAGATTGACCAAGAAGAGATGTTTCAAAAAATAATAGCATTAGAGGATAGGGCACACTGGGAAAACCTGAGATTTTCTGCTGTACCAGAGAAGTTGGAAGGAGCTAACTGTATTCATTTTACAAAAGCACAAATAAGCATCTGGACTGGTATTCCACAGCAGGAGTTAACTGAAAGGGCACATTGCATGCATGCTCCAAACCTGGCCATAAGAAAGCAACCTAAACCTTTAAAAGTAAAGATGCAATCCTATAAGCAGAAGTAGTTGATTATGACAAAACTGTGGCAAAAGGACAAAGTACAAATAGTGAGAGATAGTAGAGTATTTGTGGAAAATGATTACTCACTGTACATCAGGCAGAAGAGCAGTACATTTATTCCACTAATCAAAAACTGTGAAGAAGCAGGTGAGAGATTCAACTTGCTATCTTCAGAATATTCTCACCTGGAAGGACAAAATCATTTTTTGATTCAGAACATGCTAAGGAGGAAATACAAAAGTTTGTCCAACAAAAAAGTGAGCTGTGAAACAGAAGGAAATTCTGCTGCATGTTCTTCTAGTAATAAAGGCTGCAGAGAGACTGTGCCAGTGAAATCCTCTTCCAGTGTTTCAACAGAAAATGCATGACAGACAGAAAAAAGCATATAAGTTGATTAGAAGAACCGAGAGCACACTGGAAATGACGCAGAGACTGGATTTGAGAGATGGAGATATACAGGAATAAAACCAGCAACTTGGAAATTGACAAATAAATGTGGGATTAAAAAGCATTAATTATATTTGAGAAGCATGACAGAACAAGAAAACCTGGACATATTGGACTTTTTTGACTTTGTTAAACTTGGGGACTCTAAAGCATATGCCCTACTTCATGTCATTAATGTTTGGAAGAACACTTAGGAGAGAGGAAGAGTAGGAAGAGAATTAACTGTAAGTAAAACAAAATGTTGTTGTTAGTAGTATTTTTATAGTGCATAATATACTCTGCTTGCTATAAAGTGAAGCTTTCTCAGTTATGTTCAAGTGTAATGGGGATACTAAAGTGAACAGGTGCCCCTGTTTTTCTTGTTAAATTTTAAGAAATGTTGGCACTGCAATGTGAAAAAGAAGAAAAGTCTGGTCAAAAGAGCATGATACAAGAAAATGCATGTGCTTTTTCTCATAATTGCATAAGGGAATGACTGGATTAAGACAGTTAACTTGATCTAGTAAGAAATTTTAAAAGAAAGCAAATAAATAAAAATGAATATCAAATATAATAAAGCTTTTCTCTAGCAAATAAACAAATGCTTATAGAAGTAACACTGTATATGGTGCTCATGTCTCCATGGAGACAATTTGATGAAGAGCAATAAAAACAGGGCACTTATTTCTTTCAATGGTTAGAAGATAATGTTTTCTGAAAGCATTCAAGTGTTTACTCATCTGGGAGAGCAATAAAGATAAGGAAAATCCAGACAGCACTTCAAAGAAGCACAGGCTATACAATCTGTCTTAGCATGGATAGCCTTCCTTTTATGTTAACCCAAGCCTGTGAGTCTGTGGGTGTGGCTGTCACTTTGGGATAGTTGTTCCTATTAGGAGGGTAAACCTTCAATATTTCAAGATATACATAGTTTTGTGTGGTAGTATTATGTTAATAGGTTTTAGCGGTGTACTGGGGGTATGTTTCTTTTTTTTTGTTTATTTGAGGGATTCCAATAAAACAAAAAATATATATAAGATATGACATAGGCTCAAATGGATATGATAAGAAACAACTGTAAAAAATATTAACTTGGCAAACATAAGTGTATGCATGTATCACAAAAGCTGGAACTAGATACTTAAAAAGCTGTTATACATAAAAGGTGGGAATAATAACTTTTTAACATAATGACATTTTCTAAATTATCTTTAAATGTTAATGGTCTCACAGATGTATACAAAAAACAAAGAGTAGTGAATTATATTAAAATGTAGAGTACAAATAGCTATGCCACAGGAAACACATCTGGAAAGAACTGAGCAAGTGAATTTGATAAAGAAAGGTTTTCAGGATAGTTATTCAACAGAATACCTGGGGCAGAGGAAAAGAGTACTTATATTAATTGCAAGAGGAGCTCCAATAGTGATAGAAGAGGATAAAACCTAGTGGTAGATTTGTAATACTAAGGGGCTACTGACAAGGGAGGAGGATTGCACTGGCATGTATTTATATTCCACCTAAAACTGCTACAGTGGAGCTTAAGAAAACTTTGGAAGAAATAATCAGCTCTCAGCAGGGAATGTTACTTATAGGTGGGAACTGGAATTGATTTATAGCAGTGAAGATCTGCCTAGGGGGCGCACAATAGAAAATATAACAAAGAAGGATAGATTTTTGAAGAAATTTATGAAAATATTTGGCATTGAAGACATGAACTTAGTTTAAAGAGTTCAGAGTGAATTTACATATTATTCCCAAAGATAAAAGAACTGGGCTAGGCTAGTCAGAACTTACATTTTCACAGGAATCTGTGCATTTAATTGAAAGTTTTAATACACATCCAATAACTATTTCAGATCATGCACCAATAACAACTAAAATAAAAATGCAGGGTAATTAAATAAAAATAAGACATTGGCACTTTCCTATCTGTTGAAAAGAGAGGAATTTAAGGAATGGGTAGTGGAAATTATTCAAGATTTATTAGAGAAGATAGAATTTTTTTTCTGGAAATATAGCTAGGAAGTGGGATAAATTTAAAGTGGAATTTAAAAATAGGGTAGAAATAAAAGTAAGAGAGATATGGTTAAGAAGTAACAAGAATTATTTAGAGGGACTAACAAATGTTAGAGTATTGCAGAATAGGGGGAATCTCACAGAACAAGAACAGGAGCAATTGCAGAAAACTAAACAGAAAATAAAGGATTACTTTGATAATATGCATGACTTTAGAAAGACTGCTGTTAAGCAACTATTTTTTGGATAATAACACCAAAGCACAAAAACTTTTAGTGAACTACTCAGGCAACAGAAAGTAGAAAGGGTTGTCACCAAGCTTAGGGAGTCTATAAAAAGGAAGATAAGAAGTGATCCTGTAGAGGTACTAGAAATATTTAAGAAATTTTATAAAAGTCTGTATAAAGCAGAGAAATATGTAAATCAAGAAAAGGTACAAATGGAAATGGTTATGGAATTAAATATGCCAAGATAAGAGGTAGATGAGGCTCAATTATTAACAGTTAGGATAGGAGGAGATGAGATAAAAAATGGTGCTGTATAGCCAATTCACAGGAACATCCCCTTGAATAGATGGTATTCCTCTGGAAGTTTGGACCCTAGGAGGGAAAACTGATAAGATCTAGAAGGATTTGTTTAACAGTATTTTAAGAGGTGGAGATGCACCAACTGGAAGAAAGTGGTGGTCGCTGTAATACCTAAAGAGGGTGAAGACCCATCTGATCCAAGTTTATACAGGCCCATTTCAATCCTAAACCATGATTATAAAGTGTTTATGTCTAAAATGGCTAAAAGAATGGCAAAGGTGATACCAAAATTGATAGATATGGATCAATATAGTTTTGTGGAAGGGAGGCAAACATTTGACATTAACAGAAAAGTGATGATCCAGAGGGAAGGTGAATGTAAGAAACTACCACTGTTGGTGGGTCTTGACGCAAAGAAAGAAGTTTACAGAGTAGCTTTGAGTTTATGAGCAGGGCAATGGAAGTATTTGCAATCCCTGATAAAATTATAAGGTTGATTTCGGAGGATACATGAAGAATCAGAAGCAAAAATTAACATGGGTAGATTCATCTCTGATAATTCCTGTTTGAACAGATGGATCAGACAGGGGTGTCCTCTTTCCCCTTTGTTATTTTCAGTATATTTAGAACCATTGGCATAGAAAATAGGAGACTTAGAAATTTAAGGATATAATTGGGTATGGTAATCAAGAAAAGCTGGGTCTATTTTCAGATGATATTATTTTATACCTGATAAAACCAGAAAAGGAGATTTCAGTGTTGTGGAACATTTTGAGGAAATTTTATATCTTTTTGGGATACAAAATTAATGAAGCTAAAACAAAAGTAATAGCTGTAAATTACGTACCCACACACAGATTTATTCAGCAATATCCATATTTGTGGAGACATGATAAAATGAAATACTTAGCAGTATGAATTAAAAAGGATTCTGGTGTGGCAGCTAAGGAAGTATGGGAAGAGACTAAACAAAAGATAATAAAAAACTGAGAAATTAGGAGCCCTGTTTTCATGAATATGGACAACTAGATACAAGAAGTTAAAATGTTTTTAGTCCCTGTAATTTTATACACAAGTCAACTCATATTTGTATCAGCCAGAGAAGCTGTGGATAGTAATTAATAAAGAACTGAAGGATATTATCTGGGATGGGAAGATGGTAAGAATCAAGTGAGATAAAATGATTCTTCTAATAGAACAAGGCTGGTTGGGATTACTTGATTTGAAGTGGTATTTCAGAGCTACACATATAATTCAAAGTGGAAAGGGATGATGGTGAATCTGGGAAGCCCAAGAAACAAGGAGAGACTGAGATTTTTGGATGCATTTTCTAAAGGAGAATAATAATAATCATACAGAATATTATATTCATAAAGTAGCATAAAGTATTCTAAGAACTAAGCCAACACGGGAATGGAGAAAGGAGATTCTCCTGATAGGGCTGACTACAGTTAGGGATACAGACAGCAGGCAAGAGGGGGATGGAATTTATTGGAGAAAACCGGCAAAAGAACCAAGGTATTGGGAGCAAATAATTGGAGAGGAAAAGGTAATAGAATGGGAAGAGGCCAAGACTTTATTTGGACTGCAGGCTACAGATTGATTTCCCTATCAAGGACTGATACCAGAGTATAGGTAAAAAGAAAGAAATAGTGGGGTCCAAAGTGAAATATCAGCACTGGTAGAGTTTCTAGTAGATTCTAGAACAGAAGCTACTGTCAAAAGGGAATAATTAGTAGACTATACAAAATACTGCATTATAACCATAAGAATCAATCAGAGGAGGTTAGAAAGGATTGGAAAGAGAGATTGGATACGAAATTCAGAAAGAAACAATTGGGTATATATGTTTGACTCCCAAATATGCAACAAAGTCCAGAATATGTAGGATCTTTGCTTGGAAGTGTTTACACAGGTATTTTTATACCACAGTAGACTCCAAATAAATTTTCCTCAGGTAGACAGCAAATGTTGAAGGTGTGATGGGGATGAAAGAGGTAATTGAGCACTTATTTTCTGGAAGTGTAATGATTTGACAGACTTTAAAGATCCCCTGAAGACTATTCTGTCAGAGATATTGGGTGAGCAAATTGGTGTAACTAAGGAAATTATTTTTTTTGGAGCTATGATACAGAATCAGAATTGCTTAGACATATTAAGGCCTTGCTGAGTCTAATTATGGTGGCTGCCAAACAAGCAATTACTAAAAAATGGAAATCAAAGTCTAAACCAACTGTACTAGAAGTAGTGAATATGGTAACAGAGATAAAACAACTGGAATTGGCATCTTTAGAAAAAACAGGGTGTAGCTAGGGTGCAATTGTTGCCCCATCCATTGCCAAACTGTTTATGGGATGGTGAGAGACCCAGTGTTTACAATGTTTTCCTTTTTTATACTGCATGTGAAAACCTACAAAAGATTTTTGGATGACTTAGTTTTATTACTGATACTGTGGAAGATGTGTTGGAGTTTATAACAGATGATCTGATGTTGTCAATCTTCATTTATCCCTGACTGATGGGTTTAGTTCCAAATATCGGAACCAACTCGGCTGTTACTACAACTCTCAGTGATCAAAAACACTCTCCTACCCACAATGTCTCTCTTCAAGTTATTTCAGATCTCATTTGCCACTTCCAGAGACAGATGCGTTCATCAGAGCTCTTGAGTCATCAGTTATTTGTTATAATCTATATCTGTAACCTTTCTTTCCTTGAAGAATATTTATTCATTTTATATTTCTATATTCCTATTTGTCTCTATGTTTTATCAGCCTTCTCTTTTTTAATCAGTACAGGGATGTATTCTTTCTACCATTGTTGGTAGTTCTTTTCTTTCTGTACAGTTTTTGTACTCTTTCCTACCATTGTTGGTATAGTTTCTTCTTTCCTTTTTCTCTTTCATTCCTGGAAAAAAAACTGTTATAATTCTATATTTCGTCACTGTCTTGTCTGGGCATGTCAGTGGGTGTGTCTGACAATTACTCCTGTAACAGTGAGTTATCCAATTTCTTTAAAGTTATGGCTGACAAGCCCAAGGGCCTTTCTTTTTTTAAAAAGTGCCAGAAATGCATCCAGAAGATTCCTGTCTCTCACGGGCATTCTTTGTGTATTCTTTGTTTGGTCCCAGTACATTTACAAGAAGACTGCTCCATCTGTCATGGATTTAGTCACCGGTCACTAGTTGAATGCAAGAATAAATTAATTTTGAGAGGAATGTTACCTTCTGCATTCTTGAAGGCCATCTCTGATGTTGACAGAGAGAAAAGTAAAACAGATGTGTCTTCTCCCTCATCATCATCCTCTTCTGTCTCGACCGAAAAATTTAAAAATAGAAGCAGTTCAGTGCCACATTCTTCCTCAGCACCATCTGCTAAAAGGCCCAAATCTTTGGTTCATTTAAGTTTTTCTGAACCGACTGATTTTAAGCATATTCCTTCAGTTCCAGCAGTATCTAAGGAGTCAACAGTCTTAGTGAAATCTGCATCTTCAGCACTGAGACCTTTGGTACTGAAACAAATACAGGAGAAGACACCAGACATATCAGAGCTGAGATCTCCCTTGGCATTGACTTCCTCTGCACTGATCAAACCATTTCAGGACCAATCACTACCTAGGACAGTTTACTCACCTTCTACTGTTCCCTATGCAGATCAGCTGCCTTCTCATTTTTAGAGAGGTCTAAAAAAAGCCTCACAGAATTGAATGTGGAGAGGTTGATCAATAAGATACTCTGGGTGAGGGGTCTGTCAGGTACACCTTTGGTTCCTGTCCCTATGGTCATGGGAAAGTACAGTTGTGTACACTTCCCATAAATGCAGATGCTTGAGTGTATTCACTGTTGCAGTCATTACATTTGGGTAATCTACTGGCAGGTTGCCTTCAGTCGGCCTGAATAACAAAGTCCTGGGTCCTGCATCAGTTGCTGTCTCCTCTTCCATTGATTGCAACAGTGAAACATGAAGAACATCCCAAACTTCCTTTATCCCACTAAAGTATCAACAGAAATGATGTCACATAGCAAGTTTAAAAGGTCTTTACCCATTATTAAAGGGAAGCAGGTGCATCAAAGTAACATTATAACATTAAAAACTCTGAAAGTCTTAATTCTTTTACAGAAATGCTGTTGTGCCACAAAAATGTATATAAAGTGGTGCAGTTAAGACTTGTAGTAAAACGTATGTCAAGTATTAACAGCAAAAAGTAACATCTGTAAAAATGTTGTTTTAAATCTGGAAAAAGCATCGGCTAAGTGGGTTTTGTACTAATGATATTAGCACTATTACATTTCTGGAAATTAGAACCTCTAAAAAGATAGAATTTTTGATAATACATTCTGTTACTCTGTTTCTGCAAAGTTGATGGAGTAGAATGTCTTAAGGGCAGGGAGCATAAAGGAATCGTAGATTCATTTAGTATGGTTATATTTCAAAAGGGACTTTATCTACACCATAAGGAAATCCTTACTGACAAAACAGGTGAAATAGTAGGCATTTATGGGGAAAGGAAACAATGTCCTATTATTATGCAGACAGAAATTCAGACTGTTTTTGAGAAGGTGTTTCATTCTGTCACAGGAGTACCAAGTTTAACACATTATATAATAGGAAAGGATTTTAACCACTTGAAAGAGTTGTGAAGATGGAGGGAAGACGGTAGTTAATTAGATAAACAACCCAATTATTATGGAGAGGGAAACTAGCAAATCACTATGCCTCTAAGTGTAACTTGCCTAAATTAGGAAAATAAATCACTAGACACATTTATTAAAGAGTAATAATCCAGTAAACACCAAGGTATAGTGATGCAAAACCATGAAGATCTACAAATATGGCTAAACCTCCCCATAAAAGAGATACATCAGTATCTATCTAGAACAGATACAGGACAGGAAACTGCACAGTATAATATTGCAGCCTGCTGTGACACAGCAGCTTGGAAAAATAGAAGAAGTAGAAGGAAAGGCCTTACAACCAAAATATTGCAGTCTGCTATTACATAGCAACCTGCAAGAACTGAACTCGTAGGTCTACACAAGTATCACTGCATACCGAAAGTATTTCAGAACAGAGAGAAGTGACTAACAGAACTAAAGAGAAGAGAACACTCACTAGGCGAATATGTTTTAAGGGAATGAACTTAGGCAGTAGAAAAATTGTGCTACCTGAGCATAATTCTAAATGTTCTATCAAAGTAAAATAGGAAACTTTAGATTTACAGAATTGTTGATTTGGAAGGGAGGGTGTCTTTCTTTCTGACTTCCATGGTCTACTCACTGCTGTCTGTTATCTCCATTATTTCCAATCTTATCTGTAACATAATATTCAGGGGAGAGGTCCTGGATGGGACCTACTTGACCCTTTAGGTAGGCACCTTCCTCTAAAGGGAAAGAGTGGTATTTCATTCTATAACATCTAAGGTGGCTGGTTCCCCATCCATATGTGTATTCTTTCTGACTCAAGCAGGGTGGTTAAATCCTGATGTAACCCTGCATCTGGGCCTTCCCCAGAAAGGGAGAATTCTAAGCAATAGGTGAGTACTGAGGAAAGGTTTACCAGTAACAGGGGTTGCATTATGTAGTTAAAAAGGGAGAAATATTACCCTGTTAGAGTTCTAAACCCAATTCTGTCTCTAAGCAACAACTTTCTATAAGGAAAGCAAAATATATAACTAAGAAAAATATATCTCGGCAGCATTCTAAACCCACTTCTATCAGTAGAAGCCAGAAGCAAGATTGTATGCAGCAGGTAACTGTAAACAATGAAGCAAAGTTGTAGATGTTCTGTGACACTCTTTTCAGTGGGACATAAAGAAAAAAGTAAGAGGGTTGTGTACATGCACCATGATATGGGAAAAAAAGCAACAAAACAGAGAGAAAAGGGAGGAGTTTTTATTGAGAGATAATGTAACCTTGAACAGAACCCCAATGAAATCATGTAGAGCCAAATTACAGGAGCTCTACGCAAAAGAGAGACTTTTCTATGCATCAGCTTCATAAAGTGACAGAACTATAGCTAAAATACTGGAGCTCTGAACAAAAGGAGGAGACTTCTATAAGTTAGTTCCATAAAGGAAAGGATCTAGAAATATTAAATAAGGCAGATATAGCAACCAAGTTAGCCTTTTCTATAAGAGGCATTAGATATTGAAACTTCAGTGTTGCATTGGTAGGAGAGGAGGTACTTCTCTCTACCTATAAAGCTGACCTTGAACAAACTGCAGAATTGGCTAACCTTCTGGCATGCCAGTTAAATGTTAAAAGAGCAGTGTGGGAATATGACATTTTGAGCATAAAATGAGAAAATGTTGCAGTACTGGAAGAGGAAGATGAAAAAGTGTTTCCACTTCTATTTGTGCTTTGAGTTATAAGATTTGTATACAGAATAAGAAAACCTGCAGTAAGAGATCACAGCAGGTTCTAAATAGGCTTATATGTTTTAGCCAAACAGCAGAAAAGATAGATGGCTTTTGTAGTCAAGGTCGGAGTCAGGATGAAGAATGAAGGATAAGAAAAGTGAAGAATCCTGAGTCAGCAATAGCCCTCTTTTACGTATTAGATCAAATCTGACACTCCAGCCAAACCCCTCACAAGTAAGGCAGGTGCCAAGGTCCAAAACCCCACCAAGTAAATGAAATAAAGGTCCAGCACCAATGGAGGTTGCCCAAAAAATCTAATTTAATGTAGATATAAAACTAAATTTAACTAAGGGGTAGAAATTACCCCCAAGGCAGCAAAGAAATGCCATGAATCATGCATTGAAGAAGGCTTGTATAGCTGAAACTGTTTTCCTTATTTATACATGGCATTTTTGTGCTGACTTGGGGTAATTTATACCCCTTAGTTGAATTTAGTTTTATATCTACATTAAATTATATTTTTTGGGCAACCTTCATTGGTGCTGGCCCTTTATTTTGTTTACTAAGATCAAATCTGAACCTTCTATCTGAAATAAGTGAGAAAAATTATGTAACAAAAACTTAGACCAGTAGTGTCCAACCCGCGGGCCGCATGCGGCCCTCAGAGCTCTTCCATGCGGCCCGCGACCCTTAAATTTAAATTTAAATTTAATTTCACTTTTTTTCCGTGTGTTTACACGTCCGCGTAGTTTTACTCTTCTGCGCATGCGCCAACTTTCTTTTTTTTACGTTTTTTCCATACCAGCGTCTTGCGCTGGTATGCGCATGCGCGAAAACACCGTTCGGGCGCTTTTTATAAGAAAAGCTGCAGGAAGGAGCGTAGATCGTAGCGTAGCCGTAGAAGAGAGAGGATTTATTTTATTTTTCATTGTGTACACACCGACTACTCACAACGAAAGGTAAGTTACAAGATGAAAGTGTTTTGAAGTTAGTGCTTAGATTGTGATTCTGTGCAGGGCCAAAGACATTCTGATAATTCCTTTTAGGCAAATATGACTATACTTCTCCTTGCGTTGTCACATTCTGGAGAAATCTCAATGCCTCAACATGTCCTGAACTCTTCTTTTACACCCATTTGTTAAGCCTCACCTGGGCATTGCTTCCCTTTATCTAACTGCTTTTTTCTACTATTTTTGGTGGCCAGGGATCCTTCATACTCATCTGGAATTGTCTGTATTGTTTCGGTCCCTAGATAGTCCATTTGGAAGAGCTACAAGTATAAGTGGCATAATTTGATGTAGGCTATTTCCAGGGGATTGGACCCCATTTCAGATCCCATTCTGGCTTTTAATGTTGCACTGTTCTATTGCAGTGTACGGTTGATTTGAATGTTTGTAGAAGGTCATTCGATGTTTGGAAATTGATGTCTTTATTAAAGTGTTTTAGGGTATTTGGATTGTATGACCTGATAAAGCACTTACATCAGTGTGAAACTGCTTACCTTTTTTTACGCTAATAAAACCGTTTTGGTTTTATTTATTTGCCTTCGGTCATGTTTCTGTGCTGACACGTTTTCTTCATAACTGTTTGGGTGTTTGATGCGCAGTTAATTCCTTGAGGGAGATCTGTACATTTCTTATGTTTAGGTACCGTAGATAAATGAACCTTATTTTCTTCAAGCGGTGGATTAGAATTGCCTAGCTTAACTCAAATTGTGTAAAAACCTTTCTTAACTGAAACTTTCATCTTAGTGCTGGTACCTGAATATAATGGTAGGAAAATATAACTTCCATTTGGCCAGGTACATAAGGCAAGTCTTAAATCTGTGTTAGCGGACTATATTTTTGGAACAGCAACACCAGTAGGAGGGATTTCCCAGACAAGGGCTCTGTCAGGAGCCCCTCCTTTTACGATAGTTAATTTGAAAGATTAAAAGCCCTGTACCCCCACTCATTGTCATATAGACTTGAGAGATGTAACGCACAGGCATGTGTATTCAGCTGACATTTAATCGCAGAATAAAGTAACCCTTTGTTGTATACTAACCTCCCTACTGTTTTATTCATGCTTGGAAAGATTTCACAACCTCATCTTAATGGCAACATCTTTCATGGAGCAAAATCTATGGGCATATGTCTGGAGTTCATAAATGGCAAATGAGCACAACAGTTTTTAAACAAACGTTGAATATTTGGAGGAACAGCAAAAGTGGATCCTACTATTCATATGTCTGCATGTTCCAAAATATTGTCTTGTGCATCACCTCAGTGCTCTAAAACTGGATGTCTTCTCCCTCCCTTGCACAGTCGACCCACTGTGTGCTTTCCATCTCTATTACCTTTAATTCTGAAAACAGCTAAGGCTTCATCCACTCTAATTGTGATAACCTTAGCCTGACTAAAGAAACTATTTCTGATGCCTACATGCAAGTCCATAACGCGTCTCTTCAACTTCCTTTTTAAGTAAGGTACCACTAACACAAGAGGGAAAAGTGCTTCATCAAGAAGTGTACTTTTCTGTCTTATTATTAATTTATTTATATTATTTATTTATTTACTGTTCAAATTACTCTACAATACAGCCACATTAGTCCACATAAACCAGTGTTTTTTTTGCTCTTCAGTTAATGTGAGACCTTTTTTTTTTTTTTTTTTTGGTCCTCATCTGCCGTTTGCCCCCAGACCATTTTTGTTAACCCAATGCGGCCTTTGCAACTGAAAAGGTTGGACACCCCTGACTTAGACATTACAATGTACCTGTCACAGCAAAAGAAGCAAAGCATAGTATAGGTGTTTTAGTCAGCCTGGATGTCTTAGTTATACAGAACAGCATCTTAGAGATAAAAAAAAGGTGTCATGGTTAATAATTGTAGTGCCTATGTCAAGACGAAAAATGTTGATGGGCATCAAAAATTGTATGTTTTAACATGTGCAAGTAAAAATCAAGATGGCATTTCCTTGAATGAAATAAAAAGGAATGAGAGGATTACAACTATGAGCTGTTAATGAGCTGCTTATTGTGGTCCAGGGCTTGAATCCCTCAACCCTCATTTACCTTACTGTGTGACTCTGGTCAAGTCACTAAACCCAATAGTTCTACTGTACTGAGACTGGAAAAGCTCTTTGTGGATTGGGTGCTCTACTTAAGTTACTGCAGATGATGAAGGCTAGAACAGTTAACGGGCTACTTCCTATGGTACAGAGTTTGATTCCATTAGGCTTCACTTGCCTACTGTGTGACCTTGAGTAAGTCACTTAACCAGACAGTGTTCTTGGGCAATTGTAAATTTAGGCCAAGTTCATAAATGGTCTGTTAGACTGCATGACTAGTAACTACCTATGAACCTCCCATAAAAGTATTTTAGAAGTATCTTGATTTTCTGAGCACCACCATGCAGTGAATTTACTTACAAAAGTAGTGTGTGAGTAAGGCAGACACAAAGTATTCTAGAAAGAAAAGGCTGTAATATCAAGAAAGGTTACCCAGAAACCCAGAAACTCTGCACAAAAGCAAAAAAGGTAGATTATAGTGCAAAATGCAGACGCTGGGATTCAGAAAATTTTACTGTGAAGGGGAAGCTTTAGCTCTGCAGCTTTGCCCATTGTATTATATCTTTCCTAATTCTTAGACTGCCCCACTGCTGAGATTCTTCTGTCACGGGGGCCCCATTCAGGTGGCTGGTCTCATGGGTAGAACTGCATGATAATGAGTCAAACTGGGGGAATAGCTAATGCTAATTAGCAAAGTGCTCTTTTCTGTAAATGTCAGTGTCTTCTAATTCAGAGACTCACTTGCCCACTTAAAATTACACTCTTGAAGAAAAAAGTGACTGCTGTAAAAAATACTGTGCCGACCCATTCACTCCTATGGGAATACTTGTAGTGCAGATAAGTTCAACGAAGATGTGAGTGTGTGTGTGTAATATGTGTGTGAATGTGTGCATGTGTATCTGTAGGAGCAAGAATGAAACTGCATGAATGTGTGTATTTATGTGTATTTGTGTGTGTTTGTGTGCGTGACTGTGTGCGCGAATGTGTGTGTGCGTGTCTATATACCCAGACTGTAACCTTGGGTTGGGTTAGGTAGAGACTTCTTCATGCTTGGGGGAGAACTGGTGCTTCCATGACCATGAATGACTATGGAGGGAGGCTTGTTTGTTGTTGGGTAGATGAATGTTTATGGGAATGTCTGTGTGTGTGTGTGTGTGTGTGTGTGTGTGTGTGTGTGTGTGTGTGTGTGTCAGGGATGGGTGCCTTTGCCAATGCAATGTATAGGCTGCTAGGGCAAATACTAGTGAGGTCAGGTATGACAGTTCTAGTGTGCAATTCAGAGACATGCTAATGAGATGATAATGAGTTTTTTTCCAATTTGTGGTCAGAGCTATCTCTGAATCACATTTTTTTTCACAATTGCAGTGGTTGACTGACTTGTGTTTGGCAATTAATATGAATGGTGAGCCTTTTTCTGAATTTCAGCCAGTGTGCATGCACAGTATTCTCTAGGAAAGAAGAAACTTACTGTACCAGTAAAGAAAAACTACTACGAAATGACTGATATTCCCTAACTCTGTGTGATAAGCCACAGGTGGCTTATATCACTGAACGATTAAAACTAAAACATGGTTCAGATGAACTAACCTGGTACTTTACTGAGGTACTAAAGTGAAAGATTAGAGATTTCATCAACTAAACTGTTTTCAAGTTATACTGCTAGCAGCATTGGTCTGAAGGAGTCTACAAAAGTTTAGTAGGTAAAAGTGCTTATCTTCCACTTTAGCAACCAAATGTTGGCATTAGTTCATTAGAATTGTTTTTATTTTTGATAGGACCAATCCATAGGAATTATCACAAAAATATGGGATGTTGAAAAATAATTCCATTTAAAAGTTACACAAAGCTTTTACAAGACCGGTTGAAGGGGGTGAGGACCGAAGCACAGCAACAAGTAAAAACAAACTCAAGTTACCCTATTAAAGAAGAGCAAGAACCAAATAATTTAAAGCTGCAGACTAGAAGATGGCCCTCCCATCAGAAAAACAATTTTGTCTGAATGGCAGGGGCCATTTGAAATAATGAGGAAGGAAGGAATGAATTAAATGAACCATAGACAGACCAATATGAAAAGACTACAATAGGTATATCAGCACTCTGAAACCATGGGAGGAAGCACACACCTCTGTAATGAGTGCAGTGGTAGAGAAAGTAAACCTGATTAACAGGCAAGATTGACCTCTGTAACTGTAGTTCAGGTAGAGGACTCACTACCTAAGCCAAAGAAACAAGAGAAAGAGAAGTTTCAGTTAGGGAGCAGGAACTGCAAAATTACCTGGCGACACACATCTGAGTTAAAACCAGGTTAAGGTTATTTCAGGAAAAAATGTTACATCAAAACACTACAGATTACAGAACCCCCAGAAAAGGCAATACAGGGAGTAGGAAAGCAGTGGAATAAAACAGACATATTAGAGGTCTCAGAGTCTGGGCTGAGAATAAAATTAGCCAATGTGATCAGGGCCCTACTCTAGTTAACAAATTGTATAAATAAATAAATAAAACAAGTATAGCAAAATTAAGTAGCGTGACACACTGTCTGCCTTTAAAAAAGAGCTGGACAACTGAATGTGTATTTAGAAATGTTCCATGCCCCCCCCCCCCCCCCAAATATGACTGGCTTGGCCCTCCTTGAAAAGAGTGGAAAGGAGTAAGGGTCAGTATTGGCAAAGTGGAAATGACTCAGTTGCTGTGTAATTCCTATGAGCTATTAACACCATATATTTATTCCTCGACGCATGCAGGAACAAATGAGGGTTATACAGAAAATAATAGGAAGCAAAAGCAGTTATAAAAGTCTAGCTGTGTGAATCAGTGAGAGCAACTAGTCAGAAATATGGAAAGGGGAAGAGCCTTAATGGTACTGAAATAGGCTAAGTTCATCCAAACAGACAGAACTGCATTCACCTGACCTGGACCACCACAAAAGGGATGGGCTGTGTCAAGCACACTGCAAAGCCAAGTAGCTTGAAATATTGGGTGCTGGTGTAATTTGTAATAGCATGTAGGTTCTCATGAGTGGGAAGCATACCAGGGACTCAAAAGAATGGAGAGTTGTATGAAGCTTTGTATATTCTGTATATATAGCAGCATTCATTGTAAATGATAACAATATTGTTTTGATTGAAGTGTGTGTAGTATGTAAATGAATGTGTGACTGAGTTATAAGAGAGAGCTAATGAAGCCAGATGGACCCTTTCTTAACAAGAACCTTGTGACCAGAGCAATGACTCTGGGGAAGAGATCTGTCTACAGAAAAAAAAAATGAATTAGAAGGAATTTGATCTGTTGAGAACAGAAAGATCCTGGTAGACTGTATTCCTAGCATTTTGAAACTGTGTAAAAATGTAGCAACAGACTCTATGTTATTTGGAAGACTTTGAAATTTTGACTTTGTCATATGAAATAAATTGCTTTATTTTTAAAACTGTACTATTTTACACAATATGTAGTAGTATATATAGCACATGGGTAGATAACAGGTAAAAGGGTACTGGTTATAAATTTTATGGTCTGAACTCTGAGACCCAACCAGGCAATAAAATGTTAAAGTGAGGCAGAGCTGTACTAATTCAACCCCCCCCCCCCCTCAGTTTTTACAAATAGCAAATTTTAGACTTCTGTAAGGAGAGGAACTGAAACTGAAGATCTGTGGAATCACTCACTATGGAATGAAGCTAACCTGCTGAACTAGGGTATGGCTGTTCTACTCTTTGAAAGCTTTGGTAATTGAGCGAGAAAAGTTTTACCTGTAATTCAGGAAGGCGGATTGCTGCTAATCCTGACAATGCTGTAATTGGAAAGAGAGAAAATAAAATTTCTTATGAACACAGTCATTATCTCATTAGAATTAGGTAGAAAGTCACAAGTGAGAGGAAAATGCTCATAATTGAGATAGTGTTTAAATATCATTCTATTTCAAGTGGGAAAACACTACAACAGGTTTTGCATCAACATCCATTTTCCTAAAAGTAAGTAGTACAAAACTCTAATATCTGTCATTAATGACAGACTGTGATCCTCAGTGATTTACCATAAAATCAAAAATTTTGTGAGGAAAAGGACAAAAATCTGAGGCATGCGATGTACTGTAAAATCACAGACAGCTGAGAGCTATTTGAAGGGAAAAGTAAGCCTTAAAATTATTTGCCATAAAAGGTCTTGATGTTCTAAAAGTTTACAAAGAAAAAGATTGAAACTATTGCCATTTAAGACTCGTACACTAAGCTACTAATCATTGAAAGGTCTATGTTACACTGAAACAACAGAGGACCTAATTTAAGTATGCAGGCAGTTACACATTAGGGACACATTTGATGAACAAGAAGCTATGAGCAGCTCTTTTTGTTTTGTGTTGTGTGAGGTTAACTCATTTGTGTAACAAGTAAAGATAAACTTCTTCTAATAATATGGCACCAGGTGTTTCATTGTCCATATTGCCTGGAAAAAAGTGAGATACGCTACATATGGTGTTTCAGTGCAAGCAAAAATGACCCTGCCTATGTATGCCATCTTCCAGAGATAAGTGAAAATACTGCTTTTCTTTTTAGAACAACTTGACTGAGAGGGGATATCCTTTTCTGAAAAAGGTTAGGAGACTTCACCTTGTCTGAAAGGGATATTACTGTACTTTTAAACTAATACAACAGCTTGGAGAAAAACAGCTAGAAATCCAAAGAAATACCAATGAAAACACTAGTTACAAAACAGATTCAAAAATAGGCAGTGCTGGTGAAGGTAGAGATTTATTTAAGCTTGTGTAATGCATAATATAGCTTTTTGTCTGTGTGCAACAGACCATCAGAATCTAGAATACACACATCAAATGCTGCTTTTAAATGATTCTCCCCTTAACGTAAAATAACTGTAATCAGATCTTAAAGGTATAACACTCAAACAGAACTTTCCAAAGGTATTATATATTAAAAATCAACGATGTTATATATACACATATAAAATTCAGCTTAGATAACCAAATACAACATAAAATGTTTTGTTTTTTGTGTGCTTTTTAAGAATAAGACAGAATGATAATATTTATTAGCTCTTGTTTTTAGCACTGGAACTAGGGACAAGCTGTCATTAATCCCTGGGTAGTGTGTGGCATCCAACTTTACTTGCCACTACAACTCCTTTACCTCTAGATGATTTTTCCATGCCCCCTCTTGGGTTAGGTGTCACGTTCTCTAATATACAAAAACTCTTTTGAAGATATACTTAGTGAATGTGACATTTTCAATGAAATGCAATTCAGTGTTTTGTGGTTTCAGTGAAATGTGTTTTAGTTCAAAGGTGCTATTTTTTATTAAGTGTGCTTTACATCAAATGAACCATTCCTATGTGTGTATATATATATATGGAGCCCTATCATATGACAGAAACCTCATTTGACTGAAACCATAAAACTGAAATTTCAAAAGACTGAAAAGTCACTTGACTGAAACCCATAATACTGAATTTCAACATACTAAATTGTAAATTGGACCATATAAAACCAGACTAGGTGGGGGGCTATGCCCCCCCCACACCCTCAATGTGGGGGGCTGTGCCCCCACACACCCCTAACTATATATACTAACTCCAAGATTGCACTGCAGTGGGGGAAGGGGCATATACCTTTCACGTACCTTACAGTAGTCTACATGCTACCACTACTATGCCCTTTTCCCCATATATATATATTGAACCACAGGGGAAACTGGTACTTCATGCTGGTTCAGACTCTTTGAAATCAAGAAGAAAGAACCACAAACTGTAGAAAAGCTCAGCTGAAATTTTAAAGTAATCAAGTACTTATAGCGTGTTTAAAATTCAATAATTCTTTCCTTAAAACAAACAATATTAAATAGATGAGCGCTTTCACCCTTAACTGGGCTTCATCAGATTAAGTAAACAGAACACATTCATTCACTTACATTAATAAAATATATCAAGCTTGACTTAGCCAAACACTTTCAACATTTGAAGAAAAAATAATACTGCAAAGTGAAATTCAAGTAAAGTGTGTACATGTATGTGCGTACATTTATATCAATCAATCTTCTGTGCATTTTTCTGTCAGCTCACTATGACTATTTGTTTAATTACTTTACTCCACAGTTATTGCTCTCCCAGGTTGGGACTGAAATTGGTCATTTGTCTGGTGGACCCCAGCCATAAACAAACTATACAATAGAAGGAGGAAGCTACTAAATGATAGAGCAAAATCCCAAAAAGGGAAGGCATCACTGATCAGTATTAGCAAAAAACTACGGGCACTCATAAAATTGTCTAAGGCCAGCTTCGAGAGAAAAATTGCACAGGACACTAAGGATAATCACAAGGCTTTCTTTAGTTATGTTAGGAACCTCGGTGGTAATTCCCAGATATGCTCAGAATTAGTCCAAAATGACAAAAAATACACCAAACCCACAGACATTGCCAACATCCTAGCTGACAGGTTCAGCGCAAACCCCTCCCCCACCAAAAGGGCAAATATCTATCCCAGCAGAGTGCTGCCCCCCTGACATCTCAGATGCTTAGGTAAGAGCCGCCCTCTCCAAAGCAAGAAACACAGCATCAATGGGACTAGACGGTGTCCCGGGCTGCGTTCTACATGAACTCCAAGAAGAGCTAAACCCAAACATAAAACTACTGTTCAATCTCAGCCTTACTACAGGATATGTGCCCAAAGAGTGGCGTACAGCAACAGTGGTCCCTCTCCATAAAGGTGGTGCCTCAACGGATCCTGGAAACTATCGCCCCATAAGCCTGACTAGCTTGGTCTGCAAAGCTATGGAAAGGATCATCATGGACCTCATAAATAAAGATATTGGGGACCTACAGACACTGGATCCTACCCAGTTCGGCTTTGTTAAGGGCAGATCCTGCCTCTTAAACCTGGTTGATTTCTTTGAAACATTCGCCAAGGCCATTGACGAGGGGAAGGTGGTCCACACAGCCTACCTGGACCTCGCAAAAGCCTTCGATACAATACCCCACTCGGGCATTATAGATAAGCTCACCAGCTTAAATATAAACCCCTGTGTCACTAGATGGATTGCAAACTGGCTTAAGGACAGAACCCACATGGTTAGAATTGCTGGAGCCATGTCAGACTCCAAACCAGTTACAAGTAGTGTCCCACAAGGCTCAGTCCTGGGACCTCTCTTGTTCAGTATATATTTCTCGGAGGTACAGGCCAACACGGAAGGACTGTGGCTGACCAAGTTCGCAGATGACTGCAAACTGGGCGCCATAATCGACTCTCCAGCCGACACAAGCATCCTCCATAAGGGCCTCATAGAAACAGACAACTGGTGCCAGAGCCATGGCCTCAAGCTAAATGCCAAAAAGTGTATAGTCATCCCCTTTGGCAAAAACAAAGTGCCCACAAATTACCACATAGGTGATAATCCATTAAGTACAGAAGTAATTAGGGACCTGGGGACCCAAGTTGATAGCAATCTCTCATTTGACAACCACGTGGCCAAAGTGGTTAGAAAAACATTTTATATAGCCCACCTAATCATGAAGGGATTCACATCTAGATCAGGGGAGGTCATCATGCCTCTTTACTCATCCCTCATCAGGCCCATAATTGAGTACAATGCCCCTTTTGGGATGTACCTTACCAGACACCTGCAGCAACTGGAAAGACCCCAAAAGTACCTCACCAAGAGGATCAAAGGGCTCAAACAGATGCCATATGCTGCCCGGTTAAAGAAACTCCAGCTCTACTCAGTGGCATACCGCCTGTTCAGAGGCGATCTGTGCCTGATGTATAAAGCCATGTCCAACCCGGAATTAATGGACATGCTGTACCTCAGAAAATCCAAATCCCATCAAGCTAAACGCTCAAGAGACTTGAACCTCAGCACTGAAATGAATAGGACATGCTAGAGGGACAGATTCATAACCCAGAGGCTCCCTTCATTCTGGAATAAAATTCCAGTCCAGGTAAGGCAGAGTCCCTCATTGACTCTCTTCAAGAGGACTCTTGATGAGTGGATGGGAGATCATAGGTTTACCCCTGGTATCACTTCTGTGTCACTGTTAGACAGAGGCACAGTATACTAACCTCAAAAAAGGGCATAGCAAAATAAATTTAAAATGGGTGGCGAAAGCCAAACACATTCTGGCTAGGCTTATAAATGCCCTAGGGCAGATAGCCTAGTATGAACCTATGAACCTATTTGTGATCAGTGCTCTACCCCGGTTAACCACTTTAAATAATCAAATAAATAAACAAACTAATTTTCATGTCACTTCTTTTAAGTGTTGAGGGTACAAAGATTCCTTACCCATGAAATCTAAGGGCTTCAAAGATTTACTGTAACCAAAGACTACAACTACTCACTTTACTGTCTATATCCATGGGTGCAAGGGGGTGCACTTGCACCCCCCCTGGAGCTGCTTGGTGGGAGATTAATTTTTTTTAATTAAAAAAAAAATTACCTATTATCGTCTTCTTTGTCTGTGCCAGTGGCGTAGCTGTTGGGGGGGCATAGGGTGGTCCGCCCACCCCGGGCGGCACTTTTGGGAATGTCACATTTACTTTAGTTTAATTTAAAATTTTTTTTTGTTTGTTTTTTTAAGGGCCTTTGTCGTTAAGAATGGCCTGTAACATCACCGTTCTTCCGGACCGGTCGCCAGCACAATTTTAAATACAGCACAGTGGTTTTATTGCCAACTAATGTTCAGTTTGTTCATGGGAAGTTGTGTGTGTATGTGCGCGCTTGCAAGACATGAAGATTAAGTCTGATGTGGCCCAAAGAAGGCACTGCAATCTTTGTTTTTTTAAGGGATCCTGAATGAAGATGAGCCCTGCGATTAAAAAATATGGTTAGATTTTTTTTTTTTTTACTTCTTTTGACACAGCAGAAAACACTACTGGAGGTGTGAGGGTATGAGTAAATTGGACAGAAATGGGGACAATGTCTCAAAATGTTTATTTGCGTTGTTCTTAGCTATATATTTTCTGCTTAGATCAGTCAAAATTTTCTACAAATTGAATCTTTAGATAGTCTAAGTTTTTGGTATCATATCTCAGAAGTCCTTTATAGTTTAAAGTGCTTTCTTGATTATGTGATTCTGACAGGAATGTATTATATGACATGCATGCCATTGAGGGAGAGGTAGGGAAGATATTAGGTCTGCTCAGTGTGTTTAATTAATGGGGATACTTTTATTTGTAAGCTTTGCCCCAAGGATCACCTATGACATTCCAGGTGATCCATACTCATTGTACACCAAGATAATTCTATTTCTCTTTTTGTGGTGTTGGAGATGAGTGGTTTCTTATTAATACAATTAATGGTTGATTATCTTAGCTAACTTTACACGTGTGAAATTGGGACATTTTGAAGGTAAGCACGTAATTTAACACTTGGAAGTTACACACTTGTTCTCCATTGTGGATAAAAAAATATGCTAGCTTATGGATTTCATTTTAGCCAGCAGTTCATCACTACTATATTTAACAGTAACGTGTGAACTGATCATATATAAGACTGACTGATAACTTTAAAACAAGTTAGAAACTCAGGACAGGTAAGTGAAGAGCAGTAAAGTGGCATGGGGTAATGTTTATTTTTTTAAAGTGCAATTTGATGGGTTATTTTTCTCTTGTTGCCTGTACAAAGGGGTTTAACTGACCATTACTTTCTACTTGCCATAATTAGGTACAAGGTAGGACAGAGGTATAACCAGTTGGAACCGTTTTACAACAGCTTCCATAGTATAATGTATCAAATCACATGCTCTAAAACCATCTGTTTCTGTGAGCAGTGAGGCAGCATGGCAGTTTTTTTAAACCTAAGCATTTATTTTATTTATTTCATTTTGTTGACTGGGTAGATATCATTAAGCCTAAGGCATTTTCACAGGGGATAATCAAGGTGCATTTAGAAACAGTGGACAGCTTGCACTCACTGTTATTTGACTATAGAGAATAACAGCAATGAAAAAGTGCTGTATTTTCTGGAATTCTGATGACTGTTGTAGTGCATTTTAATATTTGATGATAATGAATTCAGTGCTGGACTTGCTTGTCTTGACATATCACGTGGTTGTCTGCTTTCCTTCCCCTTATTTTGAAAGTTAATTTCATACATTTTCTTTGTAACATACAAAAAAATATGGAAGAGAATATTTTTTAAAAAGTGTATTTTTAATGTGATGCAACCTCGTTCGAACAATTTTGAGAGCATTTTGTAGATGGAACTTTTTTTCTGGGCTTAGTGGGCATTCATTCTTCCTGTTAAATTAGTATTCAGATTTCTTTCATATTTAAAGCTAATAACTAGACAAGTCTGTCCAAGCCATCATTTCAAGGTAGGAAGATAATTACAGAAGCTGACAGTGGATGGGTACTTGTCTGTCTGTGCATCACATGGAATGTGGAATGGGCAGGAGAATCCATGGAGCAGTACAACGAGACAGACCCCATCACAAACTGTCAGCCTTCTGGCAAAATCATTGCTATTAGGCCCTGAGAATAGAGTTCAAGGCTGGGCAGTGCAATTAGCAGTAGTCATAGAGACAAAATTAGATGATTATAAAAAAAAAGCCACTAAAACATGTAATGTGCAGCTGTTACCAGTTTGTTCTAACAGGCCACAAGGATGCAGAAAATGATCCCCATCCATCCTATTTAAGTCTAACCTTGACCAATGAATGGGAAATGGAAACTTTCTAACTAGCGTACCCCTCCTAATAAACACCAATATTATATAGGGGCACAACTGGGTTGGATTGCACAGCTAGGCTTATAAAGACCCTGGTGGCCGTTAGCCTAGTATATGACTATGAACCTATGTAGTAAGATGCCAGAGCCCAGAAGGGCACTGGTGCAGGGTCTTATAAACAAGAAGAATAGCTGAAAAACATACAGTAGGTAGGGCAGTAGCGATCCCTGACGTATACCTTGGGAACAGATTATCTACCTCCAAGTCACTGTGGTCTCCATTTCTCTGACTACAAGGTGGCCTGGGAACAGATTATCTACCTCCAAGTCACTGTGGTCTCCATTTCTCTGACTACAAGGTGGCCATCTTAAATTCATCCTTGTCCACTTGATCAAATTTGTTATTTGTATGCCTCTGCCCTCATCAAATCTAATTTCTTTCAGAACCAAAATAATATTTCAAGAGAACTGAACATGCCGAAAGGACCTTTATTCAACCGTGTGTGTGTAAGACATAGGTAGGTCTGTGTGTCTGTCTTTGTAAGAGGGACATGGGAGTGTATGTGGGGGTCATACCTCGCAATTATCCAGATTTTTGCCTCATATTTTCATTTGTTTCTCATAAAATTGTGTTTTTCTGCCAAGTCATTGAGGACTGAAGTCAGAAAATAATGGCAGACATTTGAGCTTTAGACTTCATATCCTTCAGAAAATGCATACTAATGCAAAACTTGTTGTTCTGTCCACTTTCCAAGGAAGTAGGGGGATGTATGTGTCATACCTTTCAACTGTACAGATTTTCACAGAATGTCCAGATTTTAGCCTTATATTTTTGGTCGGTTCCTCATAAAAATTTTGTTTTTGTTTTTTGACAAATCACTGGGATGAACTAAGGATTAAAGTTACTAAATAATGACATGCGTTTGAGTTTCAGACTTCATATTATTCAGAAAAATGCATTCCAACACAAATCCTGTTTTTCTAGCAACTTTCTAAATGTGTCCATAGTTTTGGGCCTTTGTCTCCAGCATTATAACAGGCTTTGTCCAGATTTCTTGTGTTAAGAGACTGAGAGGTATGGTGGGTATGTGTGTCCGTATGTATGTATAAGGAGGTAGCATACCCCTCAGCTGTCCAGGTTTTTGCAGAATGTCCAGATTTTGCCCCATATTCCACCTAAAAAGGATTGAAATTGCTAAATAGTTTTAGACATCATATCCTTTAAAAAAAGAAAAAGGCATACCAACACAAATCCTGTTATTCTAGCAATTTTATAAGTTCATGAAAGCAATATTTATAATCTGTCCCTGTTTATTTTAGGCTTTGTCCAGATTTCTTGCACTAAGAAGTTGAGGTGTGTGTGTGTGAGAGAGAGAGAAAATGTCCTAGTTAGATCTAGCAGGTGGAAGTTATTTTCAAGTGCATTTTCAAGGAATTGTGAGCTTCAAGGGAAGCAAAGGTTACTGCTGCTCATGCTAAGTCTGCTTAAAATGTGCAACTGTTTTGTTTAGCAAATAGTATCATTATTGTGGCATAGAATTTTAAAGCAGTGTTAGCACAGCAGGTAGCATACTTGCATCTTGATGCAAAGGGCTGTAGGTTCTATTCCTACAGCATGTACATGTATTTTAAGTATGGTACTGCAGTCCTAAGTATGTCCTCCTTTGGATGAGACACCTAATAACTATGAACCTGTTTTTCAGCTTGCCACCCATTCCCTATTGCAATATACAAGCTTACCATTTATTTTAATGTAACCTAGGCAATTTATTCTTAAAGGGCAACAGGCACTGAATTTGTAAATGAAACACTGAAATATAAAGTTGTTTTCTAGCAACAACCTCTTCATTGGTTTCAGATCTCTTTAATGTGGAATTATTCAGATGACTTTTACTTCTGCAGAGATTCTGCATATTGATTGATTTTGGTGGATTGTATGACAGAAGTTTGAGTGGCCCTTTATAGTTGAAATGTTCTGAATTGGGCAGGTTGTCATTACTGGTTCATATGATTTGTTTCATTGCTTAAAGGAAAAATGTTCAGAACTATAAATTTAAAAACACTCTAACAAGTGGAGCTGTATTATACAAGGGATATAATTCAGTTATTATATAGTATAATTAATAAAGTCAGCAAGGTAAATCAAAGAACTTTTGCATGGTTCTAAAAGTGTATGCAAGGAGCCTATGATTTGAAAACAGCCCAAAGGTAAACTTACCCTGCGACTGGACAGGTGCATTTTCTTTGAATGTGGGTTTCAATGCTGTTTTAGTGAATGTGGGTTTCAAAGGTAGAGAAGTTTTAATGCTAACTCTGTTTTCATTGTAAGACTATATTGCTTTGTTTAGGTTTAGTAAATGTCTGTCAGTGTTTGTGCTATAAAATTTGAAATAAAAGTTGTAAATGAAATCCAAATATCTGTAATCATTGTAGAAGTAAAGCATAAAACAGCATGCACACTGAGAGATTTGAACACTGTCTATGACAAATGGGGAGAAATATCTAAGTAATGGGATACTGGAATGGCTGCGGCGAGGCTGCATGGGCAGGGCTCTGGGTTTGCACCCACCTGCAAAAAATCCTGTGGGCTCCTTGTCTATATCTTAGTGTCTTACAAGATACCTAGGCATAATGTACAGAGCATCATTTGAAATCATTTGCTTAGAAATGTGTCTGGTGACCTGAGGAGAGGACACTTGAGCTCAGTAAAATTAATATCCGCTATACCAAGAAATGTCACAGTTTCACATCTCTAAGACTCCTACATCCATGGTGAAAACTCCCCCTCTCAAACTCACCCTATCAATCCATACTTTAAGTAGGAGCTGGATGACTACATAGACACCTGTATGTTTCAAAAGCAACAATAGGGCATTAAGTTCTTCAACAGCCAGTAGACCTTGAGCTTGGTCATCAAACCTGTGAACCTGTAAGCTAAAATCGCAAGACATCAATCCTCATAGCTTTTCCTACAACTCCTATTCATAACAAGTGTCACTGACCGGATAGTTCTCTCATTTCAGCATTAGATTGCAAGTAATGTTGACTGGTCATTATTAGTCTGAATTCTTACCTATGCAAACAATAGTTCTCTCATTTCAGCATTAGATTGCAAGTAATGTTGACTGGTCATTATTAGTCTGAATTCTTACCTATGCAAACAATTTCTGAACTCATACTTTTGTAATGCACACTATGCATAGGATAACATCAGGAAGGCCATCTCAAAAACAGAGACTTTAATATACTAATCATACTTGTGTGTTATATCTGTCATGTTTCTTATTTCAGGGAACTTGGGATAGTAATATATAGATAATAAGATACAAGGCTTCTTTGAAGTGGTACAAATCTGTGCTGATGCAACTCCATGGGTGATCTGAAAATGGATATGATAAAATATTTTCCAGTGCAGTGTTGCTGGGTATGCATTTTAGATGGCAAAATTAAGTACTACCAGTACATTAATTGTATGACCCTTTGTTTGCAGTTTATTATTTCCTGGTGTGGTTCATACATTCTTTCAAGCATTTATTTTTTTCACATGACTGAAAACTATTATTTTGCCAACTGTAGAACAGTGTGCTATGCTTTCTGTACCTTATCAGCCACTGTAGTTTAAGGAACTTTCCAGGTCAGGGGGTGGTATAAAGCTAACTGTACTGAGCATGTGTTACAAGTAGGATGCAGAATGTGCATGCAGAAGCAGCTATATTGTGTGTGCAATAAACTATCTGTTAAACTGCCATCATGCCTTCGCTTGTCATTCAGCATGGTGTCAGAAGCTGGATTTGAAGTTAAGTCTCACAAAATGTAACAAAGTGATAGAAGCTGTTTCAGTCCTTTCAGACTACAAGAAAATGCCTGAAGTTGTACAAACCTCTTCAGACTGCAACGGATGTATGCAGTAAGTCACATAAGTCTCTTCAAGGAGCAATTAAGTGCTACAGGTACTTGCATTTACTGTTACGGCATATCAAAAGAATTTCATAAACTGAAAGTGTATTGGGTATTTGCATTTACTGTAACAGCATGTCAGACAGATTTCACAGACCTGAACTTTTGGAGTTTGATGACAATTGTGCAAAGAATCGGTGTGTATTTGAACAAGAGTATTGATAGCTTTATAGTGGTTGCACATTCTGTTCAAGATGTACACACCTGAGCATTTATACCTAATTTATTTGTCTCAGAGTCCATTGAACGAGAAATGTTTTTTGTATACGCACCTGCTATTTATATGGGAGAGGAAAAAAAATATTATTGCTCAAGCAGAGATGTGAGTAGATCCAGACTGTTTAATATTTAAATTCCGGGAACTGTGCAACCCTCAGATAAATATAATGAGGAAATGCATAAATGTTACACAAGGAATCAAAAGCATGGAGAAACTACTGAAGCATATGTTACTGACTTACAAAATAAAGCAAAAACATGAACGTTTGGGGACTTGCAAGATGATTTAATAAAGGACCATCTTGTGTGTGGTATAAATAATGATACAGTGAAGAAACTTCTACTGTGTGTTATTGAATTAACATTTAACAAAGCTGCTGAAGTTTGCCAAATACACACGCTCACAGAAAAACATTCAAATATGCTTGTTGTAACTTCCACTGCAAATGTCGACAGTGTGCAACAGAAATTTAAAATGACAAAGCCTCATAAGTATAAACAGAAAAGCTTTACCTCATTACCATTGTTAATTGTCGCAATTATGGGGGCAGTCGTGAATCCAAATGAAAGAAGTGTTTAGCTTATGGTCGGCAGTGTCACAAATGCAAAAAGTGGAATCATTTCAAAATGTTTTGCAAATTAGCACTGGCTAATAGTAAGTTTAATCAAAAGCAAGCAGTGAATCAAATCGAGACTGTGACAAGCTTGAATGGCAGTAATGAATCATTTTATGTTGATGGTGTTTCTGCAGTTGGTGTAACAGTTAACAAAATAAATTCATATGTGTCAGCAAAAAGCACAATATTTTGTACTGTACAAGTTAATGGGAAAACAACAGAGCTTAAAATGGATACCAGATCCAAATGCAATGTCATATCAGTAAACACTGGAGAGTATTTTGACTCCACGAAATGTATAGTTAGTTGCTTATGGTGGTGAAGAAATTCCTTTCTTGTCATTTTGCAGGAACAGCTATGACTTTCAATTTTATGTAGTTCGCAGAGACATACAATCATTACCAGGCCTTGAGGACAGTTTATGTGTGGGTTTGATTTTGCTCAGTAAGGAAGTTCGTCATTTAAATATGAATCAAAATGATAATTTTTCACAACATATTTTCAAACAGTATGCTGATTGCTTCACAGACAACCTTGGTAAGCTTCCAGTTACATATTGCATGAAGCTGAGCCATGAGATAAACCCAGTTCGACCAGTATACAAGATTGCAGTTGCAATGCAAAGTAAAGTTAAACCAGAATAGGCAGAATGGTAAATTCTGGTGTTCTAACTCCTGTGACAGAACCTACTGAATAGATATCGTCTATGGTGGTAGCCCATAAGAAAAGCTCAGATGATATTCAAATATGTATTGATCCTCATGACTTAAATAAAGCTCTTAAATGTCCTCATTACCCAATGCATACAGTAGAGGAGGTAGCAGGATTAATGCCAAATTCCACTGTTTTCTCAGTTCTAGACACTAAGATCTCCTTTTGGCAAATTTCGTTAGATCACAAATCATCTTTACTAATGACTTTCAGCACACCATTTTGGAGATATAGATTTTTGAGGATGCCATTTGGGATCAGTTCTGACAGCGAAGTATTCCAACGTGTGATGGAACAAATATTTGCTTGCTATCTGTGTACCATTATATTTGATGACATTATTGTCAGAGGCAATAACAGAAACCTCTGGGAAGTTCTAAATCATGCACATGAGGTCAATCTCAAGCCAAATCCTTTGAAATGTCAATTCAGACTGAAAGAAGTTGCCCATGTTAGCCACATGTTCACAAGTTCAGAGCCTTCAACCTGATCCATCGAAGGTAAAGGCAATCAATGAAATGCCATTTCCAGAGAATGTTCCATCTTTACAGTGTTTCCTAGGTATGATTAACTATTTAAGAAAGTTCAGTCCTAACATTAGTGAGATTTCTGCACCATTACATGAGCTAACCCACAAAGATTATAAAATGGTTTTGGTTTGAGCAGTATCAAAAAGCATTTGATACTTTGAAAAGATAACTTCCAGCCCACCTTCACTGAGATACTATAATGTTTATAAACTCATTACTCTCACTTGTGATGCTTCTCAACATGGTCTTGGCACAGCATGTCTTCAGGATGACATTCCAATTGCATATGCGTCTCGTACTTGACTCAAACAAAAATGTACTGTGCACAAATAGAAAAAAGAAGTTCTTGGTGCTGTGTTTGTATTTTCCAAATTCAATGACTATATATATATATATATATATATATATATATATATATATATATATATATGCACACACACACACATAGAAGGCCAGTTCAGATTGAAAGAGGTCATCCGCAATTGGTAATGATTTTGAACAAACCAATACATACCACCCCAGCAAGACTGCAGTGTATGATGTTAAAATTGCAAAATGTAATTTCAGTATTGTTTACAACAAAGGTAAACACATTTATCTCCCAGATGCTTTGTCTTGAGCACCCAGAAAGACATTGGAGCAACATAGGTTATGGAAGTGAAATGCATTTCATCATCACGACTTGATGAGCTAAGAAACGATACTGCTGAATATCCAGTTCTGCAAAAGCTGTGTCACATTATTAAACAAGGATGGCCAACACGGAAGATGGTATCATTATGAAAGGTCCAAAAGTGGTAGTTCCTAAATCGTTGCAAAAGGAATACCTAATCTTGCACAGAGGCCACCAAGGCACTGAATCAATTAAAAGTAGGGCAAGAGGTATTGTGTTTTCACCTTCAATACCCAAAGATATTAAAAGAGGGACATGTTCCTGTTCATTTTGCAACAGTAGTAAACCTCATCAGCAGAAAAAAACTCTTTTTAACTGCACCTAATCCCCGATTTACCATGGTCCACAGTTGCAGTAGACATTTTTGAATGGAAATGGTCATCACTATCTGGTACTAGCTGACTCATACTCTGATGGTTCAAAGTTGATTTACTTCCCAATTTATTATCTATCGCAGTGATTATGAAATTAAAGAGACATGTCTCAGTTCATGGAAGTCTGCATAAAGTCATATCAGATAACAGTGCACAATTTACTAGTCAACGTTTTAAAGAGTTTTCTAGGTCTTGGGATTTCATTCATGTAACCAGTAGTCCAGAATATACAAAAGCTAATGGTTTGGCTGAATGTGAAGTTTGTAATGCAAATAATTTGATGGAAAATTCCAGACAGGAAGGAACAGATGTATTTCTTAATTTAATGAATCTTCGAAACATTCCTTGTGACCAGACACTTGGTTCACCTGCTCAAAGACTGATGTCAAGACAACAAGAGCAACTCTTCCAATTGACAAACAGCTATAAGTGACAATTACAAAGAGAAATGAGGTAGTCAAAGCTCAACTATCGAAAAAGCGTCATTTGCAAAAGATATACTATGGTATACTATAACAAAACCTCACCATTGTTGCAAGGTGAGGTTGTCCGAATGCAAACTTTGAAATGTCATGATCATATGGGAATCATAAAAGACATTTGTGTTGAACCAAGGGCTTACATAGTTTAATCTGAAGGTGTTGACTACAGAAGAAATTGCAGGCACATTTTGCCTGTCCCAGAGCTGAAGCTGCAACAGACTGTGTATACTAGTGATTCCAGTTCCTTGACTAACTGATCAAGTTCCAGAAAGTGGACAGTCTTGTTCGTATAATTCTGATATACCAAATGATGTTTCTGCGTCAAATAAATCTATTGCAACAGATTGTATTTTTAATAATACTCAAAATGTATATGTAACAAGGGCAGGAAGAGTCTGCAAACCTAATCCCAGATATGTACAGTAAATTGCATTTGTAGTTGGCTATCCAATGTTGAATTATTAATACAATGTCTAAATCTTGAATGTGTCACAAGAAATGTCCACACAGATTTGTGCATGTATTACAATGGGCACAAAGTAAAGAAGGATGTATAACAGTGTGCGGTCAGCCACTGTAGTTTAAGGAACTTTCCAGGTCGGGGCACTGTATTAAGCTAACTGCACTGAGAATGTGTTACAAGTAAGATGTAGAATGCTCATGCAGAAGCAGCTATGTCCTTATGTACAATAGCAGTCTGTATTTCACTTTTAGATCATGCTTGTGTAGATTAGGTAATATCCTCTGCAATCCCAGAGGTGCCTTGTACAAAAACTTTCTGAATATGCAATTAAATGGTTTGTCATCCTTTGGAATTTCTCACATTAAGCCACTTTTGTTACCACTTCCTTTGCTATCTCAGCATATTTTTTTTTCGCATTTACAAATGTTTTTGATGCACATGTGTCTGATTTTTTTTCCCTTATATGAAGAGAGTTCATAAATAATTCTGACTAACATCTCCTTGCAACACAATTAGTTTATTCACATCATAGCATTTAATATTTGTGCAGCTTTAAGTACCTGCGAATTTCAAGATACTCCGATGTACACAGCTCCATTCTCAGGCTACTTCTTGCTTTCTTAAGAGGTGCAGTTATCACAGACATATTCAGTACAAACATAACAAAATACTGCATATTTCCAACTAAACTGTGTAAAACATGCTTGTCTTCTGCCTTTGTTATGCTCACAACTGATTTGCCATTTTCTGTATCAGCTTTCATTACCTCTGATTTTAGAATATGACCAATGAATTTCACATATGTTACTCCTATTTTACATTGGTTTACCATCATATGCTCGATCGGTGGAAAGTTGATTGATTATTTGCGAAAGGAGTGTGGCAACAACCCAAAACTGCAAATGCAAATGTTATGAAACTCAGCAAATGCCATTCTGCATTCGCTCATTTGTGAGTTTGTAACATCCTTCAACTGTAGTGCATCCTTGGAGTTAGTGTATATAATTGATAGAGGTGTGGTGGGTGCAGGGGGTCTTGCCCCCCTGCTAAACATGTTGTGAATGGCACCGGACAGTGAGGTAAGTTCAAAAATATGTCCAACAGTTCGAAGTAGAATTGTTGACGTTTTCATTCATTGTTGTGCTTGTTTGCTAATGTTAATTTCGACAATGCTTTTTGAGTAAGTGATTACTCGCACAAAACATTGTCGAAATTATGACAGTAAACTTTTACATTTGCTCTATTGTTGCAGTACTAGCACCTTCTGACCCCCACCCCCTCTTTTCCCCTAGTGTTTTCTTTGTGGACTTGTTTGTTTTTCTTTTTTCCTTAGCTCTGCCATGGTGGAGCTCCCCTTATGGCTGCCTTTCCCCTTTCTCCTAGCACACATTTAGCATACTTGGGCTCTAGCCTCCCTTTCTGTGAGACAACAAGCACTGTTTTTTTGGCACTTGTTTGTTTTTGTAACATCATACTTCCATGCCTCCTGGGATATATGGGTGTGTATAAGGCACTCAAAAGCTTTTGAAATCTGACTGGACATCTGATCCTTGCCAGAATACATTCCATATAGTTCAGGCTACTGCTACAGTGATCTATCTGAACATATACTGTTATGGTAAGTTTAAATATACAACTGTATTTTCTTCCTAGATGAGACTCCAGTCTTCCTCCATTAGATCTAGTTTCTGCTTAACCTTACTAGTAAATTTGTTTTTAAGTTTATCAAATGATTTTTCGTCAATATACCAGGTGCCTGAAGTGTATATTTCATTTACAACAGTTCAGATTACTTTTTGGTATTTAAATTTTTCTAAGCCATACATATACTCTTGATGCAAAAAGTGTATGGGCATTCAGTTTCTCCACAAAATCTGTGCTTCCATATCCTTTCTTTCAGATCAGGAGATTGCATAACATGGAATTAGCTAAACTGATTTGATTCTAAAGGTAAGTAATGTTTTCTTAATCTGTTTTACTGCATCCATGTTTGTTTATGTCCTTCGGCTTTTCCCGGTTAGGGGTCGCCACAGCGGAACTCCGGTCTGCTAATGATTGGCAGTAGATTTTTATGTGCTGGCTTGCCGGGCCTAATGCACGACCTTCAACGAAGGAACGCCCATTCACACATGTCGCCACACAGAAGACGCTCTAACTGAGAATTGAACGGGCAACGTCTAAATGTGAGGCAACAACGCTACCGCAGCACCACCACCGCAGTTTTACTGCATCCATGTAACTTTTATATATCACACCATCTTACATATTTTTCTGAAGTTTGTTACAGTCACCTTTGTCACCACATCACTATTTGTCACACTATTCCTATACTTTTATCATATTTGCTAACGGAGTAGGTGAGATGGTCTGGGCACCCCTTTCAGCCATAACCCTAAAGTGGCACAAAGAACAAATGTATAGCTTGTTCCAAGATTTCGTATGTAATAGCACTAATGACATTACATAATCTGTTATTCATGAATACATAACTAGAGACAATAAATTACACAAGTAAACTAAACACTTAAGACTGTCTAATGAACAGGACAAGCTGCTTTGATGGTGTGCAGTGATAAAGCCCTGACTGTGATCCAGGTGACCTGAATTCAGCTAGTGGCTTGGGCACCTGTTGAATGCAGCATGGAGGAGGAATGGAATGATGAGGCACAGCCTGTAGACCACTTCTTTGGGAGAAGGACGGAGATGTATTTGTGGGATGTATCCCAATGTTAGTGTCTGTGGTGGAAACTGGAGGAGCATTAAGTCATGGGGATGGGTGGGTTGGGACCAAGCTAGACAAACAAGCAGAGGTAGCTCCCAGACCTGGTCTCCTCCCATATCACCAGTCATCATCATCTATGGCCCAGTGCTGGTGACCATGTCTCACAGGCAAATAGCTGAATGAAAATGCCTGAATCTGTAGCATCAGGGAAAGTAAGAGCACAGGAGATGAATGTTACATCAGGGGACAAACTGATAAATTCCAGTGAACAGCCCATGGGCAAAAAATAAAATAAAAAAAATATGGACAATCAAATAACAAAGTAAATATAGCTATTTAATAAACAATGTGTTATCTATTTTCTTTGCAAAATTGGCATTTATGGCTTGAAATTACAAGTTAAAGTAGTTTCATTTTGAGTAATATATAACTGCTGTCCATTCTTATCTCTTGAGTGTTACAGTCATGGTGCAAACGGCTGAATGCAAGTGAACAAAATAAGACATCCCTGCACATGATCAGAATTCAGTTATTTATAGTGGAACACAGTGATGTTCATGAAAGTCAGTAAGTGAACTAAATGTACATATTTTATTTAAGGTGAATTGGAGAACAGAGTATTTATGTAAAGCACATAAGGCCATTGTTGGCAGTGCATACCCCACCTTAGGCTCAGTTAATTTATCCCAGTAGATCTGCTTTCTTTGAAAATGAGCAGCCTAGTGAGTTTTTACATCAGCTTAAGCTGTTTAAGTACTTTATCCATACTGATCTTAACAGGATATCTAAATGAAAGTGTAGGATAAAACCACACACTTAGGATATCTATAGTGTTTGCCCACATCAGCTGGAAGGTTAAGGTGGTCTGGCATCCTGTGCACGTTTGTCTCGGACAACCACTGAGAAACTCTATGTCATTCATTTTGTCATATTAGAATTTACCACAAAATTCCCTAGTGCTTGTTAAACAAAGGTTGTAGCTTCCTTATGTAGAATCAAGTTGTCTGCATTCATAACACCCTTTAGCTCTGGTATGGCCAAGACTATGTCACTGATAAAAATGAAAGCAGTAATAGCCTTATAACTGAACCAGGGCTATGACACTGACGAAAAATCTGAACAATAGTTGACTTAGGATTGAACATTGTGGGACATTAGCCTTGATGGTAAAATATTTGAAACTGTTGAGCATAAGGCTCCTTTAGATGGCCTGACTTTTAGCTAGTCATTAAATTAGTTGATTGGCCAACTAGATTGTGCAGCTTCTTTAGTGAGCTAAAGTGGTTGACTCCTTTTAGCTTCTGCATTCCAGAGGAGCTGTGAAGTCCCTGTTGCCAACTTCCTTCATAAGAATGATGGCACACCTTGAGCTGATTTTCAAAAAAAATCCTTTTCTAAAAGTACAACATAAACATATTTTCCCAATTCTTAAGAATGAGCAGACAAACAAAAAGTATAAATGAGAAAATCTCTTCATCACACACACACAAGTTTACAATAGTAATAGCAGTACTGACATCTAACTCATAATTCTAATTTTACAGCTGACAATAACCACAGAAGGCACACTTATTTCTGTACATTTTTATAATTGTCAATATCTCATTGATTGTAACCAGCTAGAATCTAGCATGTACAGCACATTTGTCCATCCAAAAGCAGTGGTGGCTGGTGATTTCAAATCAAAGGGGGGCTGCAGGAGACAGTTGAATGGGTGGGGCCAATAGGAAGGGGTGTGACCAGCTATAAAGGGGCAGAGCTATGCTCAAAAAACATAAAAACTGGGACTTTAATTAAATACACTGCCCTGGGTGCCAAACCGTCATTATGAGAGTCCAAATAAAGTGTAGAAAAAACAAATATTTCAATTTATTGGCTACATGACAGCTTACTTAATATTTAGATGGAAACAAAAAGGTTGTGAGGCATGAAAAAATAAATTACTTTTTAAATACATTACTGGAATACCAATCAAAATCAAGTTAAAAAAAAAAGCAGCACTCAACTCAAACCACTTCTCCTTGCACTGCAGTTCTAATTATAATTTATATTCAGCTTTATAAAAGTACTAAGTAACATGCTGAAAGTAGCAATCTCTGTGATACCCTCACTTGTAAAAATGTTTCTTATCCAAAAAAGACCTACTGCCTGACAACTATCTACTTGTTTCATGGGGAAAACATGATCAAAGTAAAAAAATGAACAGCAAACAAGAAACAAGCTCAAGATAAATGGCTTAAAGGATTACTGCATAGGTTATGGACCACACATGATAGATTGGCATTCTGTTTAGTTTATGGGTAAAGCCTGCAAAGATGACTGCAAGTCTCCAACATATGTAATGAGCTTCTGAAAATACTGTAATCCTGTCCTTTATTACAAATACTGTCATATGCATTTCAATACCTAAGGCTTATACGTTATCTAGTTATGTAAATATTCTCTGCATGGCAACAACAAAAAGGCTTTCAATGTTGGTAATTCTTTAACAGTATGCTTATTAAAGGTAACTTGCATCTTACAATCTCAGACAAACTCACCTGATGGTCATTAAAGCATTGCTACTTAAACACTGCATAACTGCTCCTTGCCTTGCTTGGACAGATCCAGAATCACTACATGGGGGAGTGGGGTGCAACAAGTATATCACAATTTGAAATGTCTCTGGCTGACAGTGATGGCCCTGACACATCTGTCATACCTCTCAACCTCAGAGCAAGAAATCTGGACAAAGCCATAAATAAAAGCAGGACAAAGGCCCAAAAATAAGGACAATTTTAAATATCGCTCTTATAAACTTAGAAAGATAATAGAATAGTAGGTCTTACATTAGTATGACTTTTCTGAAGGGTATGAAATCTGAAACTCAAATGCCATTATTTTCTAACTTCAATCTTTAATGATTTGCCACTAATTTGCCAGAAAACCACAATTTTATGAAAAATGGACCAAAAATGTGATGCAAAAATATAAAATAGCCACACAATACAGGCTGGAACCTGTCAAAGAAGGGACATTTTTTTAATATTAGTACTGTTAAGTTGAGCAGCTGATAAAATAAGAGAATCTACATGCATTTCTGAAATAAAAGTAATCTATAATTCTGATTACAATTTATTAATTGTAAACCTACCACATTTTCTTCCAAAATTGCCATTTTGTGGAGGGATTATTAGGGAAAGAGCAACATTTTAAGGGAAAGTTGAGAGGTTTGGATATACCTAATTCTATAAAGCAATTTATTTGCGCGTATCCCTCAACCTCTAAATGCAGGAAATCTGGACAAGGTCAAATATATTGGGGGAACATACAGACAGTACTAAAAATTGCTGTTGTATAAACTTAGACAGTTGATAGAATAACAGGTCTTGCTTTTAGCATGCAGTTTTCTGAAGGGTATGAAGTCTTAAACTCAGTGTCTGTCATTTAGTGACTTCATTCCTAAATGATTTGCCAGAAAACCACACATTTTATGAGGAATAAACCAAACCAAAAATAAGAAGCAAAAATCTACTACTTCTGTGAAAATCTAGACAGTTGAAAGATATAGTTGAGCCGGGGCTGTCTTTGAGATTGCCGCCCTTCCACCCTCACAAAATCATGTTCGAATGGGGCCTCCCCACTGCAGCCATTCCAATGTCCCATTCCATGGCTATACCGTTTACCATAAACACTGTAATGTGCATACTGCTTTACATCTACGATGATTTGGATTTCATTTAAAGTTTTATTTTACATTTTTACAGCATAAACACTAAAAGACATCTACTAAACAAAGCAATGCAGTTTCACAATGAAAATAGACTTAACATTTGGACAGAAATTTCTGTCCAAATGTTATCTTCAAAATGAGACCGTCTGTAATTGTGCCATATTCATTTAGTGACATACCGACACAGATATGCAAAATATCATAATTCTCATAATATGATAAACAAATTATATCTCTACAACTGTATTAAATACAGAAGTCATGAAATCAGTGGCACATTTACCACCAGCGACATCAGTTTTCTGTTGATACTTTATAATGCTTTCCAAAAGGGTGCTCATTATTTGCGGTCATATGATAATAAATTTGATAATATATATACATGAACAAATTATTATATTTTCAGATATACTCATCCAGATCTTTGTAGGATGCTTGCATTCCATGCTTCCACATTTTGTTTGCTCAAAATGTAAATCATGCACATAATAGCTCTGACTGGGTATAAATAAATGCTAGTTTACCTTACTACTACTACTATAAAAAGATACTAATATCTTCATTTTCACGTAACTCAAAAGTGTTACCCTCCACTTCTTGACAGTTGGCTCAGATAGTATCTGGTAGTTAGCACAGAGCGTTAACTCTGTGAGCTCTAGTTCCTGTAGCGCAGGGTTTGATTCTCTCAGTTCTCATTTGTGTGTTTAAACTTAAATAAGTCACTTAACCAAACAGTGCTCCTAGATTGCCCTTAAAATGGGGTTGTGTATCCAGCAGACCTATCTGGTTAAAAAATGTGTATTATTATTATAATTAATTTAGTGTAATATGCACTAACTTTCAACTTGTCGATTTCAGTTTGCCAGTATGCAACTAATTGATCCTGTTTCATATAATAAATCACTGCTAATACTGTTCACACCTGTGAGCTGGCTGTGTCACATTGTTTCTGGGCTTTTCTCTTTTCTCCATAGTTGTGCGAGTATGGAGCTAGTACATTTAAATACTGGGGTACTGATGGTGCAGCAGGCTTGTACCTCTTTGAAAGGCTTTAAGGGTGCTTGACAAGTTGGCATTTAGCCTGATTTATTATATCTGATTGAAATTTCAGCTGGCTGAAACTCATGGAAATGCAGATGTTAACCAAACCTACATCTCTGACCAGGCTTCCTTTCTTACACTCTCATTTATAACCTGGTGTCTGACACATTATTATGCTGCTATACAAACATAATAAATATATTATATTTTAAATTGCTGTGATAAAATATTGTATTGACATTTCTGTGAATACTTTTCACTACATGTTCATGTCAGATTGTATTTTTCCATCAACTTAATGGAATCATAAACTATAGTTAATAAATGAATCTGTAACACAGTTTCAACACAAATATGCAAATTTTGATAACCTTTGTTCTAAGCAAATGTTAGTATTTCTATGTGAACTCATGTGACTTCAGTTTACCAACTCCCATTTGTAACCCAGAGCTAGACACATATATATCATTAACTTGGTAACAAGACAAACTTTAATGTGAATATGATAAATGTGCCATATTTTATTGATGGTTGTGATGATCATCATCCCAATTACTGCATTTAATATCCGAGCCGTCATAATTATTTTATTTATTTAACTTTTAGTTATGTACTTACCATAACTTTAGATGTTTGGGATCCATCTCGCCTACATTCTGTACTGATGGGCTCGGAGCCGATCCCTCGGCTCCGACTCGGCACGCTATGCTATAGAGCGAAGCCTCTTATTGGCTGAGCTATTTTCTATCCCAGGATGCACCACCACTAATCTCCCAGATCTTGTTTGTCCGCATTCATGCACACATACATAACTTGTTTATATAACATTGCCAGATGTTTCAAGATGAAACAACAGGATTCGGACCATCTGATCTCTTCTGATCTCCAAGGAAGGGGAAAGGAGGGTGGGTTATTGGGAATGTAGGCGAGATGGATCCCAAACATCTAAAGTTATGGTAAGTACATAACTAAAAGATGTTATGTGATCCTATCTCGCCTACATTCTGTACTGATGGGACAGCGTCCCTAGCACCTAAATCCTGGGTGGCTCACTGGAAAACACTCCTGAGCACTGTGGAACCAAATGAAGCTCGCCCCCGAGATGCCACATCCAATTTGTAGTGAGAAATGAAAGTGTGCGGGGAAGACCACGTAGCCGCAGCACAAATGTCACTAATGGCAAGCTTAGAATGGAATGCTATTGAAGTAGCCATAGCTCTTGTAGAGTGAGCTTTGACAGAGGTCGTAAGCTCTTTATTAGAAGAGGAATAAGCTTGACTAATACAGTCCCTGATCCATTTGGCAATAGTGACCTTTGTGACGGCTTTGCCCAATTTATTATCCGAAAAGGATACAAACAACTGATCTGTTTTCCTTGTTTGTTTGGTCCTATCTAAATAAAAACGCAATTGCCTGTGGACATCTAATGTGTGGAATATGTATTCCGCTTTGTTTGAGTACTTTGGAAAGAAAACTGGAAGTTCTAATGACTGTTGCAGACAAAAACTGGAACAAACCTTAGGGACAAAGGATGGATTTGGCCTGAGAGATACTCTATCTTTGTGAAAAACCAGGTACGGAGGTTTTACAGACAAAGCTTGAAGCTCTGAAACCCTTCTGGCAGAAGTAATCGCAACCAGAAAGGCAGTTTTCCACGATAGAAATTTCAAATCACATGTTGCTGCTGGTTCGAAGGGGGAGGAAGTTAAGGCACGTAACACCACATCGAGATCCCATGGAGGAGCAGGATGAGAAATCAGAGGTCGTAAAAGCGCAGCACCTTTCATGAAGGTCTTACACAATCTGTTGCTCATTAAAGGTGGGTTTATAGACTCGTGAAAATTGGAAATAGCTGCCAATTGAACCTTGATGGTAGAGACTGAAGAACCTTGATTGAATAGGGAAGTTAGAAATTTCAGGACTTCCGATACGGGAATAGTGATGGGATCCAGACCCCGGAGTTGAGCCCAAATAGCAAATCTCTTCCATTTGCTAGAATACAATTTCTTAGTGGCAGACTTGTGGGCCGAAGATAAGATGTGTACAACTTCCGGGTCTAAGGTATGATTCCTGACTATAGTCGGAAGAGGAGGAGCCAAGCTGTTAATTTCAAGGTGTGGAGGGACTGGTGGAGTAGTCCCGACTGATGAACTAATAGGTCTGGGATCTGATCCAAGAACCATGGACCATCCAGTGCATATTTCCGAAGATAGGGGAACCATACTTGACGAGGCCAGTAAGGAGCAACTAAGATCATTTTGCTCCCCAAGTGAGACGCCTTTTGGATCACTCTGGGAAGGAGGGGAACTGGGGGAAAAGCGTATAGCAAGCCGGTGGGACAAGGATGGGCTAGTGCATCCATAGGGCTCTCCCCCGGAGCCGGAGTGAGGGAGAAGAACTTTTTGCACTTCGCATTCAGCGGGGTTGTGAAGAGGTCGCAACAAGGAATTCCCCATTTGCTGAAAATCTGAGTTGCAACCGTATTGTTCAGAGACCACTCGTGTGGAGAGAGGATAGTTCTGCTCAGTCTGTCGGCTATCACATTGGACTTGCCAGGGATATGAGTCGCCACTAGAAATCGTTTGGTCGACACTGCCCATTCCCAAACTCTCATGACCTCTCTGCAAAGGGGGTAGGATCTGGTCCCTCCCTGCTTGTTTAGGTACCAGACTACTGACATGTTGTCGGAGTGAACGGCAATTACGCCCTGAGGGAGGTAATCGTGAAGGGCTTGTAGGGACAGAAACACCGCCCTCATTTCTAAGATGTTGATATGAAGGAGGCTCTCTTCCGAATGCCATTTGCCTTGGACTGACCTGCCCAGGGAATGCCCCCCCCACCCCATCTGGGAGGTGTCCGTAGTCAAAGTGGCCACAGGAGGAGGTGGAACAAAGGGTCGTCCCTGATCCAGATTGGAGGGCACCAGCCACCAGCGAAGGTCCCGTTTGCAGGTTTCCGTGATCCATATGAGGTGACTGAGAGGGAGATCCTGAAAGGACCACTGTGTTGAAAGAAGCCACTGGAGAATTCTCATGTGCAACCTTGCTAGGGGAACTAGAAGAACCGTGGCGGACATAGATCCCAATAGCTGCAGGACCATTCTGGCTGGGGCTTTGGATCTGGGAAGTAAGGCTCGAACTTGAGCCTGTATGATTTGTATCCTTTCTGTAGGTAGATAGACCCGCATTCGGTTTGAGTCTATCTCTACTCCGATGAATCTTATGCGTTGAGATGGCAGCAACACAGACTTTGGCCAATTGAAGGTGATTCCAAGGGAAGTGCCCAGTGATATTGTGGCTTCTAGGCTCTGCAATAGTAGATGCTTGGAGGTGGCAGTTAGGAGCCAGTCGTCTAGATACGGAAACACCTGGAATCCTAGACTTCTCAGGTGAGCAGTCACGACCGCCAAACATTTGGTGAACACCCTGGGGGCTGTGGTGAGACCAAAGGGCAGCGTGCGGAACTGAAAATGACTGTCTCCTAGGCTGAAGCGCAGATGTCTCCTGGACGCTTGATGTACCATGATATGGTAATAAGCGTCCTTGAGATCTATGGAGCACATCCAAACACCTTTCTCCAGCAGTGGGAGAATGGATTGTAGGGTGACCATTCGGAACTTGGACTTTTTGACTGAACGATTTAGAATGCTGAGATCCAAAATGTGCCTCAAGTCCCCGGTCTTTTTTGGCACCAAAAAGAATCTTGAGTAAGTCCCTAATCCGATCTGGTCTGCGGGGACCGGTTGGATGACTCCTTTTTGAAGCAGCTTTGAGACTTCTAAGGCTGCAATTTCCCGTTGACTGGGTGGCGGGTCCGGGATTTTCTTGGACTGAGGTGGGGAGTGAGAAAAAGGAATGGCGTAACCTCCGGCGATAATTCGAAGCACCCATCGGTCCTGAGTGATACCTTCCCAGGCTTTTAGGTGCCTCGAAAAATGACCCCGACTGGCTCCGGAGCTGCACAGTCGGGCAATCCCTCAGGGACTGTGAAAGGCTGAAGAGCCACGAAAGGACTCGCGGTCTCCAGTGTTGCGGGGGCCTCTGCCGCCTCTGGGACGGCGTCTTCCAGAAGCATTTCCCCCTCCTCTGCCTCTAGAAGGGGGATCGTCCTGCTGTGAGGGATAAGACTTCTGAGATCTATGGAACCACATTTTCCCTCCTCTTTTAGCCTTGGGGTAAGTCCGAAAGGGAGTGGAAAATCATGCCCCTACGGCAGTCAAAGTCTTACCTTCTTGCTCGCAGCGGGTCAATGTGTCCTTTACCTTGGGTCCAAACAAAGAGGACCCATCAAAGGGGGAGTCGGCAAAGGAAGACTTGAAGGCTTCCGCAAAATGACACAGGCAGAGCCAGGCTTGCCTCCGTAGAGCAATACCTGTACCTGCCGCTCTACTCGCCTCTTCGGCCGCATAAGAAATGAGCCTCATGGACGAGTTTGATATGGATGACAGCATAGCCAACTGAGAGCCAACCGTCTGGGCCAGCTGCTCAGGTAGGTTACCCAAGAGGGTATCTGAAAGCTCCTTGATCAGATCCCTCTGAAACCTGGTGAAGAGCGTTAAATAGTTCAGGGATCTTAAAGTAAAGGCCGCTGAACTTAGGGTGCGCTTACCGTACCGATCCATGCTCCTAGACTCCTTATTAGGAGGATGGATGGACGTCGAAGCCTCTGCTACATCTTGCTGGGTAGCAGATGCCACCACCAAGGCATCTACAGCCACACCTTTCGTCAAAAACTCCTTTTCTGGGGGTGCTGACAGGAACTTATTTGGGCGAGCAGGCACCGGTTCGACAGAGTCTGGGTGTTCCCACGCCCTTCGACAGATCAAATCTAGGAGCTCGTCGAAGGGCAGAGACACCCAGGAGGCGGAGGGCTGAGCCCCAAAGGCCTTAAGGAACACCGACTCGTCAGCAGAAGGGGGTCTGGATTGCCAGCCGCCTCGTTGTTTGAGGGCTTCCAGGATGTCTGCAAAGGAGACATCATCTGAGGACGACTTAGGGGACCCTTCTGCATCATCAAGATCAGTGTCTGACGTGAGAGACTCATCGAGGGAGTCAACGTGCTTCCTCTTGCACGATCTTTTCCTTGGGGGTTCCTCTGAAGAAGCTTCAGAGGGACCTCCAGGAGGGGACCCCCAGTGGGGGTGACCTCAGGCCCCGGGGCTCCGCTGTCTAAGGACAGGGGGACTGCCAAAGACCCAGTCTCCGTATGCAGGGAAGGTGCTGGAAAGACCGTGGAGGTAGCCAAAGAAGATTTGGCTAACGCACTCCTCATGGCCCTGAAGGCCGGACCACCAGAATCCTGGGAAGGTCCCACCTCCGTGGCCACGACAGTAGACGGTACCCCCGCAGCCGATGCACCGAGAGGAAGGCTTGGGACCGAAAACATCAGTCCCGAAGCGTCCCCCCGGGGCCGACAGAGTAGGTCCGCGTACCGAACTCCGACTCGAGAGCCGGGGTTGGAGTTCGGGTCGGGCCCGACCCGAAAACCTCCAAAGGCTCCACCAGCACCGGCTCCAATGGTGCCGAGGCTGTTGGAGGAGGAACCATAACTACAGGGTGGACCATCGGCTCCGAAGCCGAATGGGATGGAGCCGAAACTAACTTTTGGAACACAGGAGACTGGAAAAGTCTTAGGAGAACCCTGTCGATGTCCGAATCAGACATCTTGGAGGATCTAGATGAAACCGATCGGGTCCGAACCGACTTTTCCATCGGCTCCAAAGGACTGGGGGACCGGCTCGGAATGGACTCGACCAATATCGGTTCCGAGGGAGATCCCAAAACAATTTCCCTCGGTGCCGAGGAGGGCTTCGGCGCCGAAGGGGAAGAGTCTGAGCCAGCAACCCTCATCGGCTCCAAAATCAGTGGAGCCGATGAAGGTGACCCGCCTCTCGACACCCCAGTCCTCGGCTCCGAAACCAGAGGAGTCGAGACTGGAGGCATCGAGGCAGACCGTTCCGCCCTCGGCTCCGAAATCCGTGGAGCCGATGGAGAAGCCTGCCTAGGTTTCTTAGCAGTCGTTTCCGATGGGCTGGTCGGAGCTGACGCTTTCTTCTTCTTGGTAGGAGAGGATGAGGAAGATAAGGCCTCCTCGAAGGAGGGTTTAATCAGCCCTTTCAATATTAATTTATTCTTCCTCTCTTGGAGGACTCTAGATGAAAAGGCGTGACACACGCTACAGGACTCCTGTAGGTGCTTGGCGCCTAAACAATATATGCACGAGGAGTGGTCATCGGTTATAGACATTTTATAACTGCACCTCGTGCACTTTTTGAACCCTGAGGGTCTATGTTCTTTTGACATAATGACTATCAAAAAACACTAAAACAAGTTAAAGTAGCACTATCTACTCAGAATGAAGATTTTACCACAATACAAAAATTTTAACAGACTTTTTTTTTTTTTTTTTAAACGACACAATACAATACAAAATCAGAAAAAAATACTGAAAAGGAGGGCCAAGACCCTCTAACTTAAACAGGTACTTGACCTCCTTGAAAAAATAATAGACACTAGCTGAAGAATAGGGGAAGGCCCCTCTAACTTAAATGGGAAACCTTTCCCTTAATCAAACACACAATTTTCCACAACAAAATGCACCAAAACACACTCGTACGACAACAATAGCTGTTAAAACAGCTTTTTGGGTAAGAATAAGAGATTTCCTGACAGGAAACTTTGAAAGAAAACAGTACTTAGCTCAGCCAAGTTTGAGACCACGTCCTAGCTTGTAAGTGGCAAACAAGATCTGGGGGATTAGTGGTGGTGCATCCTGGGATAGAAAATAGCTCAGCCAATAAGAGGCTTCGCTCTATAGCATAGCGTGCCGAGTCGGAGCCGAGGGATCGGCTCCGAGCCCATCAGTACAGAATGTAGGCGAGATAGGATCACATAACATCATTTGTTTTCAGGAAAGCCAAATTGGGACAGAGCCCACTTTCAGCAGAGGCGTAGGAAAAAATGCTTGAGACGCATGTCTTTTGAATGTAGGAAGAAACTGAAGCACCCTGAGTAAACTCACATGAATGCAGGGAGGACATGCAGACTCCACAGAGAAGGCCCCCCAGCTGAGAATCAAACCAGAGAACCTCTTGCTATGAGGAGACAACTCTAACAGCTGTACCCCTATGCAGCACGTTATGCACATTGTTAGAGTCACTAAAAACAAGTTAGCATTTTCATGCCCACATAACCCAAATACATAGCGTTCATGCTTTCATTCTCCCCCATATGTAACCTAATGCCTAATGTTTCATAGATTACTGAGACAAACAACAATTTATATCTGTTTCTTCCTAATATCTGTCACTTCATTTTAATTTCAGATTGTGCACTTTCACCTATTGAGAATCCTGACCCAAACTCAGGTGTGGCACATTCATTGTGAGAGGTCTGAAAGAACTGCACTGACTGAATACTGCATAATGATATCTCATACCAGATTACCCCAGTGCTTTTCAGGATAAGTGATTCTCTCTTGGGAATCTTGGAGTGGCAGCCATTTTCAATTAATTTGTCATTTGCACTGACTGCTTGATAATTTTTTGCTTGTTATACTTTGCACTTTTGTTGGTGATAAGCAGATTCTAGTAATTCTTTAGCTACACATTAGTGTTAGAATTGGCAGTTAGTTAATCAAAGTTTTTCTAATGTCATCTGTTCATATAAAAAAATACTTTAAATTTCCTTGTGCAACTGCCTCTTTGTATATTTAATTCTCAAATGTTATTATTTTCTTTTAGTAAAAATGTTTTTTTTTCACTTCCAAAATCTTTAGCATGTTTTCTTAGGAATGCATATGAGGGCTATTCAACTGATGGCCTTTCAAACAGATAATGGCAGAGAAGAAGTGGAGTGCGTAGCTTACCTACCATAATATTTTAGACTACAATTAGTTCATTTTCAAGAAGGGTACAGAAACACGTAACTCTGGTGTGCCAGACTGGTTAGATGGTAGCAATAAATTACTTTAAGAAGTAGAAAAGGAGGTTGCAGCACCAGATCTTCTAGAAACTACTGGTGTGTGTGTGTGTGTGTGTGTGTGTGTGTGTGTGTGTGTGTGTGTGTGTGTGTGTGTGTGTGTGTGTGTGTGTGTGTGTGTGAATACTGCAGTTTAGATATGTTACAGTTATGGTGGATATGCTAGCTGCATTAATAAACGGGCTTACAGTGAGGTAGGTGAATTAATTAAACTGCGAGGATAGAGATGAGGCCCCTCAAATAGCCTTAACCCCCCCTTACACCCAGGAGCTTATACAACCCACCGCTACATAATATCTTTGGATGCCTGGTTGTGGGACCAGGAAATCCAAGAGGAACTCTCCAGATGACATCAGGGTAAGTACTTTAAGCTCAATTCATCTGAATCAGCAGCAATCAGAGAACTCAGTGACTGAAAAAATGCATCATGAAAGCAGACAAAAAAATTGGGACTATGCTAATAGACCTTAATGAATACATAGATAAAATAGAATCAAGTTTAAAGAACAATGAATTTTACAAACCTATCCCATTCTATCTAGCACACAAACATTTTAAACTTGTTGATGAAAAACTATTAACCTGTTTACTAAAAAATAACATTCCTTCTGAAGAGTTCAGCTTTTATAAAGATAGACAAACTCTGCTTAGGAAAACTATTTGGAATCTTCAAAGTCCATAAACACACAAGCAATGCCCCTTTCAGGCTCATTGTGTCTTCTAAAACAACTAAGACTAAGAATCTCTCACAATTCCTTGACCTCATTCTCAGCCCGGTAGTTCAGAAGACTCAATACTTCTTGCATGACTACTGGTTGTAGCTCCACAAATACTGAGTAACCCACCAAGACTGCTGACTAGTTACTCTAGATGTAGAAGCACTGTATACCGGTATCCCTCACCAGGAAGGCCTCCAACTGACCAGGATCTACTTAGAAAAATATACATCCTTCATCATAACCAAAATAGAAACCATATGTGAACTCATTTCTCTACTCTTGCAGAACAACTTTTTTTCATTTCAACCAAAATGTGTATCACCAACAGAGAGGCATAGCAATGGGGTCCAAAATGGCCCCATCCTATGTGAACCTTTTCCTTCCCAGCATTGTGCGTTTCAACAAAGCCAAACTATACAAAAGATAGATATCTTCTTTGTATGTTAAGGCACCCCCAGAAACTATATATCTTTATCCAAGATTTGAACAACAGTATTGAATTTTTAGACTTCACAACCTCACACCCGGGCACCCATACATATTTTTTAGATGTGGAGATCTTCCTTAATCTCACCACCTGCTCTTTCAAATTTAAGATATTCCATAAGAGCGAGTTTTCTAGCCAGCATATCACGTTCATGAAGACCAATGTAGTAAAGGGGCAACTGGTACAAATATCCCGCATCATCAGTGAGGACTCCATTTACCAGGAAGAGTGCAGCCACCTGCTCAAACTCTTTTCAGAACATAACTTTCCCAATAAACTCTTAGCCAATATGTACTCAGAGGTCTTCCTCGCCAGAAATACCAAATTTTAGCCCATCTTGAAACATGGCTTTCTACCAAAACCTCCGGACAAATCAAAGCAAGACTTTGCCCTAAGCTTCCCCCTTCCCATCAGCCAGGACATGTACCCCATCATGGATATCCTTAAAAAATACTGGTGCTTTATCCACCACGACACAGAACTATGCCAGACCTTAGGGGAACGACCCACCTTTTGCTACAAAAAAAAAAGAAAATACTAAAATCTGTTTGAGCAGCCTGAGCATTACCTCCTATCCCTGGCCACAGACTTCCATTCTCCCAAACCAGGCATACAACCCTGTGGCCACTGCACAATCAGCAAACACATCCTTACATGCATCACATACACCTTCCCTCACAACAAATACATGATTCAACTTAGGAATCATCTGGACTGTATCTCCTGCAATGTTATTTAAACCAGTATTTGCTCCACCTGTAATAGTTTTTACATAGGTAAAACAGCCAGAAAGTTGTCTAATAGTATAAAGGAACACTTAGCAACCATCCAGCATTCAGACAACAAAAACGCTCTAGCAAAACACAGTGACGTTTGCATTGATTTCATAGGATGCAAGTTCCTTATACTGTAAAAGATTCCCCACTTTGCTTTGGACATGGAAACCTTCCTGACTGTGCAAGAACTCGCATACCAGCTAAGCTTGCAGGCCCATATCCCCCAGGCCTCAATGAAAGCCTAAACATCAAATGCGCTCTGAAATAGTACATCTAACCCACCTAGTTTTTATCTACGATATTAACAACTGCAAACAATAGGGCGGCCACAATGGTGCAGCAGTTAGCGTTGCCACCTCACAGCAAGAGGTTCTCCAGTTCGATCCTCAGCTGGGGTGCCTCCTGTACGGAGTCTGCATGCCCTTCCTGTGGTTATGTGGGTTCCTCCGGGTGCTCCGGTTTTCTCCCACATCCCAAAGACATGCTGTAGGTGGACTGAACACTAAATTGGCTCTAGATATGAGTGTGTGCATGTGTGTGCCTTCTGTGGAAGGTTGGGTGCTGGACTGGCAACTTGGCACTGTAAAACTTCACTGCCAATCATGAGCGGATAGGTGATCTACTGTGACAACCTTTAACTGGGAAAAGCTGAAAGAAAAAGATTAACAATGAACAGTGCACATACAAGATAAAAACTGCACCACAGTGCCATCTGTCTGTCAACAGCAAAACTGTTCTGAAACTTTATGCATTATCTACCTCTACTTGTTTCAGCAATAGTGCCACCCGTTTTTCATCCTAGTACTCATACAAACCTCTAAACATGTACAGTGCCACCTAACTTTGATCCTTAGTATTTAATAAATTGTCAACTGTTTTGTTCTAGGCAACAGCACCACCTGTTTGTCAATTGTTGACTCAACATATTTTTCAATTGTCTTAATCCATGTGACAGAGCCACCTATTTTTCATAAATGTACTCAAATGAACCTCTAAATGATTAAAGCACCACCTATCTTATAGGGTCATAGGTAGGTACTAGGCTAGTAGCCCTAGGGCCTATATAAGCCTAGCCAAAAAATGTACCCTGGCTTTCGCCACCCAAGAAAATTATTTTCCTGTGCCCCTGTCGAGCAAAGCCACAGAAGTGATCCCTGGGATGAATTTCCTATTTCCCATCCAATCATCAAGATTTTTCTTGAAGAGTGCTAATGAGGAGCCCTGTATGACACACATAGGTAGTCTGTTCCAGAGTATGGGAAGTCTCTGGGACAGGAATCTATCCCTACAGCATGTTCTGTTTATTGTGGTGACAAGGTTTAGGTTTCTAGAGCGTGTAGCTCGGAGGGATTGGGATTTCTTTAAGTGGAGAATGTCCAACAGCTCTGGGTTTGACATAGCTTTGTATGTTAGGCAGAGATCGCCTCTGAGTAGGCGATATTTGACTGAGGAAAGCTGAAGTTTTTTGAGATGGTCTGTGTAGGGCATCTGTTTAAGGCCATTAATCCTCTTTGTGAGGTATTTTTGTGGCCTTTCCACTTGTTGTAGATGTCTTGTGAGGTACATACCAAAAGGGGCATTGTACTCTATAATGGATGTAATGAGGGATGAGTACAGGGGAACAATGACCTCTTTTTTTCTGGATGCGAAACCTTTTGTGATAAGGTGAGCCACGTAGAAGGATTTCCTGACCACTGTGGCGATGTGATCAAAGGAGAGACTACTGTCCACCTGTGTCCCAAGGTCTCTTGCCACACTTTCGGCGTTAAGTAGACTACCACTTATTTGGTAGTTCATGGGAACAGAGTTTTTACCAAAGGGGAGGACAATACACTTTTTGGCATTGAGCTTCAGGCCATGGCTTTGACACCAGGCATCTGTCTCAGTGAGGCCCTTTTGTACTATGTCCACATCATTAGGAGTTTCGATTAGTAGATACCAAACAGGAGAGGACCCAGGACTGATTGATTCAAAGTTTCTGTATCTCCAGTTATTAGATCAATTTGTTTCTAGTTTTGTACCTAATCCAGTGTTCTGTTTTGGAAGGCTTTTTGCTTAAACCTGATTGATCAGAACTGCTTATTTATTGCAAGCACAGAAGCAGCACTTGTTATTTTCTGATAAAGTATTAAATAATAAAGGAATGAAAGCACTCAAAAATTCAACTGTTCAGCGTGGTTGGTCTTGGGACTTCATGGGACCCTTACTATTTCTACAATATGTATGTATGTATATATATATATATATATATATATATATATATATATATGTGTGTGTGTATTATATATATATATATATATATATATATATATATATATATATGTATATATATATATATATATATATATATATATATATTATATGGAACGCGAACACTTGCGCAAATTTAACTTAAAGTCAAATTCGCTCTCACACATACCTGAAATTGCTGCTCATCGAAGCAGCAATTTCGGGTATGTGTGAGGGGTGTGCCAGTCGCAATGCAGTGCGAGTAAGGGAATATTCCTTTTTCTCCACTGTAGTGCGACCTTGGAGTGAGAATATTTAAGTAGGGGTGTGTGGGGGTGCAGGGGGGGGCGAAGCCCCTCTGCAAAAACATTTAGTGTTTTAGGTTTTTTTTCACAGTTTAACGGAAGCACTTCTTCGATTAAAGCGCTTTTGTTAAACTGTGATCGGTATATATGGATATATATATATATATATATATATATATATATATATATATATATATATATATATATATACACACACACACACACACACACACACACACACACAAACACACAAACACACAGTTTTTGCTTCTTATATTTAGCCTTTGGCACTGGTAGCAGTGCATATTTAAAACCAGTACTCAAATGCCATCAGATTTTACCTGGAAGCGGTTGACTGTCACAACCACTACTGCTTGTGTTCATCCGGGGTTCAACTAAATAGTGATGCAAAAGTTTCCATTTTACCCTGTATTATAAAATATTCATCTGGAAATTGCTTGACTACTTACAGCTTTTTTCCTCCATCCAACTATCGAATTCCCTGGGGTAGAGTGATGAGATTCTTGCCTGTAACCAAGATGATCTAGGATCAATTTGCAAACATAGGTGCTAAAGAAGCTGCCTGGAAGCACAATCAATGAGTAGCTAATGCCAGCTTAACCATTCTAGAGGAGTGAAGTGGCAGGTCCTGTGCATTACTGGCACCAGCTGGAGACCAGGTGTCAAAGCAAGGTACGGCATGGCCTGATAAGTAGAGCATAGTGTTGTAATCAGATTTTGGTATGTGCTTGGAAACTCACATATGTCTTTGGGCTGGAACTGTGGCTCTTACTTCTGTGGCATGCATATCAGGCCACTAGGGAGACCTGTTGTTCTAGAAGAAAACCTCCATTCCCTGCAGAATAATGGCTCTGATTTTCAGCTTTCTTTTCCCTCTTCCTCCTTCCTTGAATGTTGGGGGGTAAATAGGCTAGTGGAAAACAAAGACTCAATGGTCATAAGGATGGAGAAGAAAAAACAAAAAGCTTTTTTCCTCTCTTCTCTTCGTTTATTTTGCCCTGCATGACTGATATCACTGCGGACTCAAACTTCTCAAAGGACCCGTTTTATTTTTCAGAGTGTTATGCTACCTCTCAAGATCAGCAGGCATACTTCTGTTGGATGTTGCCACCAAACAGAACCTTATCTTCTCAGTAACTTTCCTCACCTAGCGAAACACTTGCAGATATACTCTGTGTAGGATCCTGGATTCTGTAAAGGTATTTACCAAACATGCAAGATGTATAACTGTAATACACACAGCACACTCTCACACTCTTTTAGTAGCCCCTACAGGCCCAATCCCTACCTCTCTACCTTGGGTTTAGTGTGCTACAAGAATGGATTTTTATTACTGCGTGATTATTCTATACTTTAATACTCATTATAACAAAGAGACACTCAGGGCCAATCAGTATTTTAAAGAAAAAATTAACATCTGTTATCTAACCTCTTATTTCTTCCAGTAAAAGATGTCTTCTTTTCATGTACACTACCCTATACTTATCTTCAGTTTATTATGAGGATTTCCTAATCTCTTCTATTTTGCTTTCAGCAAATCTTATAAAAATCACACTTACTGCCACTTTAGAATTCCAAAAGCAAATGTTTTTATTAATAATAATATAAGCAAAGGCACAGTCTAATAAACATACCATCGTCACTAAGGCAAAGGTGGAGTCTAATAAAATACCAATCCCATTGACTAAGGCTTTGTAGTCTAAAGGTTTTATAGGTTTGCAGTACAGTAGTGACATAAAAAAACAGGTGCTGCAAAACAAATGTTAATGATGTGGATATCTGTTCAGAAATTGTCAGTCTTTTCACAAGCTAGTAGAAACAGTGTTTTTCAAAACATTTACTCTGGGCTAATCTTTAATAAACTTGTTTGTCCCTTTAGTGATTCTGCAGCTTCTGTCAGCCTGCAAAACAACATGCAACCATTATTTCCTATAAGCTTAGAAACAAGGTTACTAGATTTCATTGTATTCCTGTGACAGAAAATTTCTAACTTTACCATATGAGGCAAAATGCCTTCAAAATGACAGTGTATGCTGTGATACAGACGGAAAATAGTGTTAACTATCTATTCTAATAAGAAAATAACATAACAATGATTGAAACATGCAGTATGCATCACATGCCAATGACTGCACACTAACTCAAATGAGGGACCCCACACAAATGACCTAAACATGGAACATGCAAATGAAAAGAACCCAAAATAGTGGACTGATTCAGATGCATATAAAAAGGCAGCATGAAAGCACTTTCCTATTTTGTGGTGTATGGGAGACATGTTAGGAATAGGATTCGCAGCATATGTTGGGAGGTGCTCTCATAGCCAGCACTCACAATGTTACATATCACAGACACCCACACCAATGGAGGAGATACAAACAGTACCTAACTTACTGCCACCTGACAGCCCAGCAGACTGTGGACCATTTCCAAGTGCACAGGAACACTGCAAGTAACCCAGGCAAACTGGATAGCCCATAAGTGGAATCTGTATCATTGTAGTGCTAAGGTTATTTGTCTTGACATTTCTATTGGTCTCTATTTTTATTCCACAGAAACATATAATGATATAATTGTTTATCTATTTATGTTTAATCTTTGTTTCTTATTGATTTGCAAAACCTCTGCATGATGGTCTCTATTTATTCCCACGCAAATGTATAATGATGTAATCCTTCACTACTTATGTATAATCTTTTGCTTTTTATTGACTTGTAAATCCTTGTTTTATTTTATACAATTAGTAATCCAGTCATTAGCTTTGTATATCTGAGCATACAAACTGTCTTAACCAGTCTGACTTAATTTCTTTGTGCTATGTATAATACTGACTTGTTGTATTTCTGTATGTTGTTCAGTGTGGCGCTTTTCTCCCCAGGCCTCCGTTGAAAAATTGTGTGTGTCCAGTCGGACTTTCCTGGTAAACAAATGTAAAATGAAATAAATGTTGTATGCCATTATTGCAGATACACACATATGTATCATTAACCATCTTACCTACAGAGACCTTTCAATGACCTTCAGGGGACATATAAAGGACATCATTGGGGTCAGCTTCACAATACTAAAAATAATAAAAAAAAAGTTCTTTTACATTAGGGTCTACACCATCAGCATTTCGAAAATGTAATAGGTCGAATCACTAAATGTCGGACTGAAATGATCGACCTATTACATTTTCGAATGCCAATAAAAAAATAAAAATCCTAAAAAAATCCTAATGGGTGTAGGCAGGGGGGCAAGCCCCCCTGCACTCCCTGCTACTTAAATATACTAACGCCGAGACTGCACTACATTGAGGTAAACAGAAATTGCACCTTACAGAGATTTCCATTTACCTGTTCGACGTTCTGCCCTTTTGGTATTCTCGATGCGACAATATCAAATTCTATACTGTCAGCATTCGAGATGCTGATAGGGACCCTTACATTATGCTACAACAGGACAGCAGGAGATAGAGACCTTGGAGCCACAAATTGCACCCATGCTGGTATCAAAGTGCTGTGGGATCCAGAGAACTTGTGATAAATACAGGAAGGACCTTCACACCCAGAACTGCCAGGTGATCTGTAATGCTTAAGAGGCTATTTATAACACGTCCCCGTGCTATCGAGTCAGTTTACATGATTCATACATTTGTAACACATCCAACCTCTACTAATAGTTCCTGTGAACAGGATTCCCACAGGATCATCTGACTGGTACGTGCACACACATGCCAGATAGACTGACATATGTGCATTGGTATCATGCATGCTGGAAGCAGGCCCATATAACATGGTGCTTGTTTTGTATTGATAATAATGCTGGATATGCCTTACAGCTATCGCTGATGACCCTACCATGCAACCCTTGGACCACACAGGAAATGGCCTATAAGATGGCTCATGAAGAACCATGGAATATAATGCAAGATGTATTTGGACTACTGAAGAGATGCTTCTGATGTTTAGATATCTTAGGAGGGGCATGGCCATAGGGTCTGCGTATGTGTAGCAAGATATGTGTTGTGTGTGCAGTACTCACCAACATGGTATTACACAAACAAATGGATCAACAGATGATCATGGCAGCAGCACCAATACAAGTCATAACAGTAGCAGAAGGGCATGATGAAGAGTCAAGGAAGGAAAGTACAGTTTTGTACCTACCATAAATGTAGATGTTCGAAGATCCACATTGCTGCAGTCCTTACACTTGGGTAGTCCGCTGTCCTCGGTCGGCCCGAATATCAAAGTATTAGGCTGACGTCGGTCAAGGTGCTTAAGACTGACATCAGAACGTCAGGGTACAAATGCACATGACCGACGTCATATCCTCAGTCTTTTCTTGCCCCAGATGTCAGAAGACCCTAAAAAGAAAGGTCAAAACCAAAAGACAGCAAAAAACAACCAACCACCCTTGCACTAATCATATGTACAATATATACAATATCCACAATATTCACAACCCAAACCACACAACCGCCTCTAACTACAGAGGGAAGGAGGGAGGGAGGGTAATTGACTGCAGCAATGTGGATCTTGAACATCTACATTTATGGTAGGTACAAAACTGTACTATGTTCTTCATCTCACATTGCTGCAGTCCTTACACTTGGGTAGAATCCCAAAGCAGAGGTAAGGGAGGATGGCAAAACTATAAAGCAGTAGGAGCTGCCAAAATGCCCTGTAAAATTGCAGTGGCAAAACCAGCCCTAGATTTAGAGTAAAGTGGAAGGTGGTAATGCTTAGAGAAAGTATGCACTGAACTCCAAGTAGCTGCCTCCAAAATATCTTTAGTTGCCACCTCCCTTAAAAAAGCTGTAGAAGTGGCAGTAGCCCTAGTGGAATGAGGCCTAATCCCAGCTGGAATTTCCTTACCATGATGGGAATAACAGAAAGCAATACAAAACCCAATCCACTTAGAAATAGTTTGTTTTGACACAGGCTTGCCCTGAGAACCCAAAGCAAATGAAACAAATAACTGCTGAGACTGCCTGAACCCTTTAGTTCTGCTCAAATAATATCGCAACTGCCTGTGTATATCCAAAGTGTGCAAAATCTTTTCCCCTTTATTTTGGGGGTTTGCATAAAAAGTAGGCAAATGAATAGTTTGGTTTAAAGCCACACTAGAAACCACTTTAGGCATAAAGGAAGGATTAGTACGCAAAGATACCCTATCCTTATGGAAAATTAAGAAAGGCTCAACCGCCATAAGGGCCTGTAATTCAGAAACCCTTCTCGCAGAGGTAATGGCCAACACAAAAGCAGTCTTCCATGATAAATATTTCAACTCGCAGTAGCTGCAGGCTCAAAAGGTTGTAGAGTGAGTTTCTCCAACACAAAATTGAGATCCCAAGCAGGAGTAGGAGCTCTACGTGGGGGTCTTATATTCTTTGCCCCTCTAAGGAATTGCTTAAACAAAGGATGAGAAAACAATGGTGGGTCACAGTCATAGTGAGCAGAAATTGCTGCAGCATGAACCTTAATAGAAGAGAAGGACAAACCTTTGTCCAGTAACTCAGTAAGATATTGAAGAGCCACACTTAAATTAGGCTTAGAAACATCAAATTCCTTTGCTGTACTCCAAAATAAAAATCTCTTCCATTTATCTGCGTACACTTTCCTTGTACTAGGCCTTCTGGCCTCCAAAATAACATTCAAAACTCGCTGTGGAAGCTGAGACCCTCCAGGGTTTAAAACAGAATATGCCAGGCTGTTAGGTGAAGAGAGTGAAGTTTGACATTGAGTAAATGACTGTTCTCCTGAGACAGCAGGTGTGGAATCGAAGGCAAAGGCCATGGAGGCTCCCGTACCAGACTTCTCAGTAATGGGTACCAGTGCTGTCGAGGCCAATTTGGAGCTATTAAAATCATCTTTGGCTTGTCCTGTCTGACCTTCAGGAGTACCTTTGGGAGGAGAGGCAGAGGTGGAAAGGCATACACATGAAGATTGCTCCAATTGAATGAAAGAGCATCCACTTTCCAAGCTGTGGGATGAAACCTTTTGTGCAAAACTTTGGCAGCTGGTAGTTTAGTGGAGAAGCGAACAGATCTATGTCTGGAGTTCCCCATAACACTGTCAATTTCTGAAATACATGAGGATCCAATTTCCACTCGTGGGGATCCATAATTTGTCTGCTCAACACATCTGCTAAGGAGTTCTGTGCTCCGGCAGAAACCTTGCCTGAAGATTTAGCTGTAAACTGAGAGCAGTCTCCCACAAAATCATTGCTTGTCTGCATAGAGGATAAGAATGTGTTCCCCTTGCTTGTTGATGTACCACATGACAGTTGTGTTGTCTGTTAGAACCAACACCTGCCCTGGAAGAAGTAAATCCTTGAAAGCTATTAATGCAAATTGGACTGCTAACATCTCCTTCAAGTTGATATGTAGATGTTGAAGTCTGGCAGGCCACGTGTCTTGTACCCACTTTCCATTTAGATGAGCTCCCCAAGCTTTGTCTGAGGCATCTGTCGTTAGAATCTGACTCGCCTCTGGCCAGGTCACAGAGAGTCCCTTGTTTAGGTGACATTCCTGAGCCCACCACAAAAATTCCTTTTGAATGCAAGGTATTATCTGAATGACAGTGTCCATATCTTGGCAGTGCTGTGTCCATACATTTTAGAGATACCATTGTAGCTTCCTCATATGCAGTTTGGCATTGGGAAGCACCAGAATACAAGATGCCATGAACCCCAAGGCTTGAAGGACTGTCCTTGCAGTCAGCCTGGACTGATGAGACAATTGATGGAAGTAAAGAGAAAGATTCTTTTGTTTGTCCGGGGTCAAAAGGCCATCTGGGATGCTGTATTCAGTCTCACACCCAGAAAGCACATGTCCTGAGAGGGTACTAGACTGGACTTTATTTCGCTCACAGAATACCCCAGGCATCTTAGCACTGCTATCACATATTGTAAATGATGAAGAAGTTCGTCCTTTCCTTGGGCCAGAATCAGGCAATCGTCCAAATAAGGATAGATCTGTATTCCTCTTAGCCTGAAGAAAGCTATCACTGGAGCCAGAACCTTCGTGAACACTCTGGGCAGTAGATAAGCCAAAGGGCAATGCAGAGAACTGATAATGAGAAGTCCCAGCCCGAAAACGCAGATACTTCCTGCAACTTAGCCTGATAGGAACATGAAGGTAAGCCTCCTTGAGAACCAGAGTCACCATCCAGTGATCTTTGCCCAGCAGAGGTAAAAGCTGTTGTAACGTCAACATTTTGAACTTGGGAATGTCCAGATAAGTGTTGAGGATAGATAAATCCAAAATTGGTCTCCACGTGTTCCCCTTCTTTGGTACTAGGAACAGGCGAGAATAAAATCCTAGGCCCACTTCTGGCAGAGGGACCGGTTGTATGGCCCCTATTTGAAGCAACAGAGAAATTTGTTTGTGAGCCTCTAGTCTTTGCTGAGGAGGAACGTCCGGCATGCCTTTGAAAGGAGGCAAGGTATGGAAATAAAACTTGTAACCTTGGTGTATGATATCCAATACCCATCTGTCTTGGGTAATCAAACTCCAATTTTCCTTGAAGAGTGCCAACCTTCCTCCCAAAGGTGCTGCCAGGCAAGAAGGATCTGGCAGCTGAAAAGGTAGGTCATTGGGCCTGTTTACGAAAGGACTGGCCCCTGCCCTCACCCGAAGATTGTGCAGGTGAACTCCCTGTTCTAGGTCTGAAGGAGCTCTGAGCTCTGCCCCTACCACGTCTACATCTACCCCTAGACTGTGAATCATAAAAAGGGTACGTCCACCCCTTAGCAGGCCAATTCCTACTAAACTTCGGAGGCTGAACTTGCAAAAAATCTTTAACAGCCTGCATAGACTTAGCCTTGTCTTCCATTTTCTTCAAGACTGACTCCACAGGTGAACCAAACAACACATCAGACTGTAAAGGAGCATCCAAAATCCTTGTCTTAACATGGTCAGATAAATTCGGATCCCTCAGCCAGGCGTGCCTGTGAAGAACTGACCCAGTGGCAGCCACCCTAGACAAGGCCTGTACAGCATCAAAACCACATTGTAAAGAATGCTTACCCACCTGTTCAGAGACATGTACCAAATCTTGTAATTCTTTACACTCAATGCCTTCCGCCAGAGCATCTACCTTAGTCTTCAATTGAGAAAGAAGATAGTTTTGATATTTCAACATGTGAAACTGGCAATTCAAAGCCCTCATAGCTAAGGTGGAAGAAGTATAGACTTTCTTTCCTCATCTATCCAAAGCTCTGGCCTCTTTATCTGGAGGAACCGGATTTTTTACAACAGAGGCCTTGACACCCTTAGGTCCCTGACTAACAGTTTCTGGGTCCGCCCTAGGACTCTTATAAAGATATTTATGAGCCTCAGGCACCCTGTAATACCTATCCGGTTTAACAGGAGCAGGAGGCAAAGAATCAGGATTAAGTGAAGCCTCTGCAAACACATCTTCCACAACATCCAGAACAGGTGGTATAGCCAAAGGCCTATGCTGGGGTAAAAGCAAAATTCCCTAAGCCTTTTCCTGGAATCAGAGAAGTCCTGACCTTCCCACTTAAAATGTTCCCTCATGGAATGAAGAGTCTCTGAAAAAGAAAAATCCTCTGGAGGAGAAGCAGAAGGAGTCGAATCATCTGCATCAGAATCAGAATAAGGAGAGTACTCCTGCAAGTCTTCAGCCGAAGACTCTGAAACATCCAAGCCTGCTCAAAACTCCCCAACTCTGGTTCCACCCTAGGCCTCTTATCAGGAGGGGCAAAGAACCTCTAATCAAAGTAATTAAATCTTCTGCCATTTTAAGCATGTGCTTCTTGGGCACAGATCCTGTTGAACTAGGAGTGACACCAACAGAAGCTAAACCTGGCCTGCCTCTGGGAGAAGCCTTGGAAACAGAAGGAGAGGGCCTAACCACCCTAGGAAGGGAGGGGAGTACAGTAACCTGAGAAGCCCCTTCAGCCTGACCTGCCTCCTGAGAGGCCACATCCTGCAATATCAAAGTCTCCCCTGGGACTCCAGAGAAGCCTCCGGGAACCACCGCTCCACTGACGCCTCTAAAGAACCGGCGTCCGCACGGACGGCTCTCCTTCCCTGGGTTTAGCTGCTTTGTCTTTGCGCGTCTTCGAAGAAGCGGGCGCGGGAGCATCCGACGGCATATTATAATTGCACCGCCTCAAGACCAACCTGGCACAATCTAACCTTCTCTTAATAGTGCTTATTGAACCTAGCACAAAAGCGACACCCAACAACGCCATGCTCAGGCCCCAAACAAGGAATACACAAAGTATGATAATCCCTATGCGGTATCTGCTTCCCACAAGAAATACAGTTATTCACTTTTTCTGACATCCGGTAAACCACTGAGGCAAGAAAAACTAAAATATTCCCAACGGGTACTTAGCCAACTTTGACTCGGTCTGAAACTCCGACGAAAAATTTCAGAACGCCGAACGGCACTTGCAACGCTGCTTCTGCATCGGACCATGCGGCAAAAAAGACTGAGGATATGACGTCGGTCATGCGCATTTGTACCCTGACGTTCTGATGTCAGTCTTAAGCGCCTTGACCGACGTCAGCCTAATACTTTGATATTCGGGCCGACCGAGGACAGCGGACTACCCAAGTGTAAGGACTGCAGCAATGTGAGATGAAGAACATCATGCAGCAGCAGAAGAATGACAGCTGATTCAGCAGTAGGCAAACTATGCTGCAGTGCTAGCAAACAGGCAGCACCTCACTCACAAGTATGGGAAATTATACCGACAACAAAGAATTAATTGATTTATGCATTATCACAATGCAGATATGCAGGGCAGTGCATGAACTAGCCACATTGTGCTTCAGGCATTACTATACTCACAAAAGATAGGGGTGGGCAGTGCACGGTCATCATCATTTACACAGGTTTGGGGACACAGTGACAGGTGACTGTAACACTATAATGTGAGGTAGCTATGGGTGATGAGCACAGCAGCTGTGCACTTTACTCTGGGAGGTTATGGGGGAGTCAGGGATCACATCTAGCACCTGATGGTTACCCATGTCTACTGTAAGCCTGCAGTGTCCAGCCTTGATGCAGCATATGGCAGGGAAGGGATACAACTAAAGAACTATGTGTGTGCATCCCATTGAGGAGTTCTGTCTATTGAGCTTGAGAAGTAATGCCATCTACAATCAAGGGTGGCAGCTCATGTATCCATAGGGAACACTGATGTTATCTCACCAATAGTCTGTATAGTCTGATGTGATATAGCCTGTGTCTGACAACCTCCCACTTGGAACACTCTCCACAGCCATGGACTGCATGGCCTGCAGAGTCTGACTGGATATTGGCTGCAGTGTAAACGGATGCACCTATGGAGTAACATTTGCTAATAATGTCATCAGCATCTCTGTGTGCTCCCTGTCTTTATAAACCATGTGACTGTCCTCCCTCAGTCAATGCACCACAATCACCATCTCCACAATGCTGTGCATATCAGCTGTCTCTGCTAGGATCACTGACCAGCACATCCACTGGTTGATTCTGTGTCACAGCCAAATCATGGACTGTTCTGAAGTTATGGGGATGTGACAACCCCCTGCATCTCTCTTCTTTGGTAAGTATGTCCACTTCAGATGGTATGTGAGCTAGGAACTGTGATGGAATTCGTGCAGGACTCTTACATACAGGATGTATATCATGCTCATGAGGTCATGTGATGAGCCAGTACCGCTATATGGGCTACTGTAATAATAGATGTCGGTGGACCCTCTCCATGAAGTGGTATAGGCAGTGTCACTGTGTCATCAGACCATGCCACAGATGCTATGGTGACATCAGATTTATGTTGTCCTGTGGTCCCATCAGTGGATCCTGTTAAAGCATGAGCACACATGACACCATTGTCAGGCCATACATATATGCCTTCACATCCCACCATACCTACTAGCACACATGGAAAGAGTACTATAAAATATATTGAAAGACATGCTTTGTCATGCGAGATGCTGCACTGGCTGGAAAACTCTGTAGCCTTATCATTTCCCTAATAAGTCTTAATAGGTGCATCCCCAAAGTGGCATTGTACTCCATAATATGTTAAACAAGGACAGTGTACATGGGTGTAATAACCTCTTTTGACCTAGATGATATGCCTTTATATGGGTGTACGTCATTTGATTGACATTCTAATGGTTAAACCTATCAGTGAAAACTTATTTGACAGAAAACATTCACAACAAATACACCATAAAAACATTTTTGTATGGGGCCAAGCCCCCTTAAACTCCACCCCCTCCCCACACCTTACTTATATATAGTAATTCCATGGTCATACAACTGCAGAGAAAAGGAAAAAATACCACACACAGTGAATCAGTGGTTTAACGAAAACACAATCATCTACTGATCTGGGAGCAGAACATGATGCTAACCATTGCAGTCCACACATACTCTGCTAGACTCACTCTCCAATAACTCCGATAATAAGAAATGACACCATGAGATACTTTCAATAGACTTCTACACTTTTCTGTCAAAAGAATTTTCAGTCAAATGAATTTTCAATCAAATGGGTTCAAAGTTTTAGGCTTTAATCATATAAACATTCAATCAAATGACACAAGATCCCCTTTATTTATTTGTTGTGCTAGATGTAATGAATATGTAACTACTGTAGCTACATGACAGTTAAATAAGACTGAATCAGTGACCAGGGTTCCCAGATCCCTTACTACATTGTCATTTTGGGCAGGAATACGAGTAATACTGCACTTTAACATAAAAATATTTCCCAAATGAAATCTCTGCATTTAACTTTAGCCCTTTTTCACCATTTGTTTCTAAGAATAAGTTCTTGCTTTAATGACATAGTATAAAGGGGGTTAAAGATCCCGATTTCTCTTTAGGAGATTAGACTAGTAGATGCTAAGATGCTGAAAAACAGGAGTCTCTATACTGAACCCGGAACAGAGGAGGTACCTGTCACACTAACAATATGGTTTCTGTCTTTTAGCCAGCTTGCTCTCTCTCTCTCTCTCATCACAAAAGGATCAATGTTTAATATATTTAGCTTATTAATGATGCCAGCACAGGAAATAATGTCAAATGCTTTGTCCAGATCCAGAGAAGCTATGTGGACAGGTTCACTGTTGTCTACATCCTAAGTGACTTTATCAGAGAAGATGACTAAATTATTTATATCACAGTTCCCTCAGTTTTGGTTCTGTACCACCATTATGGAAAGATGTGCTTGTGGTACCCATCTTTAAGGTCGGGGGGGGGGGGTGGTTTGTCTCCCTTCATTATTAATTCACACTTAGTAAGCCTGACCTGCATACTTGATAAATGTTTTGAATGTTTAACATGGGACTATACTGATGTATAACACGGGAATATACTGCTGTATAACATGGGGCTGTACTGATGTATAACATGGGACTATACTGCTGTATAATATGTAACATCAGACTATACTGATGTATAACATGGGACTATACTGCTGTATAACATGGAGCTGTACTGATGTACAACACAAGAGTATACTGATGTATAACATGGGACTACACTACTGTATAACATGTAACATCAGACTATACTGATGTATAACACAGGACTATATTGATGTATAACATGGGACTATACTGCTGCATAACATGTAACATCAGACTGTACTGATGTATAACATGGGACTATACTGCTGTATAACATGGGACTACACTGATGTATAACACGGGACTACACTGATGTATAACACGGGACTACAATGATGTATAACATGGGTTTACACTGCTGTATAATATGGGAATATACTTCTGTATAACATGAGACTATACTGCTGTATAACATGGGACTACACTGCTGTATAACATGGGATTACACTGCTGTATAATATGTAACATCAGACTATACTGATGTATAACATGGGACTATACTGCTGTATAACATGGGACTATACTGCTGTATAACATGTAACATCAGACTATACTGATGTATAACATGGGACTATACTGCTGTATAACATGGAGCTGTACTGATGTACAACACAAGAGTATACTGATGTATAATATGGGACTACACTACTGTATAACATGTAACATCAGACTATACTGATGTATAACACAGGACTACATTGATGTATAACATGGGACTATACTGCTGCATAACATGTAACATCAGACTATACTGATGTATAACATGGGACTATACTGCTGTATAACATGGGACTACACTGATGTATAACACGGGACTACACTGATGTATAACACGGGACTACAATGATGTATAACATGGGTTTACACTGCTGTATAATATGGGAATATACTTCTGTATAACATGAGACTATACTGCTGTATAACATGGGACTACACTGCTGTATAACATGGGATTACACTGCTGTATAATATGTAACATCAGACTATACTGATGTATAACATGGGACTATACTGCTGTATAACATGGGACTATACTGCTGTATAACATGTAACATCAGACTATACTGATGTATAACATGGGACTATACTGCTGTATAACATGGAGCTGTACTGATGTACAACACAAGAGTATACTGATGTATAATATGGGACTACACTACTGTATAACATGTAACATCAGACTATACTGATGTATAACACAGGACTACATTGATGTATAACATGGGACTATACTGCTGCATAACATGTAACATCAGACTATACTGATGTATAACATGGGACTATACTGCTGTATAACATGGGACTATACTGATGTATAACACGGGGATATACTGCTGTATAACATGGGGCTGTACTGATGTATAACATGGGACTATACTGCTGTATAACATGTAACATCAGACTATACTGATGTATAACACAGGACTATATTGATGTATAACATGGGACTATACTGCTGTATAACATGGAACTATACTGCTGTATAACATGGAACTATACTGCTGTATAACATGGGACTACACTGATGTATAACACGGGACTACAATGATGTATAACATGGGTTTACACTGCTGTATAATATGGGACTATACTTCTGTATAACATGAGACTATACTGCTGTATAACATGGGACTACACTGCTGTATAACATGGGACTACACTGCTTTATAACATGGGATTACACTGCTGTATAACATGGGACTATACTGATGTGTAACATGGAACTATACTGATGTGTAACATGGAACTACACTGCTGTATAACATGGGACTATACTGCTGTATAACATGGGACTATACTGCTGTATAACATGGGACTATACTGATGTGTAACATGGGACTATACTGATGTGTAACATGGGACTACACTGCTGTATAACATGGGATTATACTGATGTGTAACATGGGATTATACTGATGTGTAACATGGGACTATACTGATGTTTAACATGTGACTATACTGATGTGTAACATGGGGCTGTACTGATGTATAACATGGGACTATACTGATGTATAACATGGGACTATACTGCTGAAGCTGTATTATGCAGACATGGACAACTACCAGTATGCTTTTTTGGAAGTCTGTCCTTGTTTAACAAACTTAAATGTTGTTTAATAGTTAGCCTGGGAAGCTATGAACCAGGGACTAATGGTGGTTGTTGCACATCTGACTTTGTACTGGCATTTGATTCAGTGCCTTATGAGAAAATATTAAGCAATATGAATTAAAGTAAGATTTGTGGCTATATTATAAGATGGGTTAGTAATTGGTTAGAGGGCAGAATTTGCAAGATCAACATTTGCAACAAATTATCTGAAACCAAAAACTTGGAAGTTTGTCTCCAGCGTGCTTCGGTGTTAGGTTTCATACTATTTATAGGTTCATAGGTGTGTACTAGGCTAATGGTCCTGCAGCCTTTACAAGCCTAGCCCATAGGATTACCCTGGCATTGTGCCACCCGACCTTAGTTCCCAGTGCCTCTGTCAAGTATAGCCACTGGAGTGATCCCTGGGGTGAATTTTCAATTTTCCATCCACTCATCAAGATATCTCTTGAAGATGGCCAGTGAGGTACTCTGCTTGACATGTATGGGAAGTCTATTCCATAGCATAGGCAGTCTCTGGATTATGAACCTGTCCCTGCAGCATGTTTCTGTTGATTGTAGTAATGAGGTTGAGGTTTCCGGAGCATATGGTGTGGAAGGATTGGGATTTCTTCAGATGTAGCATTTCTAACAGAGCTGGGTCAGACATGGCTTTGTAAGTCAAGTAGAGATCACCTCTAAGTAGGCGATGTGAGACAGAGAATAGTTGGAGTTTTTATTAGTCTGTCCATAAAGGACAGATGTTTAAGACCTAGGATCCTCTTTGTGAGGTACTTTTGTGGCCTCTCCAGTTGTTGCAGGTGTTTAGTGAGGTACATGCCAAATGGGGCATTACTCAATGATTGGCCTAATGAGGGAAGAGTAGAGGGAGACACTGACCTCTTTCTTCCTGGATGCAATACCCTTAGTAATGAGATGTGCCACATAGGACTTTCTGACCACAGTGGCAATGTGGTGGTCAAAAGAGAGGTTGCTGTCAACCTCTGTTCCCAGATCTCTTATAACTACTTCTGTGTTCAGAGGACTACCATCGATGTGGTAATTCATGGGAACCGTGTTTTCTCAAAGGGGATAGCGACACATTTTTTGGCATTGAGCTTAAGGCCATGGTTCTGACACCAGTCATTAGTCTCAGAGAGGCCTTTCTGTAGGATGTTAACATCACTTGGGAAGTTAATAGCTCCCAACTTGCAATTGTCTGCGAACTTTGTCAGCCAGAGTCCCTTCCTGTTGGCCTGGACTTAAGAGAAGTAGATACCAAACAGGAGAGGACCCAGGACCAAACTCTGTGGGACTCCACTCGTGACTGGTCGGCAGTCTGGCTTGGAGTCAGCTATTTTCAAACTGTGGGTTCTACCTGTGAGCCAGTTTGCAACCCACCTAGTGATATAAAGGTTGATGCCTAGCTTAGTGAGTTTTTCTATGATTCCTGAGTGGGGAATGGTATCAAAGGCCGTGGCCAGATCAAGGTGGGCTGTATCAGCCACCTTGCCTTCATCCACAGCTCTGGTGACTGACTCAAAGAAATTGACCACGTTTAGCAGGCATGACCTACCCTTCACAAAACCAAACTTTGTGGGTCCAGAGTTTGGAGATTCCCTATATCCTTGTTTATTAGGTCCATGATGATGTGTTCCATAGCTTTGGATATCAGACTCGTCAGGCTAATGGGGTGATAGTTCCCAGGGTCTGTAGTCGCTCCTCCTTTGTGGAGAGGGATGACTGTAGCAGTGCACCATTTGGTAGGGACAAAGCCTGAGGTGAGGCTGTGATTGAACAGGGCACAGAGGTGAGGTGCCAGTTCACTCTGTAGTTCATGTAGAACACAGCCAGCGATATTGTTACGTCCCATAGAAACTGTATTCTTGGCATTGGACTGTGCTGTTTTAACCTGTGCAGCTTTATGCCAGATTTCCAGATGAAAGATAAAATGTGGTGTAGTAAATTTGTAGATAATACAAATGTGGGTTCCATAGTGTCTAATCTGGATGACCACTTTACATTATAATGTTTTTTAGCTTCTTTAAGAAATTGCAAAAAGTATAGCTATGAAGTTTAATGAAAAAAAAAATCAAAAAGTATGTTTTAGAGATAAGAACAAACACTATCCACATGCAATGAATAGTGATTTTGGAAGATGTGCCAAGCATCAGGGATCTTGGGCTGGTAATTGATGGCGATTTTTCATATGAAACCAACATAAGGGTTGTTGTAAGGAAACATTGAAAGGCAATCAAAGACTTATTACAGACTATAACCAGTAAAGACAAACAGGTGTTACTGCCATGTTATAAAACACTGGTTAGGCCACCTACTAACTATTGTACAGCTGGTTGCAATTATAACTGGATCAACTTAAAAGATTAGAAAGAGTACAGAGATACCCAGTTAAGCAAATTAAGTAAGTTAAAAGAATAAGAAAAGATTAGTAATGCTGTCTCTGTATTTATTTATTGACATTTGTTTACTGTGAAAGTCCAGCTGGACCTTAATGTATCCATTTTCAGGAGAGGCCTGGGAGAAAAGATTCAGTAATTACAAAAATTATATTATAAACAAAATGTACAATACAGGTTTAAGCCTTTGCATTAAAATGATAGAATACAAACCTTTATGAGTCATATTTCATAACATTTAGCAACATGCTAAAAAGGAAAAGAATAAGGAAAACTGAATTAATGTTATAAGAAGAGTAGATGAAGACTGAAAAAATGCAGGTAAAAGGGAGAGAGGTATAGAAGAACAATAAGGGAAGAAAACAGTGAAATAAATAGCAGGGAGTAAGAGTTGGTGGACAGATGGATGCAGGTTATGTTTGGTGTCGAAGCGAAGGTAGAGACATGTAAGGAAGAGGTAACGGCGTCAATCAGGATTTGAGCAGCAGCAGATCCATGATTTGGATAAAAAATCATTTTATGTTGAGTTTAAAGGTTGGGAGGTTTGGGATTGCTCTGATTGTTAAAGGTAGAGAGTTCTGGTCTAGCTACAGTGTAAGAGTATAGGCTTTGTCCAGCCATCATGTGAGTTATGCAAGGAGAGAAGTTTATTCTCATATCAAAGGGATCTTTTGGGTAGTTATGAAAGATAGAATTAAAAGCAGGGCAGGCTGCAGGTTTGTGGATCATTTTGTGGACAGTTATCAGCTGAAGGTAGGTGAGGTGGTGTGGGAATTTAAGCCACTGCATAGCTAAACAGTTATGAGTATAATATGCTGCATTAGTTGTAATTTTATGTAACACATTTTGAGTTTTGTTTTTAGTGAGGTTTGCATATTAGTGAGGACTGGAGCTCCACACAACAGGAAGGGTAACAGGAGACAGCGAGTCTAGTTATCTGGATAAGGGCTTGGGATGCTTTTGGATCTAGGGTGAGGGTGTCTCCTTTCCTGGAGTAAAACTCCTGTGATGTGAACATTTGAAAAAATCAGTTTTTGGCAAAGTTGTCTCACCTTTTTGCAGTTTGGTGAAATGGGTTTTCGATAATAACAGGTTGACCCATATTTAAATATCTGTATATAAATATATATATATATATATATATATATATATATATATATATATATGTAGATATATCTATATGTGGTACATGTAGAGATTATGTTAGTTAGAACAAGGCCTAGAATATTTTGACTTCTGGTTGGCACACTGACTAACTGTTGCAGGGAGGGTTTGTTCAATAGGTCTACAAATCTCCTGACTATACCCAACTTTGAGGTATATGTGCTCCACTTGATTGAATGGTAAATAAAATAACCTATTATAAGGAACTTTTTACTAAAAGGCAGCTTCTTTTGTACTTTTAGGACCCCATCATGGTCATCTGGTGACACAAAGTTGTCCTATAGCAGGCTATAAGTTGGTAATTTGCATTCTTCAGCCCTTCTATGTTTACACCTGCTTGCTCTTCTCTCCTTTACTGTATTCCTATCCCCCCATTTCTTCCCGATTTATATGATGAGTAGTATTGCCAATTTGTTGTGCACACCCACATAGTTCTTTTTTTATCTACTGTGCTCAGTCATGCTACCATTTATGTGGCAGCCAGTTGCTATCTGCAGCTTTAAGTCACAGAATTCTGTGCAGGCCTTAGCCTGCATTAGTTCTGATGTCCTTCATGTTGGCCATGCGGCCTGCTATAGTGCTGGTATTTCTACCATAGGATAGCAGCACTGCTCATCCTGTTTCTGCTACATGACTGTTCCCTGATGTAGTCCTTTGATCAGCATGCAGGCATTATTCCTGCCTGCTACACCTCTAAGTAGCACTCCAGGGCATCATACAGTGACCTCCTCAAATATTAGCCTCTTAATGTCTTTCCTAGTTCTAAATCTCAATCATTATTTGAGTGCTAAGCATTTTATATTCACCTGTACTACTATGTCTATAGTTGTACTATCTTGTAATTAGGTTATTATGTGTGTATCATGTGTGTATATAAGCATTTTATATTCACCCGTACTACTATGTCAACTATAGTTGTATTATATTGTAATTAGTTTATTAAGCAAGTAACAAGTGTGTGTGTATATTCTAAATGTACTACTGTTTTAAGAGTTGTTTCTTCCCTCTGTGCTGTATATACTCAAAATGTGTGTCTTGTGATGTATTATAAATTCTATTTGTGTTTCTTGTGGAGCTTTTCTCCCCAGGCCTCCACTGAAAATGGGATCTGCTTGGCCCAGTGGACTTTACCAGTAAATGCCAATAAATAAATAATAGCATCTGCCCTGCACTTGTCTATAAATCTCATCATAGTCTCTCTCTATACTTTTGACTTTATCAGTCTGAAAGAAAACAATTTTTTTTTTCTGTTTTTACTTTTTCATGCTTATAGATTTCTGTATTCTTTAATATCACAGTAAACACTTATTTTCTTTGCTCATGCTGTTTTTGTAGTACTGCTAGGTTTGAACATACGATGTTTTCCTCACGAACTAGACAGCAAGAATTTACTTATCCATTAGGTTCCTTGTGATACTAGGGATCCATTAGCATTTAGCTTAATGCATGCTTCCATGTTTATCTTTCCCTCAAAGAGATGCTTATGTAACCTCCTTTTGCTAGACGAGGAACATTTCTAAAGAAGTGCAGTTCAAAAGCGATAACAATGTTTTCAGACTGCAGTTAACATTAGCAATTATTTAAGTTTTAACTAGCCATTATACACTTTAAAATACATGTTGCAGAGTAAATAAAAGCATTACTGAGACTTCAAAAATAATGTAAAAGTCTACTAAAAGAATATAATTTCTGTTGGATACCACTTTTCATCTTGGCAGTTGTTTCATTACATCATAGGATTATCTTTCCATTCAGGCAGAGAACTCAGTTTCCTAGAGACATCCTCTGTAATAGGCCAACCCCATGCCTTAAAGAAAGGAGCCAGATTTTTCTTCACACACTGAGAAAACTTTTCTGCCCACAGATTCATCTTGTATATATTATCTTTTGGTATATTTGATAGGTTCTGGTATTCCGAGAACAAATGGATAAAGGGATCCCAGCCAAAGCCTTCTTGCAGCTGAAATACACAAAGAGTATTACTTGCATAATAATCACAGTTAATGCAGAACTGAACAGTTTTAATATACAGAGCATGATTGTGTGTATTTGTGTGTGACTGCATTGTCATGCATACATTTTTTTTATTTATACTTTATACACTCACAAAATCACCACTTAGCATCCATGACTTAGAGGGATAAAGTCCTGACTACAGCCCAGGTGACCCCAGTTCACATTGTGGCTTCAGCACCTGATGGAGGTTACATGCAGGATAGGCATACTCATGCTGGGTGGCAGTGGGGTGTCCTGACTAGGTCACTGATGCTCAGGGTAAACACAGGCTTGCTCGAATCAGGAAGAAAAAACAGGGAAGAAGTGGGCTGTGGCCAACAAAGACAGTCTTAGTAGCCTTTGCTGCTACATATGAAGGAGTGTGTATGCTTGTATTTGTTGGGCACAGGTGTATTTTGTGGTAACATAGGTGCACATCTTACCACTAGGGATGGGGTTAGCACCATAACATATGCTCTCAGTTGGTGGGATGCCAATGAGGCATGGATAGCCCTCATGACTGCCTGTAAAACAGTTCCCCCTGGATGCTGTCTACCTCTGTACATTACTGGACATATACCCCTGGTATGGGGAAATGAATGGGCTGAGAATGATTAAGGAAGGGCTTGATCGTTGGCAGACACTTGGGCAAAAAGAACTAGAAAATTACAAACAAAATTGCCATTCAGACATATTAAACTCAGCTGTGGGTCATCTTTCTCCAGCTGAAGATCTTTTTTTTTTCATTTTCAAGTTTTGTTTTTACTTCATAGCCCTATTTGTTTTTGTTTTTATATTTGTTTTTTTTTTTAGCTGAAACTACTCACTGTAACAGCAGCATCTCAAGACCCTCTTTTGCTGGTGATATTTTCCAGTCCACCTTTAACTTTATACCATTCAGCAAACTTCTGACAGTGCCCATGTCACTCGGTGATGACATTGTTGGCCCAAGTAAGTACTTTATTGATAGTTTGGTAAAAGGGCAGGTCCATCATACTAATGGTAGCTCTTATTAATGATCATGCTGCCCAACATGTATTACTATGAATTATGATTATAACCCCCAAGGGATGATGGTTTGGAAACCTGCAGACGCATTAAAATCTAACATTACAGTGGGCTGGCTGCTCATGAGACTATCATGTAGAAAACAATGGATATTAATAACATGGAAACAGAAAACATTAAACCAGCATAAGCTGAATGGAGTCTTCTGTTGCTCTTTAAATCTTAACTTCCTGTACTTAAGAATAAACAGAGAAAAAGCAAAAAGTAAAAATTGACATAAGATGTAAATACAGCTCCAAGATTTGTTTGGACATGTCAGAACTACACTGAAGAGTTAACATTATGGGCCCAATTCCAAATTACTTGTTCTCAGTTTAAGTTACCACTTACTGTGAGAGCAGGTGTTTTGGAAACTGGCCTCCTGTGCAAGCCTGTTCATAGAGAGACCTTGCACCAAAGTAAGTCATTTAAAAAATGAAAGCAACTCTTTTGGAATCTGGCCCAACATTTAACATAAAAAGTTTATTTGTTGCCCATTTAACAGGCTGATTTATTAGCACAATTTCTGTACTGCATTCCAGTGCACAGAACATTTTCTTTACATACCTGACAGTATCGTTAAACAAAAGGCAAGTGTCAAAATAACTGTTTCAGAACAAATATATCATTTAAAATATAACAAAATGACACCACAAAAAGTTAAAAACAATTGGAAAGGGAGGCAAGCCACCCTGTACCCCCATCTCCTACTTACATATTATATGTCACACAGCCTCAAAGAAATGGTAAAAATCATGATTTACACAAAAAGGCATTGGACTTATCCACAACCCAGCACAAATGTTGAGTTTGGATACAGTAGCTGGAAGAGTGCAGCTGGAACTTGCCCTCCTGAATAAGATATAAAAACATGTAGGGACACTACATTAGTGTACTAGTTATTGTTGCTGCCTAACAGTGCTTGGTTTCCCGGTTTGACTCAGTTTGTGACACTTCTGTGTGGACTTGGCCTGTTCACTCTCTGTCTAGATGAGTTTTCACTGGATGTTTTTTTTATCACATCTGAAAACATGCTGTAGGTCTGTTTATGTTCTATTAAACTGCCTAGAGGAGTGTGCATTTCCTTCCAGCAGTGGGATGGCTCCCCATTCAAGATTAGCTCCTCAGCTATGTGCCCAGTGACTACTGGGGTAGTTTCTGCCTCTCCCATGACCATGAATAGAATTAGGACGCAAACTAAGGAATGATCGAATATATACAGTCAAAACTTTAAATTAGGAAATCCTAAGATATAACATCCAGTTATTCTTATTTTATGTTCACTGTTGGTACGTAGTAGGAAGTACATTCTCTACTGCATATCAATATTTTAGGCTAGGCTGCAGTGAGCATATTTTAGTGAGGTGCTATTGCAGATTCAACAAATTACATTTCTCATTTTGATCAGTAATTCATGCTATCATACCACACATTTTCCACATTCGTATTATATTCCATCTGGGATTCTGAAATTCATTTACTTTCATTTCAGTGTATAATACATCCAATACCCCTATTACTGGATGTTATTAATTTGATTTTTTATTTAACGACATATACAGTAGTCTTCTTTGGCTATATGTACTTTTTCTGCTATACCTACTTGTATTATCTGTATTTGACTGCTAGTAAAATTCATGAGTGTAGCACTTGTACTGTGCCTAGCTTTATTATTTGTTTATCTACTAATAAAATTTGTGTGTGTTGTACTGGTATGTGACCCATGATATAGCTGGAAAAGGCCTTGCAGCACCCCACTAACCAGGTTAAAGAACTACAAATAAAAATAAAATAAAAATAAAATAGGTCACTATTATTTAAGAGAAAAACATATTCAAGCTAAAACAGTGCAACAAGGTGAATGTTGTATGTTCACTGCACTTATCTCCAGCACTTGCAGAGATAAAGCCCTGACTCTGACCTTGGCGAGTTGAGATCAGGCAGCATCATGGCCACTGGAGGAGCTGGGCAGGTGAGGATGGGAATGAATGTACAACACTTCTGGTGGTGGGGGGGCAGTGCGGCTTAGTGCAATACTGCACCTACTCTACAGAAAAGTACATGCCATCCCAAGCCATGTTCCCATGGGCATGTCTAGGAATGTGCAAGCCCACAAGGGAAGGCACTGCAGGCTCTGCATCTTAAGAATGCAAATCAGCCACTGGGTGGGTGGGGGGGATTAAAATTAGAAAAAAATGATGACTGCCTAGATGACAGGCTCCTACAATCAGCTCTCACTCCACAGGGGGAACAAATGAGCTGAGTGACTGCACGGTGGATGGCTCTGCCCCCCCCCATCCACCTTAGTAATGGGTGCTAACCTTAATCCTAATGCTGCCTCTTCCCCCACCCTACACTTTACCTTAATAAAAAACTTCCCGTAACACTGCCACTACACAAGATACACTCTTGTACCCAAATCCACACATGCACACACTAAAAACACTACATCTATCCATTTACCTAAACCTGACCTTGACCCTAAAATACACACACTCACATACAAATATGTAACATGTATCCTTCGTCTATCCCAGACCCTAACCCTAACTCACAAACACACGCATAAAGACTGTCAACCCCCACCAACCCCACTCATCTATCTCAACAAAACAAATCACCAACATTTACACCCATCGGCTATCAGTACCTTCAACATTACATAACACCCCCTGCACTTGTTGAAAAAAATGTATGTTCAAAAAAAATGCAGGGGGCCCATATGTCTGTCTATCTTTATACATATACATGCATACATATGTACATACACACATATATATAACAGAGTGAGATGCCATTGGCTAACAGAATACTGTCTATCCTCAGGACTCTACAGCACCCTGGTAAGAGTGCACCTTGAGTATTGCATACAATTCTGGAAGCCAAACATGGAAAGGGATATTTGGCTGCTGGAAGCAATTCACAGGACAAAAAAAAAAAAAACACCAGAAAGATTAATGGAATGTAACAGGAAGGCTATCACTAAAGACTAGACAAGTCACAGCTCTTTACAGAAAAGATTTCGGAAGGCATAACACAGATGCATGGGATCACGGTAGGGCAAAGGTTCAATCCTGATCAGGATCTCTGAAAGCACTTCTTCAGGGAAGGGATTGTGAGCCCATTGAATGGACTACCTGAATAAGTGCTGAAAAGGAATACCATAGAGGCATTCAAGAGGGCAGCAGAGATGTGGGAAAGGGTGAGGGGGAAGGAAGGGATGGATGAGTGTTAGAATGTTAAATGCACTTAAAGGCAGACTAGATAAACTTATTCTATCCTTTTCTCATCAAGCAAGTGTAATGTAATCTAACTTACACTGCTAGGCATGTACAGTACAATCACAGGGGTGTCCATGTTTACCATAAGCACTACCTGAGTCTGTGTTCCTCTGGGTCATCATACTATACCAACTAAGTAGTAAATGGTAGAACAAAGGACTGAATATAAAGGATGATTTCATGTCTGTCATAACCTCAGCAACATACAGGGAGTGGATCACATATAATTAATTTCTTTTTTTTTTTTCTGTTAGACAATAACCAAATCATAAACAAATCTAGATAGCCATTAACTACTAATATCTCATTTAACTAGCATTCTCACTGAGTACTGGTAAGCATTCATCATTGCAGCTGCAGAGAGCATGTACAACACCCAATCAAACTGCTTACATTATCTGGAAATATAAATGAAAACATATGAAAGCAGGTAAACATGAGTCATAAACTACTGATTGGTTATTCAATCATCAAGCTGGTCCAATCATTTCCTTCTCTGTTTCAGCTCTGGTATACAGCCAGTAATTGTTTTCTCACTGCCTTATATTCTTATCAGATTCAGTTGCAAATAACTGCTTCATCATGAGTAGTTTTTCTGAAGACTCCTCACTACCTGGTCTACCATTCCTTAACGAGTGTCTCACATGCTTAGAATGTGACAATTAATTCACCCCTGGTCGGGTTCTGTCTCTCTGATGGACAGAGGCAGTTAGTAAATCACCTCCAATATAAATCCAATTTGTGGGTCACATTTGGGTTACATGGCTAGGATTATAAGGGCCCTAGTGGTCATTAGCCTGATATACACGTACAAACCTATGAAAAACTGTTTATGATACTTTCAGTGTACTATCCAGGTACAGACCAGTGCTCTTGTATGTTGTGGTACCCTGTAGAACAATAATTTAATATATTTTCAATGTATTATCTAGGTAGAGTATGGCAACGGCATCCAGTATGCTGTAGTAACCTATTTTTTTGGAGTTTCTTGTTTTTAATGTATCATAACCATTTGTTGATTTGTAATACTTCAATAACTAGATGTAACAATGCAGTAACCTGATAGGACACTTTAGTAACTTGATATGCAGCTTATGCTGATTAAAGTGGATTTATGGTTAAGCATCGAAAGAAATAAATGTTGAACAGCTATTCATCGAACCAAAATCATCAAACAGCTATCCATCAAACATGCAGTTGTGAGATGGGGAAAGCAACTACTTGGCCAACACTTCCCCGTCTCATGCATGGCAATATTTCAAACCCACCCAAGTGTGGGGCCCCCCACCTTCCAACTATATATACTAACTCCGAGACTGCAATACAGTAGGGAAAAGAGGTCTATAATACTGCCATGCATGATTGGGGGTGAGTGTTGGCCAAGTAGTTACTTTCCCCATCTCACAACTGCACATTCAATGGATGGCCATTTCATGAATAGCTGTTCAACATTTATTTCTTTCGATGATTAATCACAGACCTGATTAAAGCATCATTCACATCTGTTTTTGTTACATTTCCTGTTACAGATGATGTGCTTTTATTCTCTGCATTTCTTTTATATTCTCCAGCTGTAGCTGAAAAAGCTCTATACGTTGTTCACTTCAACTACCCCATAAAGAGACAAATAAAATAAATACTGATTATTTACTGTAATAGAATGTCATTCATTTATTTTCTGGTTATTTTGACTATCATCATCTCAGCACTTCACAACTAGGCTGGTCAGTTTTGAGCCTCCCATAATAATGCTGTATAATAATTGACAGCTTGAGATGCCGTCTTGTTTGTATGTGACTGCCTCTAACTAAAATACAATACAAAAATAAACCACTTTGCTTCCATATTACTTTGCCTTCTGGGTCAAATAAAATCTTCAGGACAGAATCTCATGTAACACCCCAGCCAGCAAAAAGGACAATGGTTAAGGGGACTGCAATGCAGACCACTAAAATCCTACACTATTTTTGTTCCTTAATATAGCCTAATAGGGGACTTGGAGGTCTCTGATCTATACTAATGCATTTGCTACAAACAAACATTAAGTAGAGGAAATCTGTAACACATAACCTGGTAATACAGACATTTTGCTGTAAGTGTGTGCCTGTGACAAGAGAAAAACTGTAACACATAACCCAGTAGTGCAGACATTTTGCTGTAAGTGTGTGCCTGTGACAAGAGAAAAACTGTAACACATAACCCGGTAGTACAGACATTTTGCTGTTAAGTGTGTCCCTGTGACAAGAGGAAAGCTATAACATATAACCTGGTAGTACAGACGTTTTGCTGTAAGTGTATCCCAGTGACATCTACATCTTTACTGGACTGACTATGCACAGTATTGACTGGACACATACTTGTTTCAGGCAGCAATACAGTTGAGTACACTGTGTCTGCTTTAGATACATTTACATTTGTTGTCAAGGAAAATGGAAACAATGAGCTTATGACAGCTGCAAAGTCTGTATGTCCTGAACAAATAAAAGCACATCTTGCAGAGATCAACAGTGTATAGTGGATATGCCTTCTTAACAGGTGAACCATGAGATGGATTCAGTGAATGACATGGCAAAGCAAATGTCTGTCCTGTGTGATACCTTTTTACTCTCAAAGGCCAAGAGAAATTCTATAATCACAAGGACTTGATGCTTAGATATCTTCATGGATTAGGGTGCAATCATCAATAAAAGGCCTATCATAGGAGGTTACTAGGCTATTGGTCTTGAGGCCCTTATAAGCCTAGCCAAATGTTTAGCCCCATGTTTAGACAAATCAGCACCTGATGCCCCTGTTCAGCAGGGACATTGGTGGAATCCCAGGGGTATATTTTCTGTTTCCCATCCAGTTATCCAGGTTGCACATAAAATGGCGTAAAGAGGTACTCTGCTTGATATGAAGAGGGAGTCTATTCCATAGATGGGGGAGTCTCTGGGACACAAATCTGTCCCACCAACAAGTCTTGTTGATATTACAGACCAGGTTGAGGCAGAGCATGTGGGTTACTTGAGTGGAGCTTGACATGCGGATATGCAGCAGTCCCATCAAGGAGATGTCTGTGATCGCCTTGTATGCCAGACACAGGTCACCTCTGAAGAGTCTGTATAAAACTGAGTAGAAGGATAGGGCTTTTAGCCTATCTGTGTATGGTAGATGCTCGAGGCTCTGGATTCTCCTGGTGAACCTCTGTGGTCTCTCCAGCTGCTGCAAGTGCTTTGCGCGGTACATGCCAAAAGGGGCGTTATACTCAATAATGGGCCTTACAAGGAAAGAATACAAGGATGTTATGACCACCTTGTCCCTGGATGAGATATCCTTACTTATGAGGTGGGCCATGTAGAAGGCTTTCCATATAATGGAAGCAACATGGTGGTCAAAAGTCAGGTTGCTATCAACCTGGGTGCCCAAATCCCTCACAACTGATTGTGTGCTTACGACATTGTTATTAATGTGATAATTTGTGGGGGCATCACTCTCCCCCAAAGGGATGATGATGCATTTTTTGGTATTCAGCTTGAGGCCATGTTTCTGGCACCAGTCATTTGTCTGAGTGAGTCCCTCTTGGAGGATGTACACATCACTAGGGGAAACTGATGACAACACCCAGCTTGCAGTCATCTAAAAACTTGGTCACCCATAGCCCACTGGTTTTGGCTTGCACCTCAGAAAAGTATATCCCAAATAACAGTGGCCCCAAGACCAAACCCTGGGATATGCTGTTTGTTATGGGTCTACTGCTTGAGGTGGCTTCCCTTATTTTTACTATGTGGGTTCTATCAGTGAGCCAGTTTGCTATCCATCTGGTAACATATGGACTGATGCCTAGTTGAGAGAGTTTATCTATTATGCCCGAGTGGGGAATAGTGTCAAAGGCTTTGGCCAGGTCAAGGTAGGCGGTGTGTACAGTCTTTCCCTAATCCATGGCTTTGGTGACTGTCTCAAAGAAGCCAACCAAATTTAGCAAACATGGCCTCCCCTTGACAAAGCCAAACTGTGTGGGATCAAGTGTTTGGAGGTTGCTAATGTCCTTGTTAATGAGGCCCATGAAAATCCATTCCATGACCTTGCAGATCAGGCTAGTTAGGCTGATGGGTCTATAATTTCCCGGATCAGTGGATGTTCCTCCTTTGTGTAAACGGATGACATTGGCTGTCCTCCACTCAGCTGGGACAAAGCCAGTAGTCAGGCTTTGGTTGAACAGGGTGCCTAATGGTGCTGCAAGTTCCTGCCTGAGTTCATGCAGGATGCAGCCTCGGATGTTATCGAGTCCCATGGAGGCTATATTTTTTGCCTTTGAGAGAGCAGTGATGACCTGTTCCCTAGATATAAGGGGAAGGGGGCAGGTACTGGGGATGTCATAATTTACTGATGGGGGGATAGAGGGGTAACATTTTCACTGAATCTGTCAGCCAGCAAGTTTGCTATATCTGCAGCATTTGTATATGTGGTGTCCCTTTGAGGTTGCAGACATATGTGAAGAAGGCCTTATGATTGTCTCTGGGTCTATATTACGTTATAGAATCCTGGTAATATCGAACACCAGAAGACTGACACATAAAGCGCGAACTACAGTAATGGCGAATGTACAAAACCGCAAAATGTGAAATGTCAAAGTGTGATGGTTGGCCCGTCTGCGGTATAGCTCCGTAAGGCAAGTGTACGATAGTTATGTACCTTAGGGTTAAGGTACGTGCATAGATAGTAATGTATGTAAGGTTTAGTGTAGTGTTAGAAGTAGGGTTTGGTTTGTGTATGCATCATTTTATTTATTATGTCTGGGTATGTAGTATGTAGCGCGCGTTGGTGTTGGCCAACTATGACGGTTCGAGATTTGAAAATTCGCAGTTTACGGGTTCAACGTATTTGCAGTTCAGGCTTTGTTTGTCAGTGTGTGGTGTTCGATGTTATCGGGATTTGATAACATAATATAATCCCATTGTCTCTAGTAGAGGTGGCCAATTTGGATGCAAAGTTTGCTTTGGAAGATTTCACTAGTGCTCTTATTTGCTTTTTCATGCTAAGGAGACATTGCTTCCAATTGGGCACCTGCTCCTTCTTGGTCTTGGACAGCAATTTTTTCCTTTTGTGATACAGTTTATTTATTGCAGATGTCCATCAGACAGGTTTAGTCTTCCTTGCGAAGGATGATTTATCTTGTCAGGTATTCCTGATTCCATGCATCTATATTGTTGTTGTTGTGTCTTTCGGCTTTTCCCGGTTAGGGGTCGCCACAGCGGAACTCCGGTCCGCTAACGATTGGTAGTTAATTTTTATGTGCCGAGTTACCAGCCCTAACGCACAACCTTTAACGAAGGTACGCCCATTCACGCATGCCTCCACGCAGAAGACGCTCTAGCTGAGAATTGAACCGGACAGCGTCTTACTGTGAGGCGACAATGCTACCGCAGTACCACCACCGTGGGTTTCCATGCATCTATATAAATGCTCGTATAGTGCTTTGGTGTAGTTTTGGATATTGGTTCCAGTTCTTACAGAGGGGAAGACGGCTGTGAAGCTGTTTATACCATCCCTCAAGAGGCTGTAATCAGCTTTGGAGAAGTTTTTATGTCTGATCCTAGCTATATTGGGATTGGGGGAGATGGTGAATTCAAAAGTGACTGCTTTGTGGTTGGATCTTACCAAGGAGGATGATACTACAGGGATGCTGCAGTGGTTACTCATGTTGGTTAATACCAAGTCCAAGATATTATCACCTCTTGTGGAGGTATCGACTAGCTGTTCCAAGGCATCTGCATTGACAAAATCAAGGACTCTATGGGCATTTGTGTTCTAGCATGAGTAGTTCATCCAGTCTATGTTTGGGAAGTTAAAGTCACACAGGATCAGGGTAAAGGGTTGAATCTTGATAGATTCGAACAGGTTCAAATAGGTGGACTGGGCATCTTGAGTGAGATTTGGGGGCCAGTAGCTAGCTATGATTTGAATAGGGGTCTTGTCACTGGTTAACTGCACCTGGAGTGTCTCCTTTGCATCATGCTGTTTGACATGTCTGGAGGTGTGTATGTCTTTAATGTACATTGAAACGCCACCTCCTTTGGCTTTACTGCTCACAGTATGGGGTCTGAATGTATGATAGGATGAGTAACCAGGTAAGGATGGGGTGCTCTCTGCAGCTTTGAACCAGGTTTCTGTAACTACACAGATGTCAGCATTTTCCAGGGTTAGGAATGCTTGCAATGAGTGCAGTTTTATGTTTAGTCTCCTAGTGTTTAGCAGCATGACCTTTAATTTGTATTTTGTTGAAATTTTTATGTTGGTAATTTTAACCTTATCACTTTTCCTAAAGAAGGCACTAAGAAGGCAAGAGCCTTTTGCCAGAAGCCTGAAGCCCAGGTGAGACAGATGCATGGCATCTCTGGCAAAGCATCGTGGTCTGTTGATCATATCTTCCCAGGCTGTCACTAAGCCAATTGTTAAAGTCAATCATTTTCTGTTTGTATTGAGGCATCATTCTGGGTGACGGCAGAATGCTGCTTAAGGCTAGAGACATACCTGCCTGGGACACATAATTAGCGAGCTCAATCATGTCTCTCTTCATATAGTCCAGAGAGGTATGTCTCAAGTTTTTCACTCCAACATGGACTATGGCAGAGTCATAACAGTACCTGTTGTTGAGAAACTTGAGTGCGTATGTGATATGGCAGATTCTGGCACCTGACAGACAACTAACCGTGACTTTCTCCTTATCCAGCCTGGTGAAAGGCACATCTGTGTGTCTCACAATGGAGCTTCCTATGACTGATATGTTGGGTTTATGGAGAAGCCTTAGTGGCTGTGAGGCACAGGTATGTGGACTATGCATGGTATATGGTGTGGAGGGTTGTGGAGATTGTGTGTGTGTTTTTGCCTCAGAGTTTTCCTTTCTTTGAGTATGTTTATGTGGTGGGCTTCCACATATGTAGGTGTGTGTTGTGTAGGTGTGGGTGGTGTTTGAGGTGTGATTGTGTTGACAACCATTTTGGTGCCAAATATACTGGCTTGAGGGGGACAGAGCTTGGACTCTAGGTTCCTAATGTAATTGCATCTCTCACAAATTGTGTTCCTAGGTGGTAGTAGTAGATTGTTGTCCGTTGTGACAACTGTGCCCTGGCCCAGCAATCAAAGAGCCTCAATCCTCACCACTAACACCAAGGAGGTCATCTCATAGAAGAGGAAAGGATAACAAATACACACAGTAAAGTGCAATTTCCCCCTTAAGTGCACACAGAGATCACAGTCAGTCTGGGGCTGGTCACTCCCTTGCTCTCCAGGTACCCAATAAGACTCTCCACTGGCACAGCTACAGGGTCCAGATCTCAGTCTTGCTGGCAAGTTAACCTCCAGTACCCTCTCAGTCCCACCAGTGCTTCGTGCCCCTGCCCAGGTAGCTGACACACCACTCACACTCTGAGATAAGTATTTACACAACTTCACAAACACTCCTGGGAAAGGCTGACACAGATTCTCCAGTTGTGCCCCTTTACCCAGACTACACAGTAGTAATTTCTGCCACCACCAGCTAATAGTTATCAGCTACCCAAAGGCCCTTAAAAAGGTGTCCATTTATTACTGTGCAATATTATTATCCAGTTGGTAATGTGACTATTCAGTATAATGCTTATTAGAGTGGCTTATTACGATACTCTATAAATATGCAATGTAATCTAGAGCTTACTTTCTCTACACAAACCAGCCACAAGTAAAGGTTTTCAAATATTAATAACAAATAACTAAAGCACAAGATAATACTACTACACCACAGAGATATCTAAGAGTTCAGAGATCACACAGAAACTTACAATAATACAGTAGGACAGGTCTGATGTCAAAGAAAAACACAATCTAACTTTCTAATCTTTAGCTATTCTTAAGAGAAAACACAGTGCTATAATCCTACTTAGACATACAGAGCATAAGCAGTGCTGGTGTTGATGGTCCAAGACAAAATGCTTTCAGTCTCTCTCTCAACAATAGTTTTTAAACTCACTAAAACAGTTCTGCTAAGGCTCTCCCAAATTACATCATTTTGACACTTAGGTTTTCCCAGTATTCACATTACAGCATTTTGACACTTAGTCTGGAGTTCCCAGGCAAACAAACTGCATTATTTAGCAAGCTAACACCTGCTCAGGAAACTACATCAATAAAAGACATTTCATATGTATACTCTAACAATTATTCCTTAAGTTAAGACAATAGAAAGAATGTGTTCAGCCAGCCGCTTCGGCACCACTTTTTAGATAATTATAACTTCAAAGAACATTTGAAATGCTAGGGCTTGGTTTTCCTTACAGCAGATGGCAATGTTGAAACAATCTTGAAGTTTACATTTTACAGTGTTTTCTTTCATTTAAGAACACAAGTCTGTATTTTACATTTATATATACAAATGATAGAATTATGTATCAAATTCTATTTGACTAGGCTGGCAGCCCTTCACCCATCTTTCCCCAATTTTCACATCTCTTCCCCCCTGGAAAACTCCAGCTAGTTTTTCAAGTGACCCTTGAGAAATGCCAGTTGACAGGGTTAGGTCTATCTGGGTGTACCTCACCCCATTCCCTATCTTGAGAGCCCATCTGCATTGGCATTGCTAATCCCACTGCGGTGCTGCACTGACATGTCATATGCTTGCAACCCCAGGCTTCATCTTAGCAACTTGGCATTATGCTGACTGGCTCTGTTTAACTATGTTAGAGAGTTGTGATCTGTCATTACAGTGACTTTTTTTCCATACAGATAAGGCTGAAGTTTTTGCAATGCTCACACTATGGCTAGACATTCTTTTTCTACAGCTGCATAGCATTCCTCCCTGAGATGGAGCCTATGACTGAGATAAACTACTAGGTGCTCTTCCCCCTCTGAAGAAATCTGGCTAAGTACAGCCCCCACCCCATGGTTCAAAGCATCCACTTGCACAACAAATTATTTTCTGTAATCTGGACTGGCTAACACAGAGGGTCCTCCCAAAGCTTCTTTAAGCTTCTGAAATGTCTGCTCACATGCTGGGGTGCACACGTCCTTATTTGGCCTGTTCTTCCTTGTCAGGTCTGTGAGGGGAGCAGCTATGGTACTATAACTGGGGATGAACTTTCTGTAGTATCCTGCTGTCCCTAAGAATACCCTCACCTGCTTTTTGGTAACAGGTGCAGGCCATGCCTGAATAGCTTCCACTTTGGCAGGTTCTGGACTTATCTTACTACTCCCCACTCTATGTTTTAGGTAGGAGACCTCTGCCATACCCATCTGACATTTGCTTGACTTAATGGTCAACCCTGCCCTCTGTAGTCTGCCCAGCACCTCCCTGACATGCTGAAGCTGCTCTGGCCAGGAATGGCTGTAGATGGCAATATCATCTAGGTAAGCAAGGGCAAACCCTCCTGATCCTGCTAGAATACTATCCACCAGCCTCTGGAAAGTTGTTGGGGACATTCTTCATCCCAAAAGGCATCTTTGTGAACTCGTACAAGCCAAAAGGAGTCACAAAGGCTGACTTCTCTCTAGCACTGGGAGTCAAGGGCACCTGCCAGTAACCCTTGGTAAGACCAATGGTCGTAAGATACTTATCCCCACCCAGCTGCTCTAGGGCCTCATCTGTCCTAGGCACAGGGTAAGCATCTGACTCTGTGTGACTATTTAACTTCCTCTAATCCACACAGAACCTGGTGCTGCCATCCTTCTTTGGCACCAAACTACTGGCGAGGCCCAGGGACTGTTGGACTCTTGAATCACTCCTCGTTCCAACATCTCCTGTACCTCCTTCCTCAGAGTCTGTTTGACTCTCTCAGGCACCCTGTAAGGGGCCTGCCTAATAGGCCTTTGGGGTCTTGTATCCACCTGGTGCTGCATCAGGTGGGTGCTCCCTGGTTTCCTAGTGAACATGTCCCCAAATTCCTGCAACACTGCTCAGATTTCTCGAATCTCGGCAGGAGATAGCTGCAGGGACATTGCTACCCCTTCCTGCTGCCCTACAGCATATTCTCTAGCTAGCATTCCTGTCATACCACACCTTTTTCTGTTGTTGGGCTTCTGCCAGGTTCTCCAGGACCAAGCCCATGAGTTCCCTGAGCCTTGTCCTGAGGTTTAGGATGTATGCCACAACAGACTCCTTGTGAGACAAACACTCACCTTCTCACTCATCTCGAATTAAATCTAGAGGTCCCCTCACTCTATTCCCAAACAGCAACGCAAAGGGTGAAAAACCTGTGGATTCCTGGGGAATCTTTCTGTAAGCAAACAGATGGGGCAAATATTTGTCCCACTCCCACTTAAACTGATCTGCAAATGCCTGTAGCATGGACTTGATTGTAGAGTTTAACCAGTCAACAAGACCGTTAGTCTGGGGATGGTAGGGGGTGGTCTTCATGTGCTTCACCCCACAGGACTTCCACAGACAAGCCAGCAGGTCTGACATGAAACTGACACTTCGGCCAGTCAGTATTTCTTTTGGGAAACCCACCCTGCTGAAAATCTCTAACAAAGCATTTGCCACCTTCTCTGCCTCAATGGAGGATAAAGCCACTGCCTCAGGATATCGTATAGCATAATCCATTACCACTAGGATATAATTTTTCCTTGTGCAACTTGGGGTACTCCGAGGACCCACAATATCCATAGCTACCCTCTGAAATGACTTCTCAATCACAGGTAAATGCATCAAAGGAGCTCTCACCTTGTCTCCTGCCTTGCCTACCTTTTGGCACTGCTCACAGTTCCTGCAGTACCCTGTTATACCTCTGGAAATTCCAGGCCAATAGACGTTTTGCATAATACACCTCTTTGTACATTCTATGCCCATATGACCTGCAAAGGGAATACCATGGGCTATGGCTAGAAGCGCCAGATGGTAGGCTCTAGGCACTACCAACTGCTGTACTCTCTCACCTTCTAGTCCTCCCTCCGGGGTCCACTCTCTGTATAGTAACCTTTTGTCCCAGCATACAGATCCCCCTTCCCTTGAGAATCAGGTGCTTCCCTAGTTACCTGCCTCAGGCCTTGCAACGTAGGGTTTGAGAGCTGAGCCTGTCTCAACTACCTCCTTGTAACTCTTCCCAGCTCCCCTTCCACAGGAAGTCTGGCATCCTCTGACAGTGATGCCTCACTGTCGGCCTGGGTACTACTACTCACTTCTACCTTTGCAGTTACCCTGTCCAAGGGAACATCAGCACCCACAAGCAGCTGTGGCTTACATTCAGTCTCACTGATACAATGTAGCTCACTCCCTGAAGTAACCACCTCACCAGTCCTGGCTGCAAGTATGCAGTCTGTCTGGGTCTCCCCCATGCTACAAGACCCACATGCTTGTCTCCAAACCTGACTGCATGTAACTGCGCAAGCGCAGGGTACTGCACTATCAAAATCATTCTCTTTCAGGACATTTGCAGGTATATCCTCAAACACACCTACTTGCTGGCTTCCTTTTCCATGCTCCCAGTCCAGGTGAACCCTAGCCAAATGTATTTGGAATGGGATCCCTCCTAAAGCCCTGACTGGAGTAGACTGCCCAGGCAAGTAGTGCTTCTCTGTAACCAGTGCGGGCTTTACAATGGTTATATCAGAGGCTGTCTCTCTCTTAGCAATGGCCTCTTTGCCATTCACTACAATAGGATATAACCTCTGGTGGTAGTTTGGTACCCTTGTTGTCCCAAGACAACCTACTGTTGGCATTTTGTCTTTCCCACTTACTGGCTCCCTCACCTTTGGTTCCCCACCTTGCCTCTATGGACACCTGTATGCCACATGGCCCCACTGGTTGCATTCAAAACATTTAACCCTAGCTCCTGGACATGTACCTGGGCTAGTAGCTTACCCTGCTACTGGCGGATTCTGTTGGGGCAGGCTGTGCTGCCCACCATGGGTTCCTTTAGACCCATGAGCAGTACTGGGGGTCCCCTTCCTGTGCAGGGCTGCCCTGCTGGCCAGGTACAGGTCTTCCTTCTTCCCCAACTCATCTGAAGTAGCACATTGTCTATCAGCTAACCAGATCCTCATGTCCTCAGGCAAATTGCTAAGGGCTTGTTCCCTCACCAAAAGAGGTCTGCCAGCCCTTCAAAAGTGGTGACCTGACATTCACTCACCCAGCTATGAAAATAAGTGTAAAATAAAAATAGAAACTGCACACAACCTACAAAGCAGAAACTTTAATATGTAACAAAATAAAAATAAGGTAAGCACTCTCACGACTCACAGGCCGCTTCATCAGACAATAATAAAGCTAAAACCATTTGCTTACATAGTGCTCTGCATATATCATGTGGTACAATTAGGCATTTAAAGAAACAAATACTCCTCAAAAGCACCTGAGAATAAAACTTTGTAAAGCAATAAATACTGAAGTCCATGTATAATAGATTAACAAGTAGATAAATATATATTTAAAAGTATCTAAAAATGTCAAAAATATTTTACAGAAAGTTGTTGTTGTGTCTTTCGGCTTTTCCCGGTTAGTGGTCGCCACAGTGGAACTCCGGTCCGCTAATGATTGGTAGTTGATTTTTATGTGCCAAGTTACCAGCCCTGACGCACAACCTTCAATGAAGTATATAATACATATTTAATGTTTGTGTTTAAGAGGTCGTGCTTTTAAGAAAGGTTTCAGGGAGGACATATTATTTAAGCCAGGAGGTTTCTCTGCAATAAGTAGGAGAATCCATTTTTGTTCAGCAGCTTCTGTCCGATTTTCTAGATCGCCACCTCTAATAGCATTGTCAATAATTTGTAAAACTAAAAACTTAAAAACGTGAAGAATCCGTGTGCATGACTTGAGCAGCTAGTGCATTAGTTGCTTTCTTGTTTCTAATGTTTCTATTATGATCTAAAATTCTATCTTTAAATAACCTGTTGGTTTCCCCCACATAATATGCATGGCATATTTGACAGAAAGCAAAATAAATAACATTTTCAGTTTTACAGTCAGCATAGTTCCAAAAACATGCATCTGGAGCATTTCTCCCCAGGCCTCCGCTGAAAACAGGCTCTGTTGAACCTAGTCGGACTATCCCGGTCAACAAATGTTAAATAAATAAATAAATGAATAATAGTGGTGTAAGGAAATTTTAAAATGACAAGTGAGGTGTGTATAAAGAGCATGACTATAAATATACTTACAAGCCGAACAATTTCTACATGAAAAAGTACCTATCCTACTAGAAATTGGTCCTGTAAAGTGCGTAGATTTGTAACAAAGGTACTGTTTAAGTGATTTATTACTCCTAAAAAAAAAATGATGGAATATTGCCAAATATGTTCATAGAATTAGGAATGGCACTTAAAATGTTCCAGAGTTTCTTAATAATACTGCAGTAACTATAATTATCACTAGAATATTGTAAGGCTACTCTAAATCTATCTAACTAGTAAGGTTAAAAAGCTGCAAAGGGATTATAAAGATTTTCAAAACCAGCATGTTTTCTCCTGGCCAAGGGACTTTGTTGATAGAACGTCTGCAAGAACTGCAAATCTAGAGATTAACCAATCAAACACGTCGAACGACAATAGTAGCGTGACGCCCACAACTTTTTGTTCTACAACTAAGGCAGTTTCCTCGCAGCCACAGCAAACTGCTGCATTAACTATAACAATATAAATAAATGTAACGTAGAAGCTTTTAACACCTACAGCTTCAATTCATATTCCTTCTTTAAACAAGCACGCTGTCTCCACTGATATCAATAATGTTAATGCTCCTTCCACTTCAAACACACGTAGCTCCACCGAAAATAATCTTTTTGGATTTAATGGACCTATTACCTCGAACAGTGCATTTTCAATAGCAGAAACGAATGTTTCGGAAGTTTTTTTACAAATAAAAGACCTCCTACCGATCAAAGATCGCTCAAGAAACAGGTCAAAGAAAGGGAGTCTACACTGGCTTGCAAGTACGGACAGAAATCAATCAATGGTAAAAAGGAGACACCAATAACCATAAGTTTGATATTTAACATTTCATCTATTAATTTAACCGATGAACAAACTTTATTACTAAACAAAGGTCTATCCTTTATTCCCTCAAAGAAGGCAGGCCATGCCGAAATGCTTAAAGACCTAAGACTTTTAGGAAGATAACTAACTCTAAAAACTATTTTCTCTAACAGTAATGGTAATCCTACAAGCCTTTACAAAAAACTTAGTACATACAGCCCGATTATTGATCCTGTTGTTGAACCATTTATTAATGTCTGTGAAATAGATTTTAGACAGCTTTTTTTTATGAAATAACTAAGTGCACGTTTTATAATATGACTAACAGTGATATTTTAGCTTTGAATGAATTAAGGAATATACAGTCAGTTGTTATCAAGCCAGCTGATAAAGGTGGAGGGATTGTAGTCTTAGATAAAGAGTTGTACCTTAAACAAATGATGCTCTTATTAAATGATACTAATACCTATCAATGTATTTCGAAGCCTATTGCTAACAGCATTATGGAAAAAGTGTCGTTCTTAGTATTTGATCTTTTAATGACGGAGCTTATAGATGAAGACTTGTTTAAATTTTTTAACATAGCCCTCCATTAATTCCATCAATATTTGGGATACCTAATATTCATAAGAACTACAGTACCCCACCTATGAGACCTATTATAGCAGGCCATGGCTGGTGTACTGAGCCCTTATCCATCTTCTTAGAGAATAATTTACATATTGTTCTAGATACCTGCCACACTGTTTTGAAAGACTAAGTAATTTCTTGAGAGACTTCATGCTCGCCTGCTAACTATTGACAGTGATTGCATTTTTGTTACATTAGATGTTGAGTCACTTTTTACATGTATTCCTAATGATACAGGTATCAACGTGGTTAGAGAATTTTTAACTGTTAATAACTGTTTCATAAATACCAAAGCGATGTTAATATGTGCACTTTTAGAAATTGTGCTTGAAAACAACATCTTTGTTTTTGAAAATTATATATATTTACAAAAAGTTGGCGTAGCGATGGGCACAGCCTGTGCCAACATGTACGCCAACCTTGTCTTAGCACATTGGGAGCACACACATATTCTTACACCCACTAACCAATACTTTGATCATATTCTTTGGTATGTGCACTTTGTGGATGACATTTTTTTGTTATGGAAAGGAGACTTAGTAGAGTTGGATCACTTTGTTACATTTATGCACAGTACTACACATTTTCTTAAATTTACATGTAATCATTCTGATAGCCAGATTGAATTTCTTGATGTGCTACTTACTAGATCAGAACTCAACAATGTTTCTAGTAGTATTTACAAGAAGCCCACAAAAAAGAACATCCTTCTCCATATAAAGAGTATGCATCCCAGACATATTTCTAAAAATATGCTTAAAGGGCAAATTTTCAGGGTGTTATGGTTGCATAATAATGACATAGATGCTAGTAAAGTTCTTACAGAACTTAAATCTGAATTTATAGAGAGAGGACCTTCAGAAAGTGATGTCGATAATATTATTGAAGAGGCATGGATATATAGATCCACTAGATGCAAACCATTCTTTGATACTGCTAGTGATAGACAAATGATAGCCAAACCTTTAACTCATTCCTTAGATAGATTTAGAATGGCCCTACAATATTCTAGTGATATTGATAGTTACTGCAGTATTATTAAGAAACACTGGAACATTTTAAGTGCCATTCCTAATTCTATGAACATATTTGGCAATATTCCATCATTTTCTTTTAGGAATAATAAATCACTTAAACAGGACCTTTGTTACAAATCTACACACTTTACAGGACCAATTTCTAGTAGGATAGGTACTTTTTCATGTAGAAATTGTTCTGCTTGTAAGTATATTTATAGTCATGCTCTTTATACACACCCCACTTGTCATTTTAAAATTTCCTTACACCACTATGCTGACTGTAAAACTGAAAATGTTATTTACTTTGCTTTTTGTCAAATATGCCATGCATATTATGTGGGGAAAACCAACAGGTTATTTAAAGATATAATTTTAGATCATAACAGAGACATTAAAAACAAGAAAGCAACTAATACACTAGCTACTCATGCCATGCACACGGATTCTTCACATGTTTTTAAGTTTTTAGTTTTACAAATTATTGACAATACTATTAGAGGTGGCGATCTAGAAAATCGAACAGAAACTGCTGAACAAAAATGGATACTCCTACTTACTGCAGAGAAACCTCCTGGCTTAAATAATATGTCCTCCCTGAAACCTTTCTTAAAAGCACAACCTCTTAAACACAAACATTAAATATGTATTATATACTTTCTGTAAAATATTTTTGACATTTTTAGATACTTTTAAATATATATTTATCTACTTGTTAATCTATTATACATGGATTCAGTATTTATTGCTTTACAAAGTTTTATTCTCAGGTGCTTTTGATGAGTATTTATTTCTTTAAATGCCTAACTGTACCACATGATATATGCAGAGCACTATATAAGCAAATGGTTTTAGCTTTATTATTGTTTGATGAAGCGGCCTGTGAGTCGTGAAAGTGCTTACCTTATTTTGATTTTTTTTTACATATTAAAAGTTTCTGCTTTGTAGGTTGTGTGCAGTTTCTATTTTTATTCTTACTTTATATTTTACTGCACCCAACTGCACTCTGCACTCGTATGTTTTGCTCTTATGAAAATAAGTGCTCAGTTCAGCAACATATTCACATACATTTTCATCTGCCTTGCGTCTATGCTCACAAAACTTTTTTTCCTATACATTTCAGGTGTTGGCTTAAAACATTCTAACAGACATTTCTTTACAACAGTATAATCAAAACAGACAGAGTCAGGCATTTGTGATATACAAGTTACAGCTTTCCCATGGAGTAAGGGGGTCAGGAACCGTACCCAGAGCCTTTGGTCAACACTATACTGTTTGCATACCCTTTCAAACATGTGAATGAAACCTGTTTGCATATCCTTTCAAACATGTGAATGAAACTATCAAAATTATCCACCTCTTTAAATTGTGGAAGAAATTTACTGACCTGTTGTGCTTCTGGGGTCCAGTTACTCCCTTCTCCATTACTTCCATGACTATGGCGAAGAGTCAGCATTTCCCTCTCATGCGTCCTCTGACATTCCTTTTCTTCGGCTTCTATCTCCAAATGCCTGGCCTCCAACTCAAGTATCTTTAGCTCTAGCTGAATTTTTAAGTCCACTGCAGAAAGGTTGAGCTGAATGTCCTTCACAGAAAGGTTGAGCTGTCCATTCTCCGAGGATATTGCATCTCCACTGCCAGTCTGATTGTCCTCCTGGATGCTGTTTTCTGATGCGGCTGCAATCAGGTCTGCCTTTCTCAGGTTTCCATGCACCAGTCCCCTAGCCTGGCACAGCTCCACCAGCTGGCTCCTTTTCGCTTTCCATACTCCTGTGCTAACATGCTGCCTGCTCACCCTGACTAACTAAGCTAACAAAAGAAATAAAACAATTGTGATCTGAACTCTGGTTATACACTGCATGGCTGATTTACAGTACAAAACACCTTCAGAGATCTGTACATAAGCTACAGGATTCACTCTATCCACACCACTACCAAACAGATATGTGAGGATAGCTTATCCGAACCACTGCCACCAGATATGTGACGACCATGCCCTGGCCCAGCAATCAAGGAGCCTCAACCCTCACCACTAACACCAGAGAGGTCCTCTCATAGAAGAGGAAAGGATAACAAATACACACAGTAAAGTACAATTTCCCTTAAGTGCACACAGAGATCACAGTCAGTCTGGGGCTGGTTACTCCCTTGCTCTCCAGGTCCCCAATAAGACCCCCCACTGGCACAGCTATAGGGTCCAGATCTCAGCCTAGCTGGCAAGCTAACTTCCAGTACCCTCTCTGTCCCACCAGTGCTTCATGCCCCTACCCAGGTAGCCGATACAACACGCACACTTTGAGATAAGTATTTATACAACTTCACAGATACTCCTGGGAAAGGCTGACATAATTCTCCAGCTGTGCCCCTTTACCCAGACTATATGGTAGTAATTTCTGCCACCACCAGCTAATAGTTAGCAGCTACCCAAAGGCCCTTAAAAGGGTGTCCATTTATTACTGTGCAATATTATTATCCAATTGGTAATGTGACTATTCAGTCTAAGGCTTATTAGAGTGGCGTATTACGATACTCTATAAATATGCAATGTACTCTAGAGCTTACTTTCTCTACACAAACCAGCCACAGGTAAAGGTTTTTAAAATATTTAACAATAAATAATTAAAACACAAGACAATACTACTACACCACAGTGATATCTAAGAGTTCAGAGATTACACAGAAACTTACAATAATACAGTAGGACAGGTCTGATGTCAAAGGAAAACACAATCTAACTTTCTAATCTTTAGCTATTCTTAAGAGAAAACACAGTGCTATAACACTACTTACAGACATATAGAGCATAAGCAGTGCTGGGGTTGATGGTCCAAGAGAAAATGCTTTCAGTCTATCTCTCAACAATAGTTTTTAAACTCACTAACAAACAGCTCTGCTAAGGCCCTCCCAAATTACATCATTTTGACACTTAGATTTTCCCAGTATTCACATTACATAATTTTGACACTTAGTCTGGAGTTCCCAGGCAAACAAACTGCATTATTTAGCAAGCTAACACCTGCTCAGGAAACTACAGCAATAAAAGACATTTCACATGTATACTCTAACAATTATTCCTTAAGTTAAGACAATAGAAAGAATGTGTTCAGCCAGCCGCTTCGGCACCACTTTTTAGATAATTGTAACTTCAAAGAACATTTGAAATGCTTGTCTTGGTTTTCCTTACAGCAGATGGCAATGTTGCAACAATCTTGAAGTTCACATTTTACAGTGTTTTCTTTCATTTAAGAACACAAGCCTGTATTTTACATTTATATACACAAATGATAGAATTATGTATCAAATTCTATTTGACTAGACTGGCAGCCTTCGCCCATCTTTCCCTAATCTTCACATCTGTGTACATGAGGTAGTTGCTACACAGTCTCAGGATGCAAACATCAACCATGGCAGGAGTAACTGTAGGAAAATGCCCATCCATATTTGTGAGAATCTGAGGGAGAAAGGCCAGGGAGAGCTAAGGGGTGCACCTAAAGCCCAAGTGCTTAAACCAAAAGAGCTTAGACTAACACTTAAGAATAACACTTAATTTAGACAGGCTATAAACAAGCAGTAATAAATGCAACTGAAAAGATGCAGTTGAACACTTTAGAGAACAGGCAACAAGTAGAAGGAAAAAGCAAAGCAAGATGAAGTAATAGAGTAGTAGGAAGAAACGCAAATTAGAAAATATAAACAGCCTTCCCAAATGATCTCTGTATTAGGTAGAATAAGCTAAAGAGATGGGACCGGAAGGAGTGTCCTAGATCAAATTTACAGTAGGGGTGGACAACTGCAAAAGCCACCAACTTTAAGACCACAACAGTAATAGGCTGGGGGATAAGAGAAAAAAGTTTCAGCAAGATCAGAAAACTAAATACTGCCAGCAAATATATAAATAATTCAGTCAAGAAAAATAAAGACAGTGCAGAACTCTGAACAGTTAAAGTGCCAAAAAATATACTTATCAGCTCTACATTTCCAGATTGTTTGAGAAGTACTCTTAGTCAGAACACAAGGAGATTCTAGAATTGCATTTCTAAAGTTTGTATTTGAAGCACCCTTTAAAAGAGAAGGGAAATGTTGTCTCCTATATGAATGCAATTCTCTAGAATTAATGAACTATTGATGATGGAGCAAATATGGTTTACCCTTTTCTGGAATTACTTGGTTACTGGTACTAAGTCATAGTGTGTCCAGCAGGCAAATACTAGAACAGTAGAAATAACTAGTCATATGGATTTCTTTTCACAAATAAATGTTGAAGTTAAGAAAGCTCTAGACAGACACCTCTAGAAGCATCTCAAAACGGTCCCAACTCAAAGCTGCTCTGGAGGCGTAGAGGGATAAAGCCCTGACTATGGCCAGTCTGACCCAGGTTCAGTTAGTGGCTCAGGTGCCTGACAGAGTAGCAGGGAAGCTGGGAGCATATTCATTGCTATACTTCCTAAGGGGAGGTGTGGTCCAAGAGGGGAGCTGTCCTCAGATGTAATCAACAAGCATGAGATGGGGTGGGGAAAAGGAGTGGGTAGGTCTTAAAAAAATCTTTCCGAATAGAAGCACATATAAGCCAAGCTCCAGAACACCCTCAGGAATCATGACCAACCCCTGCCAGTGATAACAGAGTATATCAGAGGGGGTTGGAGACTAACTGGTAGACCCAGTGTGGACATTGGGTCTTTGCTTTTCAGATTACACACACTGTAAAGACTGCCAAGGTACCCCACCAAATCATTTAGGGAGCAAGTCTTAGGTGAAACACTTGTCCTTTACACTAGGGATATGGATGGATTTCATGGTGAGGCCCTGATCCAAGTCAGTTTCCATTTGGAAGTATTTTCCCATAAGATGAGTAAGTTTTGAATTCCCATTATCTGTTAAAGACCCAGATCTGTGATATATTGTCCAAGTGAAAAAAAAATCACCATACCTAAATAAAAAAAGCCATGAAAGTCTGCAGATCTAAATGAAATATTATCTCAAAAACAAGAATATTTGGATCACAATCCAGTGGACTTCAGATGAGCTAGAATGACTGATTCTCCAAATGAATATATTAGCCTCACATGGGTGTTTCTCGCATCTAAATCTGAGAGGAAGGAGTTAGATGTGTGATTCACAAACATCTAAAATAGTATTTTCTACAATGGTACATTGTAATAGGGATACCATGACACTACAGCCATTGGCAAAGCACCATCAAATAGAAAACTCCTCACAAGTAAAGCAGTCAGAATAACTATGAATGTGAAAGAATCCATCGGACCTGAGAGTAACAGAAGGATAACAACAGAAACTACATGACCTTCTGAGGCTACAGAAGCCAAGGAAATAAGAATCTCCAGCAATTGCTGCATTCCTGTTTTAATAATATGATGTCAGAATATTTCTCATGGCTTCATAGATTCAGAGGTTTGGAGAACAAATTCAGGTCCTGTTGTCTGTTTTGGAATTTGATGCCTCCAATTATAAGAAAGGAATTTAATAAGGTCCATGTAGACATCCAATTCCTTCTGAAAGTACAGATTAATGGAATGAGTTTAATTTATATGGAGGCTTTCTTCCACAGGTGTGGAAGTCTTTGAAATATGAATTTATCATATTCCATAGTATGATTTATATTAATTGTTACTCAGCTTGAGTGTCCTATTATGTTTAGGTCACCAGGGGGTCATCATCATCATCAACAATGACCTTTTTCCCATTTTATACATGATATCAGGATGCTGTGTCAATTGATGCTATCGCTTTTGCTTCATACCACCTTCAGCTGTCATGCCCAATTGTAACAGGTCTTCTCTCACATAATCCATACATTATATCTCTTTGTTGGATGCTGTTGTTTCCTCTTGCCTGCTTCCTGTCTGTCCTAAATGTTCTTCGCCAGATTGTTTTCTGCTTTCCTGCACATGTTCCTGAACCACTGTAACTTATTTACTCTGCCCTTCTCTACAAATGGAGCTGCACTGATGTTCTCATTTCTTCTCTGTCCCACAATGTGCATCCTACTACTCGTCTCAGCCCCTCATCTCCATTACCTCCCTCTGCCTTCACTGCCCAGATTCCTGTACATACAGTAGTTCTGGTTGCACCACTGTTTTGTATAATTTACGTTTTAGCTTCTTTGGCATTATTCCGTTACACAATACTCCTGACACACTGTGCCAGCTGGCAGCAGCCCATCTGATTCTAGCACTGACCTCATCATTCAGACTTCCCTTCTCCTCAACTACCCCTCCCAGATACTAGAAGCTGTTGACCTTTTCTACTATTTTCCCTTCTATGTCAATGTTGTTCAGCCTCTGATTTCCCCCGTTTGCTGTCATTACAACTGTCTTATCTGTACTCAGTTTCATCCCACATGCCTTACATTTTACACTCCATTCCCTTGTCATTTGTTGAAGTTCTCATTCACAGTATGCCTGTAATACCACATTGTCTACATACAACTTTGCTGATCTGTCCCCACTGATCTGTTTGCTAATGTAGTCAATTATCAGTATGAACAGCCATGGGCTGAGAGAAGAACCTTGATACACACCCACTCCCACCGAGTCCCCCTCTGTGAGTCCTAACAATGTTCTTAATTGTGGCATTGGGTCCTTGTACAAAGCCTAAACTAATTCTACCACTGTTTCTGTGACTTTGAACAATGACAGGACTGTACAAATCAACTTTCTTGGGGCATTCTAAGAAAAGCATTTCAAATACTAAAGGATCCACTAATGTTTTACATGTTAAGCACATGCCTTCTTTAAGAAGGCCATAAAATACAGAGGGGAAAGAGAGAGAGAGAGAGATGCTACTTTCTTTGGTTAAAAGGCAAGCCTTGAACCCCTCCACTTTTCTTAGTAAGTAACTGTTGTACCTTCTCCAGTACAAGCTGATGGTGCAAGAGTAGATTTTAGAACTGGATGCAGTAATTTATAACTGGCTTCATAAAAGCTGTATACAGTGAGACAGCAGGGAAAATTACCCATATGGTATGGCTTTTGACGCTATGGAGTATCAGATAAGCAACTCGGTATGCTTTGGAGATGGCAGTAACTATATGGGCACCAAATGAAAGGTCATCTACAAGGAATCCAAGGTAATTTAGTATTTGTTCATCTTTTAACTGTTACCAATCAGTGATATATAAATCGGGGATGGGGGGAGGGTGCCACATGCCAGAATGCTGCATTTTTTGACATTGAAGGAAAAGTAATTTCTAATGTGTCATTTCTTAATAATATTAAATGCAGTCAAAGGCAATTATCCCTCCTAATTTTGCAGTCATCTACATATCAGATGAGCCAGACATTAAAGCCACTGACATCTGAAAAAAGAGTGGCCCTAAGGTCACAGCCTAGAGACAAAAGTACAGTTTTGTACCTACCATAAATGTAGATGTTCGAAGATCCACATTGCTGCAGTCCTTACTTATGGGTAGTCCGCTGTCCTCGGTCGGCCCGAATACCAAAGTATTAGGCTGACGTCGGTCATGGGCGCACAGCCCTGACATCAGAGCGTCAGGATATAAAAGCGCGTGACCGACGTCATATCCTCAGTCTTTTCTTGCCCCAGATGTCAGAAGGCCCTAAAAGAAAGGCCACAGCCAAAAAACAGAGTACCTTCCCAAAAGATATGCCCAACTACAGCCATCACCCAAACCATATAACCAAGCTAAGCTACAGAGGGGAAGGAGGGAGGGAAAATTGGACTGCAGCAATGTGGATCTTCGAACATCTACATTTATGGTAGGTACAAAACTGTACTATGTTCTTCATCTCACATTGCTGCAGTCCTTACTTATGGGTAGAATCCCAAAGCAACGGGAAAGGGAGGTTGGCAAAATCATAAAGCATTAGGGGCTGCTAAAATGCCCTGTAATATTGCAGTGGCAAATCCAGCCCTAGACTTAGAATAAAGAGGGAGGTGGTAATGTTTAGAAAAAGTATGTACTGAACTCCAAGTGGCTGCTTCCAAAATATCCTTTGTAGCTACCCCCCTTAAAAAGGCAGTAGAAGTTGCAGTAGCTCTAGTGGAATGAGGTCTGATTCCAGCCGGAATCTCCTTACCATGATGGGAATAACAAAAAGAAATACAAAACCCAATCCATTTAGAAATAGTTTGTTTTGAAACAGGTCTACCCTGTGAACCCAAAGCAAAAGAAACAAAACTGCTGAGACTGTCTGAACTCCCTGGTTCTGCTCAAATAATAACGCAACTGCCTGTGAATATCCAAAGTATGCAAAATCTTCTCCCCTTTATTTTGGGGATTTGCATAAAAAGTAGGCAAATGAATAGTTTGGTTTAAGGCCACACTAGAAACCACTTTAGGCATAAAGGAAGGATTAGTACGCAAAGATACCCTATCCTTATGAAAAATCAAGAAAGGCTCCACTGCCATAAGGGCCTGTAATTCAGAAACCCTTCTTGCAGAAGTAATGGCCAACAAAAAAGCAGTTTTCCATGACAAATACTTTAACTCGGCAGTAGCTGCAGGCTCAAAAGGTTGTAGTGTAAGCTTTTCCAACACAAAATTGAGATCCCAAGCAGGAGTAGGAGCTCTACGTGGGGTCTTATGTTCTTTGCCCCTCTGAGAAACTGCTTAAACAAAGGATGAGAGAATAAAGGAGGGTCACAGTCATAATTAGCGAAATGGCTGCAGCATGAACCTTTATGGAGGAGAAGGACAAACCTTTGTCCAATAACTCAGTAAGATATTGTAAAGAAGCACTCAAATTAGGCTTGGAAACATCAAAGTCCTTCCCTTTGCTCCAAATAGAAATCTCCTCCATTTATCAGCATAAACTTTCCTTGTACTAGGCCTCCTGGCCTCCAAAATAACATTCAAAACTTGTTGTGGAAGCTGAGAACCTCCAGAGTCTAAAACAGAATATGCCAGGCTGTTAGATGCAGAGACTGAATTCTGACATTGAGAAAGTGATTGCCCTCCTGAGACAAAAGGTGTGGAATCAAAGGCAGAGGCCATGGAGGCTCTCTGACCAAACTCCTCAGTAGTGGGTACCAGTGTTGTCGAGGCCAATCCAGTGCTATCAGGATCATGGATGGCTTGTCTTGTCTGGCCTTCAAGAGAACCTTGGGCAGAAGAGGTAGAGGTGGAAAGGCATATACATGAAGATTGTTCCAATTGAATGACAGAGCGTCCACCTTCCAAGCTGTGGGATGAAACCTTTTTGTGCAAAACTTTGGCAACTGGTAACTTAGTGGAGAAGCGAACAGATCTATGTCTGGAGTTCCCCATGACACTGTCAACTTTTGAAATACCTGAGGATCCAATTTCCACTCGTGAGGATCCACTATTTGTCTGCTCAATACATCTGCTAAGGAGTTCTGTGCTCCTGGTAGAAATCTTGCCTGAAGAATGAGGTTGTAACTGAGAGCTGTCTCCCACAAAATCATCGCTTGTCTGCAAAGAGATGCGAATGAGTTCCCCTTGCTTGTTGATGTACCACATGACAGTTGTGTTGTCTGTTAGAATCAACACCTGCCCTGGGTGAAGTAAATCCTTGAAAGCCATCAATGCAAATTGTACTGCTAACATCTCCTTCAAGTTGATATGCAAATGTTGAAGTCTGGCAGGCCACGTGTCTTGCACCCATTTTCCATTGAGGTGTGCTCCCCAAGCCTTGTCCGAGGCATCCGTCGTTAGAATCTGACTCGCCTCTGGTCGGGTCACAGAGAGTCCCTTGTTTAGGTGACATTCCTGAGCCCACCACAAAAATTCCTTCTGAATGCAAGGTATTATCTGAATGACAGTGTCTAGATCTTGGCAGTGTTGTGTCCATAGATTTTTGAGATATCATTGAAGCTTCCTCATATGCAATCTGGCATTGGGAAGCACCAGAATACAAGATGCCATGAACCCCAAGGCTTGAAGGACTGTCCTTGCAGTCAGCCTGGACAGTAGAGACATTTGATGGAAATAAAGTGAAAGACTTTTCTGTTTGTCCGGGGTCAAAAAGGCCATCTGGGAAGCTGTATTCAGTCTCACACCCAGAAAGCACATGTCCTGAGAGGGTACTAGACTGGACTTTGTTTCGTTCACAGAATACCCTAGGCATCTTAACACTACCATCACATACTGCAGATGCTGAAGAAGCTCGTCCTTGTCTTGTGCAATAATCAGGCAATCGTCCAAATAAGGATAAATTTGTATTCCTTCCATCCTGAAAAAGGCTATCACTGGAGCCAGAACCTTTGTGAACACTCTGGGCGCAGTAGATAAGCCAAAGGGCAATGCAGAGAACTGATAATTTCCAGCTCGAAAACGCAGGTACTTCCTGCAACTGGGCCTGATAGGAACACGAAGGTAAGCCTCTTTTAGATCCAGAGTTACCATCCAGTGATCTTTTCCCAGCAGAGGTAAAAGCTGTTGTAATGTCAACATTTTGAACTTTGGAATGTCCAAATAAGTGTTGAGGAGAGATAAATCCAAAATCGGTCTCCACATGTTCCCTTTCTTTGGTACTAGAAACAGGCGGGAATAAAACCCTAGACCCACTTCTGAAGGAGGTACTGGCTGTATAGCTCCCATGTGAAGAAGTAATGAAATCTGTTTGTGGGCCTCCATCCTTTGCCGAGGAGGAATGTCTGGCATACCTTTGAAAGGAGGCAATGTATGGAAATAAAACTTGTAACCTTTGTTTATAATGTCCAACACCCATTTGTCTTGGGTGATTAAAAACCAGTTTTGCTTGAAGAGAGCTAGTTTTCCTCCCAAAGGAGCTGCCAGGCAAGAAGAATCTGGCAGCTGAAAATGCAGGTCATTGGGCCTGTTTACGAAAGGACTGGCCCCTACCCTCACCAGCAGATTGAGCAGGCGAACTCCATGTTCTAGGCCTAAAGGTACTCTGAGCTCTGCCCCCTACCACACCTAGATCTACCCCTAGACTGAGAATCAGAAGAAGGGTACGTCCACCCCTTAGCAGGCCAATTTCTACTAAACTTAGGAGGTTGAACCTGCAAAAAATCTTTAACAGTCTGCATAGACTTAGCCTTGTCCTCCATTTTCTTCAAAACAGACTCCACAGGAGGACCAAACAAAACTTCAGACTGTAAAGGGGCATCCAGAATTCTAGACTTAACATGCTCAGATAAATTCTGATCCTTAAGCCAGGCATGCCTACGAAGAACTGAACCAGTGGCAGCCACTCTAGAAGAAGCCTGCAAAGCATCAAAGCCACACTGCAAAGAATGTTTCCCCACCTGTTCAGAAACATGCACCAAATCTTGCAATTCTTTACACTCTATGCCCTCTGCCAAAGCATCCACTTTAGATTTTAGCTGAGAAAGGAGGAAATTCTGATATTTCAACATATGAAACTGGCAATTTAAAGCCCTCATTGCTAAAGTAGAAGAGGTGTACACCTTCTTACCCCATCTGTCCAAAGCTCTAGCTTCCTTATCTAGAGGAACCGGATTCTTTACAACAGAAGCCCTAACACCCTTAGGCCCCTGACTAATAGTTTCTGGGTCCGCCCTAGGACTCTTATATAGATATTTATGAGCCTCAGGTACCCTATAATACCTGTCCGGTTCAACTGGTGCAGGAGGCATAGGATCTGGATTAAATGAGGCCTCCGAAAAAACATCCTGAACAACATCCAAAACAGGAGGAATAGCCAAGGGTCTATGCTGTGGTAAAAACAAGAACTCTCTAAGCCTCTTTCTGGAATCTGAGTAATCCTGTCCTTCCCACTTAAAATGTTCCCTCATAGAGTGCAAGGTTTCTGAAAATGAAAAATCCTCTGGAGGGGAAGCAGAAGGAGTGGAATCCTCTGCATCGGAATCCGAATAAGGAGGAAAATCTTGAATGTCTTCAGCAGAAGACTCAGAATCATCTGAGGCCTGCTCCAAACTTTCCAACTCTGGCTCTACCCTGGGCCTCTTATCAGGAGGGGGCATGGAACCTCTAATTAAAGTAATCAAATCTTCTGCCATTTTAAGCATATGCTTCTTAGGTACAGACCCTGAAGAACCAGAACTAACCCCAGAAGAAGGCAAAACAGACCTGCCCTTAGAAGGAGCCCTAGAAACAGTAGCAGAAGGCCTAACCCCCTTAGGCAAAGAAGGGAGAATAGTAACCTGAGAGGCCCCTTCAGCCTGACCTGACTCCTGTGAGGCCACATCCTGTAAAATCAAGGTTTCCCCCTGAGACTCAACAGAAACTTCAGCCGGGTCCACCTGTTCCACTGCAGTCTCTAAAGGACCGGCGTCCGAAATGGACGAATCATCCTGCCTAGGCTTTACAGATTTGTCTTTACGCTTCTTCGTGGAAGTGGGCGTCGGAGGATCCGACGGCATATTATAATTACACCGCTTGCCAAAGACTAACCTAGCGCAATCTAGCCTTCTCTTAATAGTGCGCTTATTAAACCTAGCACAAAACCGACACCCAACTACGTCGTGCTCCGGTCCCAAGCAAGGAATACAAAGCGAGTGGTAATCCCTATGCGGTATCTGCTTCCCACAAGAAATACAATTATTCACTTTTTCTGACATCCGGTAAATAACTGAGGCAAGAAAAAACAAAAAAGTTCCCCAACGGGGTACTTAGCCCAACTTGGTATGTCTGAAACTCCGAAAACGAAAAATTTCAGAAAGCCGAACGGCACTTGCAACGCTGCTTCTGCATCGGACCATGCGGCAAAAAAGACTGAGGATATGACGTCGGTCATGCGCTTTTATATCCTGACGCTCTGATGTCAGGGCTGTGTGCCCATGACCGACGTCAGCCTAATACTTTGGTATTTGGGCCGACCGAGGACAGCGGACTACCCATAAGTAAGGACTGCAGCAATGTGAGATGAAGAACATCTCCACTGGTGACAGAGGATCATGAGGATAGGATACCTTCTCTTCTCACTTGTTGCAAACTACCATGTAAAAAATTATGAATCCAAGTTATATAAGTTTCTTTTACCTTCAGATCCCTGAGTTTATGTGAGAGTGTCATGGGGTATAGTCCTGAATGCTCTTTGGCCAGACTGGGGTAAGCTGCATCAACAGATAAACCTTCATCCAAGACACTGGTCACACTCTCAAAAATTGTTTTTTTGGTTAAGCATACATGATCTGCTTTTAGAAAGATTATACAAGGTTAGGTCATAGATAATGAAGTTTCCAGTGTCTGTCTGAATAAGTTCCATAGTGGTTCTTTCCATCACCCTACATGACATATTTGTGAAGCTGACTGGTCTATAATTACTTTTGTGAAAGGACTTCCCTTGTGGAATGGGTCTACAGTAGCCAACTTGCAGATATCAAGGGTACTGCCAATGCCTAACGTTATACTAAAAATGTGATTAAAGGGGTATACTATTTTTTTCTAATTAGACAAATAAGGTTCCTTTGTTAGGTCATCTGGTCCAATGGAATTGGTGTTTCTGAACTTAGTGAGGATAGAGATAAACAGACTGGATACAATTATTGGTGGAATCAAACTACGGGGGGGGGGGGTCCCTCTGTGGCCTGAATTTAGCTCCATATGTGTATGTTAATGTGTCAGCTATATCTGTTCGCTTTGTTATTTTGGAATCATTTTAATCCAATGTTGTCTCTTTTTCATCTGATTCAATGTGTGGGTTGTCAGATCCAATCTCAGCACCTTATACCTACTCAAAACTTCCCTCAGCTGCCTTAACTCAGCTCTCGTTTGCCACCTGACTAACCAGACACATCGACCAAGAACTCCATCATTCTTCATGATAAGGGAAACCTTTTCCTCCCCTTTTCAGAATTTTTTTTAATAGCTACAGTAGTATTAGGGTATTAACAGTGGATGTTTCACGTTTTTTCAGACAGTTACTTCTATGTGTGTGTGTGTGTGTGTGTGTGTGTATATATATATATATATATATATATATATATATATATATATATATATATATATATATGGGTCTACTGCAAATGGTTGAATTCCCACAATCTTGAACTTCATATGGCCGACCCCATATGATCGAGTTTGTGAAAGCTCGACTGGACTGCATGGAGATCTGCATACAGCACAAAACAGGAATATTTCCCGTTACTGCACTGTAGTGCAATCTCAGAGTTGGTATATTTAAGTAGGGGGGTGCAGGGGGGCTTGCCCCCCTACAAAATACTGATTTTATGAGTATTTCTTTTGTTTTTTGCTGGTTCAGAAAACCGGCTTTTGCGATAATGCACTTTCGTGGTGGTGCAGTTTCACTCTTATGGGTGTCAATGTTGCCTGTTCGAGAGTTTGGGATTTCGAGCAAGCAACATAGACCCATATATATATATATATATATATATATATATATATATATATATATATATATATATTTATTTATATATATATATATATATATATATATATATATATATATATATATATATATATATATATATATATATATATATATATATATATATATATATATATATAGCTTTGAGGTAGTTTGTAAGATGGTTATTTAGACAGATATAGTTAACATTAATATATCCATATATTCATATATATATATATATATATATATATATATATATATATATATATATAACTTTTTATATATATATAAATAATTTTATATATATATATATATATATATATATATATATATATATATACACACACATACACACACACATGTATATACATAGATATACATACATATATACACACATATAAATCTTTATAGTTATTCTGATGTCAACAGGTTTCAAAAAGTGTTCATTCTGTGGGCATAAAATAGCCCCTCAAGACCTACAATTGCTGTGTGTCTACTATCTGGGGCGTTCTCACTTATAGAATTTGTGTTGCATTTGTGCTGCATTCGGCATCTGAGCCCTTCAGAGGAGAAGAGAAAAACTCATTTTGAAAGGCCTTCTTCCCCAGCAGAAAGGGTCCAAAATGTCATTGGACCTGAAGGCATCAACCTCTTCTTGTGAGTCACACCGAAATTAGAACCAGTAAGGTTAATTACCTGCAAAGTAAGGGTGGAGCTAGGAACTAAACTTTCTACAGTAAGCTCTCGGTTAACCAGAACTCAAGAAACCAGAACTCTCAAGCAACCAGGAAAAAAAAATCGAATAAATACAGTACAATTTTCATGTGTTGCACTTTGTTTCCCCCCACACAGAAATATACCTTATGTTTTTAGAGTTTTAGAGTTTTAAAAAGAAAGATAGGAATAAATTCCCTCTCTCCCCAATCTAAGAGCAAGTCAAACGAAACAAATAGTATAGGGTACAGTATTAGTCAGGTCTCTTTTTAATAGTAACTCTCAAGCAACCAGAAACTACTGTTATCCGGCATCTACCAATCCCCATGGGTGCTGGTTAACTGAGAGTTTATTGTATTTAATGGATAAAATAAAGCATTCTAAGGCTTTACTTAGAAAAGCTCACTCAGACTCTGTCACTACTTGTTGTGAGGGAAAGGTTAGTTTGTTATTGCTTTCTTGTCTTCTTCTGTTTTGTATATTGTGATTAATTTTCTTAATGTGTTTTACTTGTATTCTTCTTTTAACTGCATATTTAAACTAGGAAAGAGACAACAGCTGTGTCTCTTGTGAGTCACACAGAAGTTAAGTTTTTCCCCACAGACCCACCCTGCTGGTGGTGTTTTTTTAAACTCACCTGTCTTTCTAGTTACCTGCCCCTTATGTTAATTTGACAACATATCTACATCCCTATCCTCTTTCATTGGTTATTGTGAGTCAGCACAAAATTATAATTTTGTCAAATAACTCCGCTTCTACTATTTAAATTTGTTGGCCATCCCACTGTACTCCATAGAACCAGAATACAAAGTGCCCACCCCTTCCAATATATCTTGCTATTTTAAAATTAGTGGCTCTCCACTTAGATAGCTATAAATTAAGTTACCCCCTCTTTCATATGTAACTGCTTAGTGCACACTGCAGCTCTTAGGATATTAACCAATATTTCCATTTTATCACTAAAGTCTGCAACTTCTACTCTAATACCACCAATTACTGGACAGCCCACATTCTACATCTCAGAAGACATCAAGAGTAAGTGCTTCTGTTTTGCTTTTGGTGAGAGAAGAAGCATAGGAACATTATTTCCTGGGGGCTGCTGATCACTGAAAAACCTTCATAGGTGTTAGTTTGGAATTTGTGCTTACATTTTGCTCCTGGTGATAGAAGGAGCAGAGTACATAGATTCCTGACTCTTTCTGGTTAAGAACCGAGTGTCTGTGTTTGACCTTCCTGATTGGTCCAGTTGCTATTCAAGGGATCTAACAGTAAAAGGCTACAAGCCTACAGACACTTACATCACTTGGGACAAGACTGTGGATCACCAAACAGGCTGTGCCCTGCTTCACACCTTGGTACTGGTGCTAGTGTTTTGCTTCTGGTAAGATAAGAAGCAAAGGAGCATTGTATCACAGCAGAATGAAGTTGTGTTGAGACCAACACTAGTAGTAGCCAGACAAGAAGCCATTCAGGTGACTCCCCTCTTTCCATCATTCTTGACGAGCTAAATCTTTCTTTTCAGTCAGTACTGCTTGATTTGCTTCTAACTTCAGAATATCTGCCTAAATACTTTATCCATAAATCATCAGGCTCTACTTAGTAGTTTCCCCTCAAGTGTTTGGCAGTGCCCTGTATAGCCACAGACAGCATGAGTTGGCATTTTTGCTGCAAAAGCATTACTGAAATTTCACCAATTCCTAGTTGTACACAGGGCAACAAGTTTGCAGTGGACAAGCACTGACCCCAGAGTTGCGAACCAGATACTCCTAACGTTACTTTATATTCTCACTCCAACTGTCTAATCAATAAAAAAAGGACTGTTGCCATGGATATGAACATTCCCGCTATCTCCGTTACCAGCTTGGTGGATATGGGCATTACGAGGCAATGTAGAAATTACCTCATGTTCACTCACAACCAGTTTATTCTTAAACAAACTGATGTTCACTCACAACCAGTTTATTCTTAAACAAACTGATATGGGATGTGAGAGATATATTTACACAATGTTACTGGAGGCAAAGTTCTCACATAAAAGCATTCCTATTGTCAATAAGGTTGTCAGTAGTACAAACGTTGCACCCATCATACACAATTCAAAGCAGACACAAACCCACATATGCTGATGCACTTAACTGTAACCTTCCTAAACCCCAAAGACCTCCTAGATGAAGTACACATAATAAATGTCCTTAGCATCCCCGAATGCACTCTTTCAAAACACTCACATCAATACATACAGCTACATCTCATGGAACCTCTTCTTCTAGGTCCATAAGGCAAGCCACCACAGAATCCAAGATTCTAGTCATTGGAGACTCCATTGCGGATACATTGATGTCCCTCTCACCAGGCGGAGTAAGGAGAAAATCACGGTCAGTTGCTTATCAGGGGCCAGGATGCATCACATTATGCATGCACTCAGGTCACTGGACCACAAGTACCAGTACAACTCAGTCATAGTCCATGTGGGTGTAAATGACTTGAGACATACTTCCCTAGACTATACGAAGAGAGACATCATGGAGCTCTTGGAATGTGTGTCCCAGGCTGGTATGAGCCTAGCACTGAGTACCATTTTACCTTCTCCATGGATAATGCCACAATATGAACAAAATATGAGAGACTTAAAAATTTGCTTAGTTTCTGGTGTCATTCTCAGGGGGTGAAATATTTGTCAGCATGGAAGATGATGGTCAACAGACCATGCTGCTTTGCCAGGGATGGTATGCACCTCTCCCCTCTAGGCTTTTGAATATTAGCTGTCTTCCCACATAGTGCCAGTTTTAGGGAATACCATACTGAAAGTACTTCCAACATAGCAAATCAAAACCATGACAGTCTAAAGGTGTTACTGCTCAATGCTAGGAGTCTAAACAAAAAACTTCACTCTCTACAAGCTAAAGACTAAATGTGGAGGTGTCTCCACTTGCATCAAAAATAAATATATCTCAAGGCTGGTCAAACAGGACAATGCAATTGAGCTTCTCCATGTACAAAAATTACCACAGGCAAAATCCAATACCACTTCCTTGCAAGTTATAGGTCCCACTCTATGACATGAAACCCATACCGTGTAGTTAAACTTATTGGAAACACTCACCATCCAACCCAATACCATATTCATGGGTGAATTTAATTACCACACTATTAACTGGGAATCATATATGACACCAAACATGCAGGCACAGAGATTCCTGGATTTTGTAAACACAACCCCCCCCCCAGACCAGGGGTGCAACCATACTGGATATGGTCATCACTAATATGAGAGAGTGCTGCACACTCCCTAGTGCAATGTCTTCTCAGGTAAGGTTGGACCACAAAATGGTCTCCTTTGAAGTAAAAATAAAACCTGGAACCCCAGCTAACCCTGGAATATTCAGGAATTACTCTAAGTTTAACTTCTTACTATTAAGTGACAGCATGGGAAAATTTCAAATCCCTATAAACCCTAAGAACACTGCTGCCCATGCAGAACTATTCAAAGAAACCTTATACAAGCATTTCAATAGCTGAATACAGGCAGCTCTTCTCACTGGGAAGAAGTACAGAACTAACTCAAAAAACAAGCCACCCTGTTGGAATCACACCATCAATACGCTGTACAACAGAAGGAAGAAACTCAAGACAAAAATTAGGAGGTGCAGCATCCAGCACTATAAAAACAAACTCATAAAACTAAACAAAGAACTCAGAGGACAAATAAAGTCTACCAAAGCCAAATTTGCGATAAATTTGGCCTCCAAGGACAACCAGAAGGCATTCTTTAGTATGTCCACAACCTCAAAGGCAATACATAATTGTGTGCAGAGCTCACTGCAAATGGAGCCACCTATACTGAGCCAGAAGATACAGCAAACCTACTGGCCGACAAATTCAACTCCAACTTTACCCCTCTCTCCCCATCAACTTTTCCTCAGGAGATACCATCAAATATAACTCCCCCTGCTATCACTAGGGAACAGGTCCTTAATACTCTCTCTAAGGCCAAGAATACTGCATCAATGGGCCCAAACAATATCCCAGGATGCCTTCTAAGCAGCATGAAACATGATCTATCAAGCCCTCTGGATTTGCTATTTAACTGTAGCCTCCAAACAGGCTTCATGCCTGATGAGTGGAGAACAGCAAATGTCATCTCTCTGCACAAAGTGGGCCATCTACAGACCCTGGAAACTACAGACCCATAAGTCTCACAAGTCTCCTATGCAAAGCCATGGAAAAAAGTATCATGGAAATGATCAATAATGATATAGGAAACCTCCAGTCATTGGACCCAGCACAATTTGCTTTCATCAAGGGCAGGTCATGCCTACTCAACCTGGTGGACTTCTTTGAGAAGGTAATCACCAAAGCGATGGATGAGGACAAAATAGTTCACACTGCCTTCCTTGACCTGGCAAAGTCATTTGACACAATCCCCCACTCGGGCATTGTTGACAAACTTAAGAGGTTAGGCACAAACCCTTATGTCACCCAGTGGACAGCCAGCTGGCTCACAGACAGGACCCAGGAAGTTATAACTGGGGAATCCACCTCTACAAAGAGGCCAGTCACAAGTGGAGTCACTCAGGGATTAGTCCAGGGACTGCTCCTTTTTGGCATTTACTTTTCTGAAGCCAAGGGCAATGTCAATAGCCTCTGGCTGTCTAAATCTGCATATGACTGCAAATTAGGAGCCATTATTGAATTACCCATTGACACAAATGTTCTCCAGGAAGGGCTGACACACACAAACAACTGGTGTCAGAGCCATGGACTAAAACTAAATGCCAAGAAATGCATAATAGTATCCTTCAGGAAGTCATTCACCCCTGGTAACTATAATATTGACAAGACACAGCTAAGAGTTGACCCAGTATTCTGGTACTTGGGGACACATGCGGACAGTAATCTAGCTTTTGACCATCATATTTCTACAATAGTGAAGAAATCATTCTATGCTGTGCAACTTATAAACAGAGGTATGGCATCTAGGTCCAAGGAAGTCATTGTTCCACTATATTCGGCATTCATCAGACCTATTATTGAGTACAGTGCCCCCTTTGGTATGCACCTAACAAGGCATACCCAGGAATTGGAAAATCCACAGAGATTCCTCACTAAAAGAATACTGGGCATAAGTACATGTCATGTGCAGACCACCTCAAGGCCCTATCCCTGTATTCTGTCTCCTACAGTCTGTTGAGGAGAGATCTGTGACTGGCATACAAGGCATTGTCAGACCCCACTAGGATGGACCTCCTGCATACCTATCAAACAAAGCAGCAGAATTACCTATTCTAAAGACTTAAACCTTGCCCGTGATATAAACAAGACCTACTGGAGAGACAGATGTATCCCAAAGACTAACCCTCCTCTGGAACAGGCTCCCCAGCCATGTAAAGCCGAGTTCCTAACCTAGTTCAAGTGTAACTTGGACAACTTGGTTTGATAGCTATATCTCTAATGGACACATGCAGACTGTAAATGGTTCATCTTCCAGGCCCCTGCTTGTAAATGTTTCAGCTCCAAAGCCCCTGATTATATTTATCAAGGGTATCAGAACTTGTCAGAGATTTGGGATGCATGGCTAGGCTTACAAAGACCCTGGTGGTTGTTAGTCTACTAAACATGTCTGAACCTATGAAGCTATGAAAAAAAGGGATACAAAGATCAAAGAAAAAAGAGAGAGAGAGAGAGACGAGGATAGAGATACAGCTAAGGAAAAGTCTAAAGAAAAGAGATCTGGGGATCGTTCAGACAAATCCAAGAAAAGGACTCCAAACCACACAGCTATTGCAGGTCTAGTGCCTAAAGTCTTGAGACATTTGGATCCATATTCCCTGGAGACTTCAGCTATAATGTCTTCTGTCACTCACATGACTTGGACGCATTCTGCTCGAGTAGAGCCTCGGAGCCAGAGTGTTGGTGTCAGAGCTCTGACAACGAGGTCAACCACAAGAGTTTTGGAGCTGTCTCTACCGCTCAGGGCTTTGGAATTGGACGGCTCATTTTAAAGGTCCTCCTTGGAGCCTTCAGGCTTTGGAATTGAGAGAGCTTCCAAATTTGCCAACTTAGGTGGCTCTTCTTTGGTTCCATTGACTGAATCAGCTTTTGAGGCTGTGGAGAGGGCCTTGGCTGGATTAAGATGACTGAAACAGGTTCAGAGCTCGGAAATTCCTCACATTCTGGTAGACAGGGACAGATGGATCCCTTTGGCTTTGAAACTACTCAGCATTCGAGTCTCACATCTAATTCTAATGTGCACCCCTCAGGAGATGCAAGGCACATTCCCCAGAAGAGGACTTGCAAAAGGAAGCATATTGACTCCTCTTCTGAGTCTCTCACCAAAGACACTGTCTTACACGAGGAAGAAGGTTCCCCAAGACTTATCTGCAATATACAGAGATGAGTATATTTTTTGGGTTTTAGAGTTTGTACGGTTAGTTGTTGCTTAGATCTGTGTTGAAACTGCCCCCCCACCCCACTTTCTGCCGTGTCTTCATTTGGTATAACTGGTTTTTACAGCTTGTGTGTTATCTAATTCAAGGATCACTTAATTTGACCTGTTAGTAACAGCCTGCATTTAATTGCTGGAACCTTATTTATTTTTATTTATTTATTTTACATTTGTTAACTGGGCTAGTCTAACTGGATATATTTCCATTTTCAGTAGAGGTCCGGGGAGAAAAGCTCCAAAAGTAGCCCAGAAAATGTCATACACAGTTATATAACAAAGTAGAAAGGAAATTAAAATACAAAAAAAGGAATCTTTATGAGAACAACTTACACTAAGAAGGATTGATATAAAGGATAATATAAGTAATTTTACAACATGATATCTGAGGTAATTTAAAGTTCCTTGATAGATTAAATAAATACTGGAAGTTATATTAATCTTACTAGTGACAGTTTCTGCTTACAGAGGGGTAAGCAGTATAAAATTAGGTAACAAGAGGCAGTGTGGAGATAGAAGTAGGGAAGTCTGAAAATTAGTCAGGGTTACTGCAAGGGCATAACCAGTGTGTTTTAAGATGTTTTTTGAGCTTTTGCTTAAAGAGTGACAATGAAGGTAGTAGAGTTAGATCAGTTGGTAGAAGGTTCCAGTTTTTTCCAGCAGTGTTGGAGAAAAGGGAGTCACCTGCCAAGTTATTGGACTTGCTTATGCTAGCAAGCAGTTTGCTAGAAGAGCATAGGGAATTGAGATTATTATAGGGGGTAATACGGTTAGAGAGTATAGGAGTATTTTTTCGTTGGTAAAAGATCTTATGGGCAATGGTAAGTTGGGAAAAAATCAGAATGTTTTGTAGTTCAAGCCAATCTAGCTGCTTTAGATTCTGACAATGGTGAGTTCAAAATGCATTACCAGTGGCAAATCTGGCAATGTTTTTGTAGGAGTTGGCTAGTTTGAGAAGATTATTTTTTTAGGTTAGTATATATAGGTGAGACATAAAGAAGAGTTGAGATTAAATGAGAGTGGGCAATAGTGGTTCTAGCAGTTGGAGTTAAAAAGGGTTTGATTCTATATAAGAAGCCCATTTTTCTGTTTACTGTTTGTATGGTGTTATTTATATGGCTATCGAAGTTGAGGTTATTGCCGATTGTGACTCCTAACAGTTTGGTGGTACAGTTGGAGGATATAAGGGTGCCGTTGTTGGATTTGACTGAGAAATCTCTAGGGGAGGACCTACTGCTAGGTGTAAAGAGTAAGAGCTGAGGTTTTTTTTGGCGTTTAAAAGGAGGCAGCGTTTCAAGAACCAAGCCTCTACTGAGTTGAATACCTTCTGAGTCAGTGAATGTAGTTCTGAAGTGGAGTTGGCAGAACATATGAGCGTAGAATCATCGGCATATTGTATGCAGGTGGCTTGAGGGATTGCTACATGAAGGTCATTGATAAATAATGAGAAAAGAAGAGGTCCTAGAATGGAGCCTTGAGAGACTCCAAGGGTGACAGGCAGGTGGGATGATAGTTTGTTCTCCCAGAGTACTGCCTGTTGCCTATTGTTGAGGTAGGACTCAAACCATAGAACAGCTTGGGTGTCTAGCGAAAGAGATTCAAGTGTATTTATAAGCAGGGAGTGGTTTACCATGTCAAAAGCTTTTGAAAGATCGATGAAGAGTGCAGAAGAGAGGATGTTGTTATTACAGTTTCTATTAATGGACTCTGTAAAAGATAGGAGAGCGGTGGTGGTACTATGAAATGGCCTAAAGCCATGCTGGCAGTTAGCCAGTATGTTGTGTTTAGTTAAGTGGTCTAATAGCTGATGGTGAATGCATTTTTCCATAACTTTTGCTAAGGGTGATAGTAGAGCTATAGGCCTGTATAGTTAGAGTAATCGTTAGATTTACCACCTTTATGTAGAGGGATAATGTGGGAGATTTTCCAGATGTCTGGGATGGTTCCCTCAATGATTCTGTTTATAAGGATGGATATAGGAAAAGCAACTACTTTGGCTGCTTTTTGCAAGTATTCAGAAGGTAACTGGTCTGCTGAAAGAGTACAAGGCTTAAGTTTTAGGATAATTTTGTAGATGAGAGTGGTAGAGATGGGTTGAAATTGGATTGCTGGTAGAAATCCAGGTATAGAGTTATGGAGACTTTAGTTGTCAGTGGAAAGCTGACTGGCTATTGTATGGTCTCTGTGAAGTAGGTGTTGAAGGTGTTGGCAGTTTGATGTGGGGCATTATGATCAGTGCCTAGAGGGGATGGTATACTAGAGTGGCGAGGGTGAAGGAGTCTATTTATGCTAGTCCAAAATTTCTGTGGATTATTCTGGTGCATTTGCTGTATTTACAATAGTAGTTCTTTTTGTCAGTGAGTATTGCTTTTTTCTGTTATATTTCTCAACTGTCTAAATGTTTGTTGTTCAGGGGTAGTTCTGTTAGCTCTCCACTTAGCCCAAGATTTGTTCCTAAGTAGAATTTTCTGTCTGGTTTCTTTTGAAAGCCATGGGGCTGGTTTGGACTTCATTCTAATAGATCGTTGAGGTGCGTGCTCATCGAGGATTGCTAAAAATTTAGAGTTAAAATATTTAACAGCCTCTTCAAGTGGGAGAATTTTTACAGGATTCCAGTCACAGGCATTTAGTTCATTTTGGAATAGTACAGGGTTAAAGTGTTTCTTGGTTCGTGAGATCCTGTAAGTAGGGGTGTTAGACATATCATTCTTTTGCCATATAATATAAGTCAGAGTATGATCACTTACATCATCAGGTAAGGTTCCTACATTATATGTTTGTGGATGTTTATTAATAAGTATCCAGTCTAAGGTGCTCTCTTTTTTGGTTGGTTTGTTAATTCTGGTTGTGGAGGTGATTGTTTGACTAAAGTCATGAAGATTAATATGTGAGGAAGGGTTTTTAGCATTGACAGTTTTCCAGTCAGTATTGAAGTCATCTAGTATAATTGTTTCTTGTGGGTAAGTTGAGGACACCCAGCTTAGAATATCTTCTATTGTACTGCTGTTATTGCCAGGGGATAGGTAGATACAGATGATGTAAAGGGATTTACTAGGGTTGAGTTGAAGTCTGGAGATGAGGACTTCAGCCTTACTATCCTGAGGTGGGTTATAAGTTATAGAGGAGATCTGTAGGCCATTTTTAAATAGAAGTGCTACTCCCCCACCCTTACGTTTTAAGTGGCCTTGTCTCAATATGATGTAGCCTGTGGGGATGATTTCATTATCCTTAGTTAGAGGTTTTAATCAAGTTTTTGTAAGGCAAAAGATGTCAAAGGAATGAATATCAATGAGGGCATGGAAATGGGCAACTTTGTTGTTAATACTGCAGATACTGAGATGTCCTATTAATAAAGATTTGGAGAGTCTGGTCTGGGTTGGAAGGACTGAGGGTGTGGTGCAGTGAATATTTACTGTGGAGGCATTGGTTGGGCCGGGGTTTGGGTGGATGTCACCATCTTTTAAGGTGGGGGTTCTTTAGCCTAGAAACTGGGTTATATATACAGCTAGTTTGATACTTCCCTTTCCTTACTAAGAGGTTATCATACTTAATGTGTGTGAGTCGATGGAACTTGGCTAGCAGGGAGTGGAGGTAATGTTTATGTCAATATGGGTGAGGGTAATATTTTGAATGGCTGTTTGCTTTAGAGAGTAGTTAAGGTGGCAGGAATTCACCTTTTCAAAACAGGTTAGGAGATAGGCTGAGGTGAGGGCAGGTATAAGTGTGGCTATGAGTATTAAGTTGGTTAGGATAACTTTGGTTGTAGTCTGCATTTTGTTACAGTTACCTATACAAATACAACGGAGGTTAGACTGGGATAAGATAATAAAAGAAATAGTAAGTGTGAGAGAGACTTTAAGGAGAGGCAACTGGTAATGGTGTAAGATATGGAAAAGCACTTTAAGTAGAGAAACTTGAGAGAGTTGGAAGAGGAGAGGTGCAGCTAAGTGGAGTAGGTGGTTGGAGAATTTGATTGTTAGGATGGGAGAGAGGGTGTAGTTTAGGAAGTATAAGTTAAGGTTAACTGGGTGTGTGTGGGAATTGGGGTAGGGTAGGGGAGCAGAGTGAGCCCGCAGGGCGAATGAAGCAGGTTCAAACTAAGAATATAGATTTAGCGGGAAAATAATCAGTAAGTTGAGAGGTAAGTCCAATGTAAGGTATCTAGGAGGTCAGGGACTAAAATAGCAGAGGGAAAGGAGAGCTTACTAAGGGTGGTTTTAGAGGCAAAGGAATAGGTACAGGGAGTATCAGAGGCAAGGAGGAGACAAAATAAGGTTTAAGGGCTAAATGATGGAAGCAAAGTAACTAATGGGTAATAAAGTTGTACTTCTGCCCTCTAATGGTCACTCTAGGTAATGTAAATAGAATTTACCCAAAGGAGGGTTTTAGAGAGATTAGGGGATGGGAGAGGTGAGAAGAATAAATAGAATTAAAAGCAGGGGGGAAGAGTTTTAGCAGAGAGGCTAAGGAGGGTATAGGGAATGTAACTATAAGAGACAATTCGGACTGGGGTTAACACTGGCAGGAGGTAATATAATAAGAGACTATGGCTGCTGATTGTCCTGCAGGGAGCATTCACTTAAACAAAATAAGACAGAAGTTTGTTGCAGTTAAGAAGGTAGGAGTATTTTGTACATACTTCCAAATAACTATTCCTGCTTCCCAAGGCAGTACAGCATAGGGAAGACAAGGCTCTTTTCAAGCTCAGGAGGAGGTATCGGACACTTTACAAAAGTCTGGACTATCTGTGGGCCTCAGGAAGACAGCAGGACACTGAAGCTGGGGGGTTTACACTGGCAGGAGGGTTGCATGCTTAAAGGAAGTAGACAGGGAAAAGGTTAAGAAAACTGCTCAATGGATACCCATGTATAATTAAAGCAACGGCAGTTTTACACAGATATAGTTATATACACGACATGCAAAAAGTTTACAGAATAGCAATTAGGCGATATCTAAATAATCATATCTAATATCAATATCTAAATAATCATAAATAATCATGAGTGGTTTTCAGAGTAGCAATATCTAAATAATCAGAGATAAAAAGCCAGATAGGATATAATGTAATTAGATATTTTATACAAATTAACCTGTATATGCGCTTCTATACAAGTCCTGGCACTTTAACAGTAGTCTAGATAAGCAAAGTGGTAGCACATAATTTAAGAACAATGGCTCATGAAGTCAAACAGTAATAATCTAACCTGTAAACTATGAGCAGAACTCAGTCACATCTAGGCAAGGCCGCTAAGAAGCGTTTGAGTTAAACAGCCCTTTAGATAATAAGAATCCAGACTGCAGCATCTCCTGAGGGTTAAAGCGTTGGGGGCAAGAGTTTCTTAAAACTCATTAAAAGAAATAGTTTAACGGCTGGGGAGACTGCTTGCCTACGAGGATCCTGCTGTGCTGATTTAAATAAGCAAGCTAACAGCATAAAGGGGAAAAAAAAATAAAAAGAATACACAACCTAGTAAGCATAACCTTACCTGTGTTCTGAAAGACTGCCTTCCAGACTATCTGCAAATATACAGAGCTGAGTATATTATTTTTTGGTTATACAGTTTGTTAATTGTTGCTTAGATCTCTGTTGAAACTGTTGTCTCACTGTTCTGAGAGACTGATCTGCAAATATACAGAGCTGAGTATATTTTTGGGGTTTTAGAGTTTGTACTGTTGTTGCTTAGATCTATGTTGAAACTGTTTTCCCCACCCCCATTTTCTGCCATGTCTTCAGTTGGTATAACTGGTTTTTACAGCTTGTGTGTTATCTAACTCAAGGATCACTTAATTTGACCTGTTAGTAACAGCCTGCATTTAATTGCTGGAACCTGTGTTCTGAAAGACTGCCTTCCAGACTATCTGCAAATATACAGAGCTGATTATGTTTTTTTTTTGGTTATAGAGTTTGTTAACTGTTGCTTAGATCTCTATTGAAACTGTTGTCTCACTGTTCTGAGAGAGTGATCTGCAAATATACAGAGATGAGTATATTTTTGGGGTTTTAGAGTTTTTACTGTTAGTTGCTGCGTAGATCTCTGTTTCTGTCCCACCCATTCTCCCTGTTTTTGGCTTGTAGTTTAAATTTGGTGGCTTTTGCAGTTGCCCGCCCCACTGTAGATTTGATCTGGGACACTCCCCCACTCCCCTCTCTTTACCACATTCTACCTAATAAACTCTTTCTGCACTTGCTTTTAGTCCTTTTTAATTTAATTGCATTTTTTAAACTGTGTTTGGTCCAATATTGCTACATACTCAAGTGTGCTAGCTTGCACTGCATGTGAATTGTTTTTACTACTATTTTTGCTACTTTTCTGTAAAAAAAAAAAAAAAAAAAAACTGTAAGCCTGTTTCCTACCTTTCCTGTAACTAGTGTTCCAGATACAGATTTGCTGTATCCAGGACTGTATGTAAGCTTCTGAGGCCCCCAAGCCTTTCTGTGTTGGAGGGAAGCCTTCTAGCTCATCAGTGGGAGTGGCAAGCACTAGGTAACCTGTCTACCACATAAGGAGTGGTTCTGGCTCAGAAATTGTAGTTACTGGCCGTTTGGGCAATCTCTTCCATCTCTCTCAACTTTCTGAATTGAAAGCCTGCATTTGCACTTGTTTCTGTCCTGTAACTAGTCTAGTGCAGATACAGATTCTTAGTTTTAGCACTTAAATTTGCTTATTCATGCTCAGCACTTGTTCAGAACTTGTAAGCACTAAATAAGCTACTAATTACTATAGCACTCAATCTTCCTCATTACCTAAAGGAAAACAGTTTTTGTACTTACGTTTCTCACTGGCTTAGAGAAAAATAGCTCTTGTACTCACTTTCCTCACTTATCTAGAGGAAAATAGTTTTTTATTCAGGCATGTCCAAGGGTCAGCTCCCAGTGTTCTCTCCTGTCTATCTCATGAATCTGGGCACCTTGAGGCAATGTAGAAATTGCCTCATGTACACAGACAACCCTCTCCTCCTACCCCCCTACACTACAACCTGTGAGAGATGCACTTATCTAGCCAAACTGGAGGTAAAGCTCTCTCCAACCAAGACTGAACTTGACAGTCATGAGGAGAAGGTAAACATTCGCACCACACCACACTTATCACATAGTCTCACCAAATCTACACCACCAAAATCCACACATAGTAACACAAAAGCATTTGAGGAGGCTCTCAATAACAATCTAAGTAACAGAGACCTCCAAAGCAGAAACGCAAGCAAACTCCATCCCCAAACACAACCCAAATGACACATAGCCCACAGACTCAGTGTGCCACTCAACCACAGCCAATAAGGCAAAACAACGTACCCAACACACTAGTCATAAGTGACTCTATAAGTCAGGCACACTGATGTCCCACTCACCAGGCTAAACAAGGAGAAGGTTACTGTCAGCTGCCTGTCGGGTGCCAGGATCTGCCACATAACCCACACACTCAGGTCACTCCACAAGTACAAATATGACTCTGTCATTGTCCATGTTGGTGTGAATGACCTGAGACGTACCTCCCTGGACTACATGAAGAGAGACATGGAAGAGCTCTCCGATCTTGTAGCCCAGGCAGGTATGACCCTAGCCCTGAGTACCATTCTGCCATCGCCCAGAATGATACCGCAGTACAAGGACAAAATGATTGACTTCAACAATTGGCTAGCTTCTGGTGTAATTTTAAGAGGATCCAGTATCTGTCTGCTTGGGATGACATGGTTGACAGACCACGATGCTTTGCCACAGATGGCCTGCACCTGTCGCCCCTGGGATTCCAGATTCTAAGGCTCTTGCTGCCCCTATAGTGCCTTTTTTAGGCAAGGTTCAAATAACAAATTCACCACCATAACAGGAACAGGCAAGCAAAAACTGAGGGTAATGCTACTCAATGCTAGAAGTCTAAATCTCAAAATGCACTCACTCGAGCCACTCCTTAAAATCGAGAAAATCGATATCTGTGCAGTGACTGAGACCTGGTTCAAGGCTCCACAGAGCATCCCTGCACTACCAGGCTATAACTCATACCACACTTTTCGGCCATATAACCTGGACCGAAACACCAAAGGCGGAGGTGTGTCCATATTCATTAAGGATATCCACACCTCCAGGCTAGTTGCTCAGCATAATGCATCCGAGGTTATCCAAGTGCAACTAACTCTGGGCAAAACTGCAATCAAAATTGTAGCTTGCTACAGATCCCCCATCATGATCCAGGATTCCCACTCCTCTTTTCTTGATGTACTGGAAAATATTAAGGTTCAGCCAAACACCCTAATAATGGGTGACTTCAACTACCCCACCATTAACTGGGAAAACTACTCGTGTACCAACTCCTTAGCTCAACGCTTTCTGGAATTCATAAACTCCAATGCCCTGGATCAACTTATCCACACTGCCACCAAGGGCAACAATATCCTAGACCTAGTCATTACCAACATGAGTGACCGGTGTTCCACACCTGAAGTCAACTTCTCGTTGGTCCAATCCAACCATAAGCTAATCACCCTTGGTATCCACATCCCGCCCCCACCCCCCCATTAAGGAAACCACAGTAAAAAAATTCTCCAAAGCCAACTTCATGCTTCTTAAGACAAAAGTGGTGAACTTCATGATGCCCATGCAGATGGACAATACAGTTACAACTGTTGAATTCTACACAAATGCACTCTATAAGCACTTACATGAGTGCATGGATTGTACTATCCTAAACAGAACCAAGACGCTATCCTCCAAAAAAAGGAAGCCAATCTGGTGGTCCTCTGCCATAAACAAACTGTACAACAGAAGGAAGAAACTGTTGCAAAAGAGAGTAAAATCCCATGAGTGGAGGAGCTCCCTGGTCAGCCTCAGTAAGAAGCTGAGATCCCTTATAAGACCCTCCAAAGCTAGCTACGAAAACAAATTCACCACTATTCCAAGGACAACCACAAAGCATTCTATAGCTATGTCAAGAATCTCAATGGCAACAGCCAGATCTGCTCTGAGTTACAGTACAAAGGCAAGAAAATTACAGAACCAACTGATATTGCCAACATCATGGCAGATAGGTTCAGTGCTAACTTTACCCCACTCTCACCCCCTAAAGGGCCTGTATCTATACAGGAAGGATGCAGAGTCCCTGTAATCACGACTACGCAGGTAAAAGCTGCACTCTCTAAAGCCAAAAGCACAGCATCCATGGACCGGACAACATTCCAGGCTGCGTTTTACACAAACTTCAAAACAAACCGGCTCCCCACTTAAGCATCATGTTCAATAATAGCCTCGCATCAGGCTTTGTGCCCACTGAATGGCACACAGCAACAGTTATCCCACTCCATAAAGGGGGAGCCACCACTGATCCCGGGAACTATCGACCTATTAGCCTGATGAGCCTGGTCTGCAAGGCCATGGAACGTATCATCATGGAACTCAAACAAAGACATTGGTAACCTCCAAACTCTGGATTCCACCCAGTTCGGGTTTGTGAAAGGCAAATCATGCCTCCTGAACCTGATCGACTTCTTCTTTGAGGCAAGCAACAAAGTCGTAGATGAGGGTAAGGTGGTTCACACAACCTATCTTGACCTCGCCAAGGCTTTCAACACCATCCCCCCATTCTAGAATTATAGCTAAACTCACTAAACTAGATATAAATCCCTACGTCACAAGATGGATTTCCAACTGGCTCACTGACAGAACCCACACTGTAAAAGTTGCAGACTCCAAATCTGACCTCAAAGCAGTGACAAGTGGAGTAACACAGGGTTCTGTCCTGGGACCTCTCCTGTTTGGTATCTACTTCTCTGATGTACAGGCTAACACAAAAGGCCTCTGGCTAACAAAGTTCGCAGATGACTGCAAACTAGTAGCCATAGACAAGTCCTCAAATGATGTGGACATCCTACAGAAGGGCCTCACTGAGACAGATGCCTGGTGTCAGAGCCATGGCCTCAAGCTCAATGCCAAAAAGTGCAGTGTCATCCCCTTTGGTAAAAACTCTGTACCCATGAACTACTACACAGGCAGCAATCTACTTAACACTGAACCTGTCATCTGAACATCAGAAGCATAAACAACAAAGTACATGAACATTTCCAAGCTTCCCAAAGCTGTAGATGTTCAGGAATGAAACGACAATTCTATTGTAAATTGCATTAAATCATCTTTGCCACACTCATTGATAAAACCACTTCTTCACTGAGACAATACAAACTCTGTCTAATGAATTACCTCCTAGCCTTCAGACCTGTGCCCCTCTAACACTAAAAAATATTCCCTACTTACCTTTCAACCTGTTCCAACTTCCTTATTTGTAAATTAATTAAAAACTAAAACCCTCCACACTCTCAGCTGACCAACTCCCAGCTGAATATTTGCAAAATCTGGAAGATATCATATGAGGAGGCACTTCCACTGATCTTTCCAACTACTGGCTGATACCCAACATGGTTTCAGACCTCTCTAATAACAATCTCTCATCAGCACTATTTCTGGATCTGTCAAAGGCCTTTGATATGGTGGATCAAATCAATACATTGCCTTCACTAGGTCTTGACACCATTGCTGTACAATGGTTTAGCTAGGACCTGCCAGTTGTATACACTGATGATTCCACATTAATCTGCGGATGGTGATATACACGTAAACCAAATGATTAAGACCATTAACAAGAAACTAGGCTCAACCTTCTAGTCCTTACTCACAAAATCATTTATAACCCTGAATATGTAATCCAAACTCACAAAACTAATAACTCTGCTGCAGGTAAAATTTGGAACAAACTTCCCATGATATTATATCCATCACTACTTTAAGTCAATTTAAAACTAAGCTAAAAACTCATCTGGGCTCGAATGTATAATTTGTTTCATTGTCAGTCAAATGTTCTGTAACATGGCTGAAAATGGACATGGTCAACAAATGTAAAATAAAATAAAAAATAAAATAAATAAAATAAAATAAGAGACCTTGGGACCCAGGTGGACAGTAATCTCTCCTTTGATAGTCATATCACCACAGTAGTCAGGAAGTCCTTTTACGTGGCACACCTCGTTATAAAAGGGTTTTCATCCAGGAAAAAAGAGGTCATTGTTCCCTTCTACACGACACTCATTAGACCCATTATAGAGTACAACGCCCCTTTTGGAATGCACCTCATAAGACATCTGCAGCAGCTGGAAAGGCCACAGAAGTACCTCACAAAGAGGATTACTGGCCTCAAACAAATGCCCTACACTGTCCGCCTCAAAAAACTCCAGCTTTACTCCATAGCATATCGCCTACTCCGAGGTGATCTCTGCCTAACATATAAAGCTATGTCAAACCCAGAGCTGTTGGACATGTTACACCTAAAGAAATCCCAATCCCTCAGAGCTACACGCTCCAGGGACCTAAACCTTGTCACCACAATAAACAGGACATGCTGGAGGGATAGATTCCTGTCCCAGAGACTTCCCATACTCTGGAACAGGCTACCCATCTATGTCAAGTAAAGTTCTACATTAGCACTCTTCAAGAAAAATCTTGATGAGTGGATGGGAAACAGGAAATACACCCGGGGATCACTTGTGTGTCTCTGCTCGACAGTGGCACAGGAAAATAACTTTCTTGAGTGGTGTAAGCCAGGGACCTTGCTGGCTAGGCTTACGTAGGCCCTTGGGCTGATAGCCTAGTACCTACCTATGAACCAAGGTTCTCCCCTTAAAATGTCAGCTTTGGAGACATCCTCAAATTGATGAAACAGGGGTGGGGGTGGGTCCAGTGAAACTCCTTCTTTTGATGAGTTGGTGTTTGTGGAAGTCTTTAGGTCTGGCCCTTCAATGTTCTAGGTGGTCTCTCTTCACAATGCCTTAGCTGACCTCATTACTCACTAAGCCTGGAAGGAACCTGAAGTGGCAGAGCTCATTCTGGAGAAAATGGACAGGATTTCAGTTGCCCCCAAAGAAAGAAAGTACCGGGCTAAGGGTCCCCCTCTAGATGCCATAGTCGTAGCAGCAGCCACTAAAAAAGAACTGTCTGAATAGAGTTCCTCTGTCCATCCCCGTAACAGAGTATAGAGCATTGGACAGACTGGGGAAAAGAACGTATGCTTCAGCCACTTTTTCTTATCATGCACTGAACTACAGAGCTCACCTGTCATGTTTCCAAATGGATTTGATTAAGGAACTCTCAAATTACCTGGTGGGTAACTTACCAGTGATTGTCCAAAAAGCTGTGGATTCCCAGTTGTTTACCTAGAGTCATCACCAAATGTTGCCATGAGACTGCTGTCTAATGCAGGTGATGGTGCAGCAGCCAGGAGAGGTATTACTATGCAATGTCATGCCTGGATGTGGCTTTGCGGCATTATGGAAAGCCTTAAAATGTCCTTCATAAATGTTCCCTATGATGGCTCTACTCTGTTTGGGCCAAAGGTTAAGAATATGCTTACTAGGAGTGTGCAGGACTGTGAGACCTTGACTGCCATTTGAGTCTGCTTTTTGACTCCTCAAACATCCTTCTCCAGGAATTGGGGAGGGAGAAAAATGCACTTCAAGAAATCTCAAGGTTTTCACCAGGACACTTATGGGGATAGGCCTCCCAGAGGCAGAGGCAATTCCACTGGGCTTCGTCCAAGAGGCAGAGGCAGTCTGCAAAACCAAGTTTTCCATGGACCACTTGCAGATAAACTTTATCAGTGTCCCTGAACACTTACCCAACTGCTGCACTCTGGAGACATTCAAGGGATGCTTCTCCTTACCCCCTTTAGCCTGGCAAAATATAATTTCTGATTTCTGGCTGCTAAGGATCACTACCAGAGGTTATACAATACCCTTTTTTTGAAACCCCAAAAACAAAAACAATTCCCGATACTCCATCTAATCAGTTAGAATCCACAGCAATAGAAATTTCAAAGTTGCTAAACAAAAGATTCATCCAACTTGTCCCACATGATCAACTAGAATCCAGAGTCTATTCAATGTTATTTTTAGTGCCAAAAAAGACCCAAGACCAATTTTGGATCTCTGCAATCTGAATCAATTTGAAAAACAGACAAAATTCTGCATGGTGATGCTAAGGTTCATTATACCTTTGCTCAGGAAGGATGCTTGGATGTGCTCTATAGATCTCCAGGATGCCTACTAACAAAGATCCAGCAGCACTCTAGAGATTTCACCATTTCATGGTGGGAGTCGATCATTATCAATTCCAAGGGCTGCTGTTCAGTCTCACCACAGCCCTCTGGTGTTCAACAAGATAAAAGCATATCTCAGGCTACATGGGATCCAAGTATTCCCACATCTAGACAACTGGCTTCTAAATGCTTCCTCCAGGGAGCTATTTCTTACACATTAGTCATTCCTGTTACAACTGTCAGCTCACCTGGATATTTCTATAAACACCAACAAAAACAAGCTACTCCCTACTCAATCCATAGAATTCACAGATTGCCACATAGACACTGTACATTAGACAGCATGAGTCAAATCAATTAGATATGCAGGCCTCCAGGTGATAAATTATCTCAGACCCCAGGCACAACTGGGATTATGCCTCCTAGGTCTAACAGCTTCCTCTACAATGCTGGGTCTGGATTTTGTCTGATTCAGTTACTCAGGGCAAACTCTTCCATCCTCCAATACCCAGAGTCACAGTGATCATGGACACCTCTCTTTGTGGATGAAGGGAACATTTTGAAGGGAGAACAGTCCAAGGAATGGTGTCCATGACAGAGGACAACCTTTACATTGATGTCTTGGAGTTAAGAGTAGTCCTCCTTATGTTGCAGGCACTTCAGGACCATCTATTCAAGGATGTGATTACCATACACTCAGACAATATGCCAGTGGTTTGGTAAAGCAACAAACAAGGTGGAACCCGATTGTACCTTCTTTGCTGAGAAGCCATGAAACTGTGGCAGTAGGGGATGTCTTTGAAATGCATTCTAGTAGCAATCCACATACGTGACACATCAAACATCATGGCACAGAAAATGAGCAGAAGCATACTACTGTCAAACGAGTGGTCTCTCAACAAAATGGTGGCAATGAGATATTCAGCCATCAAGCCAACCTTGTTTTAACCTTTTCGTTTCTTACCTAAACAACAAATGCAGAAGTTACTTTGTCATCATCTCGCCAAAGGGTCAGTCACCGAGAGATGTTCTAGTCCATACTTGGCTCCCTGGTCTCCTATATGCCTTTCCGCCTATTCCTCTCATCTTCAAGTTCATTCAGAAAGCAATGGTATGCAAGACCAGAGTAATTATCATTGCCCCCTTTAGCCTTAGCAGGTATGGTTCTTCTTCCTTTGGCCACATCTAGTTCATCCCCATGGATTCTAAAAGCCATTTCCAGTTCTCCTCACAAACACCTCTAGGCTACCTGTATCAGATCTCAAGATCCCAAAGCTAACAGCATGGTTTCACCAATTCTAACAATTGCCAGAGATGCCAGGCTTTCTTCCCCAGTAGTTCATATTATACCTTGCCCTCAAAGGAGCTCAATAAAAAAGACAACAGCAAATGGAAGCATTTCTCTATCTTCCAAATATTTTGGAATTTCTTTCAGAACTTTTCATTGCTGGGTCAAGTTACTCCACAGTTAAAGTACAATTAGCAGCCATTTCAAATTTCCAAAGAGGGTTCAACGATGATTCCACTGTTTCCCTTAAGCTATCCAAAGCTTTTCTGAGAGGTTCCTTTTTATTGACACCCCCAGTTCATGATCCAATTTTTCTCTGAGATGCCACCATTTTACTTAAGTCTTTAACCAAAAACCCTTTAAACCAGCAGCATCTACAGTTATGAAGTTTCCTTCATGGAAGACTATTTTTTTGGTTGTCATTACATCTGCCAAATGAATGTCAAACTTCAGGCACTCTCGTGTAAAGCTCCTTTCTTTGTCTTTCATAAAGACAGAGTGGCTTTGAGAACAAATCTTTCTGTCCTTCCTAAAGGAGCTTCTGAATCTAATTTGTACCAGCAGATTGACCCTCAAGTTTTCTTTCCCACTTTTACCAACAAAGGAGAACATACATTACACATGTTAGATGTGCACAGACAATTTCTACCTGCATCATACCAGAACTGTCAGAAAACTGGATCAATTCTTTGCATTTGCATCCTTCTCCAAGAAAAAGATGGGGCAATCAGTGCCTGCCTAATGTACCCCTCTCCATATGGTTGGCAAATTGCATTTCATTTGTATATAATTCACAATGTATGCCTTTACAATAAATGCCAAAGGCACACTCTACAAGAGCTATGGCAACCTCAACAGCATTTGCAAAATGAGTACCTAACAGTGGCATTTGAGCAGCAGCAACTTGGTCCTCTACTCATACCTTTGTATCTCACTAAAAGTTAGATGTGCAGTCAGGGAATTGCACATCTTTTGGCTCTGACATACTCAGGAATATCCTTCCTCGATTCCAGCCATGTCCCTGTCGGGTAGCTTGGGAATCTGTCCCACACATTGAATCGGAAGAAAAATGACACCAGATACAAAACTTAAGTACTTACCATGTGTTGTCTTCTTTTCATCTGCTTCAACTCCAGTCCCTCCTTCCCCATAGCAAATTGTCATTGTACATCTAGGGATCGGTCAGATCTCTTTTGGACCTTGCCTGATCCTATGTATCTCTTACACTTTATATTTTTTTTCTATTATTTATATGTTTGCACATATGTGTGTGTGTGTGTGTGTGTGTAGATATATACATAGATACAGATATATATATATATATATATATATATATATATATATATACATATGTGTATACACACACACACACACACACACACACACACACATATATATATATATATATATATATATATATATATATATACACACACACACACACATATATATATATATGTATAGCTATAGATATATATTTAGTATGACTTTCTATGCTCAAGTCAGCAAAGTTGATCTGAGGCAATTCAGGCAGAAGAGAAATGTGGGTAGAGGAGGTGTCACAGATCTCAGATCCAAAGCTTTGGTGTAAGGGGGCGAAGTCAGATCCACTTGGATCAGATAACCCACACTTTGAATTAGATGAAAAGAAGACAATATGGATTCATCGTTATGGTAAGTAGATAACTTTTGTTTCTGCTACAGAACATCCTTGTTCCTTAACAGACATTTTTCAGAACGTGGTTGTAGAAAGCATTACTACTTCAGTCCATCCTGATTATAATTTTTTTTTGCCTTGAATGAAGTTTTGCTTATCTTGATTGTTTACTGAATTATTTTGGATGGAGTCAAGCTTAGATTGTTGCATTAGGAATGTTTGGAGGGACTGTACACTATTCTCCTTTGGTTTAATAATTTGCTGCTTTTGTAACTATCATTTAGGTTTACTGCAGAATTTTTTGCTATATCCATGCCTCATGAGGATGAATTTGTCAGTGCAGTTGTTTTATGTGCTACAAGGGCTGTGAATGATCATTCACCAGTAGTTTGTGAGGGTCTATATTAGAAGTCCGAAGACGCATTCTTTCAAATGCATCTTGGTCGAACTTAAAAGGCTGAAAATGCAAAATATCGGAGCAGCTGTTAAGAGAATTCTTTCCCTGGGAAAGAATTTGTTTGGCCGCTTCGGTACTTTGCCATTTTCGGCACTATAGTGCGGTCTCAGATTTGGTATATTTAAGTAGGGGGGTTGTGAGGGGGGACAAAGCCCCCCACTTAATGTAATGTTTGAAATTGATTTTTATTTTTTTTTTGTTGGAAAAAAATCGCTGTTCTGACACTTCGAACATTGTAAGCTTTCGCTTACATAGGGTTGATCAATCACTGTTTGCTTTTTTAAGCATTCGGTGATTTAATATAGACCCATTTGTGAGTGCTTCCATCATTCACCAGTAGGTTGTGAGTACTATCAATCACCACTAGGTTGTGAGTGCTGCCATAATTCACCACTAGGTTGTGAGTGCTGCCATAATTCACCACTAGGTTGTGAGGGCTGCCATCATTCACCACTAGGTTGTGAGGGCTGCCATCATTCACCACTAGGTTGTGAGTGCTGCCATCATTCACCAGTAGGTTGTGAGTGCTGCCATCATTCACCAGTAGGTTGTGTGTGCTGCCATCATTCACCAGTAGGTTGTGAGTGCTGCCATCATTCACCACTAGGTTGTGAGTGCTGCCATCATTCACCACTAGGTTGTGAGTGTTGCTATCATTCACCACTACGTTGTGAGTGCTGCCATCATTCACCAGTAGGTTGTGAGTGCTGCCATCATTCACCACTAGGTTGTGAGTGTTGCTATCATTCACCACTACGTTGCGAGTGCTGCCATCATTCGCCAATAGGTTGTGAGTGCTGCCATCATTTACCAGTAGGTTGTGAGTGCTGCTATCATTTACCAGTAGGTTGTGAGAGCTGCTATCATTTACCAGTAGGTTGTGAGAGCTGCCATCATTCACCAGTAGGTTGTGAGTGCTGCTATCATTTACCAGTAGGCTGTGAGTGCTGCCATCATTCACCAGTAGGTTGTGAGTGCTGCCATTCTTCACCAGTAGGTTGTGAGTGCTGCCTGATATATGTTCCTAGCTAATGGACACAAGCGTTTTTTTCAGGGTTCACAGTTACCATCTGAAAATCCATGAAGATGTTATCATTTTATTAGATTTTGTATGATGTAAAAGAGAAGGATCATGGCCTTGTGATCATTGTGAAAAGGTGATGAGACAATGTTTAGTTTAGCAAAGCAGACAGGAATATTTGTCAGAATTACATTCAATATGTTTTACCTCTTGTTGGTGTTTTCACCATCTGCCTGACTGAGATTACTAATGTTTGAAAAGTCTAGTAGCTTTTACACCCTGTCTGAGGCACATTTCTCTCAGTCAGTGGCAGTATAATTGACATCTCTGAGTATAAAAGTATTTTAGTTATGGGAGTGGTTGTATGCTTATGAAGGAAGTAATCATGTAAACTAAGACAGTGGTAATTATTTTAAAAGGGAAAACTTGAAGAGGAAGAATGATTACTTGCAGAAGGATGACTAAATTAAATTCTTAGGGATTTGTATGTGGAATTCATTTCTGGGGTATATTTACAACAGTATGGAAAACATGATGAATGGACTACAAGATGATAGTCAAAGATGATAACCTGGGACTGGACTAGATACTGCAAGTAGTAACTTTTTTTGCATGTAACATCTGTTATTATATTGGTAGCAAGCATTTCCAACAGAGTTACACATTAATTTTGTAAAACCAGGTATAAATTGAACACAGGATTATATACAGGATGAGATAAATCCACAGTGGCTTGCTGGATTAACTTAATATTATCAAAGTATTGGGAAAGTATGAAGGTATCTGATTCAAAGCTATAACAAAGTTGTACAGGTAACATTATTGTATCTCATCTCAACATGGAACTATGACACAAAACAAAAGACCATTATGAAGTTAATGATAGGAAATGAGAGATCTGAAAGTTATACTACACAGGGGTAAATGTATCGTCTGTAATTTTATTAATTTTTGTTTGTTCATTGACTGGCTATTCAAACTGGAACAGGAGAGAGAACTCTCTCTCTCATGCAGTAAGTTTAATTAAGAACTTCAGAAACATTAAAGTATGATGACCTAGTAAACAGACCAGATTTAAGAGAAAAACAATTATCATAAAGGTAAATACTATATTGCACCTAGTATTAGCACAACAAATCTTTGTAACAGCATCAAAATTACAATTTATTTTCAAGAGTGAGTAAAAATAATAAAGGTAATGCAGGCACATGAATATCAAAATTGATAAGAATAAACATATGTCCCCTTCTAAATAAAAAAACTAATTTTGATTCAAAATGTTAATGATTTGTAATTATGTGGTGTATGCGTTTATACCAGGCATGGGCAAACTACGGCCCGGGGGCCACATGCGGCCCGTTAAACATTTTGATTCGGCCCGCCAAACTTGAAAAAATTTAATAAATTAACCTTGTTAATGTTTTATTTCCCCTGCAATTCTGATGTTTCCTCACTAGATGGCGCACTCTAGATATATTGTGTGAACAGACCTTCAGTGTCATGAACATCAACAAAGCCAGCCACAGATCCAAGTTAACAGACCTACACCTCAGATCCATCCTGAGAATCGCCACAACAAAACTAACTCCAGACTTTGATGCGCTGGCTAAAAAAGGAGACCAACAACACTACTCCCATTAAAATGTGTGTGTCTCCGTGATACGCACGTTGTTAAAATAAACAGTGCGCGCAGATCAAATATAACGCTTTACAGACTGACTTGCTGCAACTGTTTCGTCCTTGCACTGGTTGTTGTTGACTTTTGGCACCGTGGGAAACAAACTGAATAAAAGGAACAGGACAAGTACATCTGCATCTCCTACCGTTTTTGAAAAAAAAGACAGTCAGGAGGAGAGTGATGGTGATATCCTGAAGGATAACAGAACTTTCAGTGCTTTAAAATAAAATGGTCATTTATTTGATTTTCAGTGTTTAAAGACTCATTTCGAAGTCAGAGATTTTATTGTAATGCTTTTCTTCATTTTCATTGGAAATTAAAGCACATGTTTTCTCCATATCCCAAGATGTGCATTTTCCCCCCAATGAGGTGATGTTTTCAAAGCATGCCATCTATCTGCTCCTGTTCCAGCCCCTTTGTCAAATGTTAGAACTCAATGTGGCCCACGAATCAAAAAGTTTGCCCACCCCTGGTTTATACAATATAATTTAATTTTGAAGTTTTCCTAAACTTTCTGCCCAGTAATGAACAACTAAATGAGAAAAAGTGAAGTCTCTTTTTGGAACCCATCGAAGCACAAATAATGATTGCTTTTAAGTTAGAATGGATGAAAAAACAAGAGATAGAAAAAAAAACAGTAATGCTTATTTGTATTAGTTAACAGAACTCTCAGAACAGCCCAGACATCAAGTGTCTAGTTGTTTTAATCTGTAAGTTGCCAAAAACAAATTTCCCATAGTTTGTCAAAACCTAATACATTAAGGTACTGAATTTAATGTCAGTAAACTGTGTATGACACAAACAGGAAACTGGAAGTTGTGCTAGATGAAGAAATGAAAGGGATTTGTGTATGTATGTATATGTGTGTGTATTCATACATGCATGCATGTGTAGGCATATGAGTAAATGTATGACACTGAATACAGCTAAGGTAACAAAGAACTGCATTAACTGACAGGGTGCCAGCCTTCAGGACTGTAGCATGTTTCTGCCAAAAACTTTAGTGTAGGCGAATATCACATATGTACTTGAATGATTGTGTTTCTTATTGTTAGCTCCAAGAAAGGTTACAGATGGGATCAAGGCATAGCTTCGCATAAGGAAAACTGCTGACAATAAAAAAAGGAATTATGCCATTTTTTCTTAAGTCAAATGTTCACTATAACTTTATAAGCAGACATGATTTGCTGCCAAATAAAATGAATAAAACTAAATGGGCATTTAACAACAGCAGCATTACCTGTAGGTAGGTTTCCAAACAGGTCCAGACATGCCATTTTTCTAAAGCTGCACCATTCTTCTTGTATTCTGTAATCCTGGCCTTCCTTTTCTTTGGTTGCAGCGCTCCATGTGCATTGTGTCGAGGGATCCCAAGTACCTTTTCATGTATATATACTGACCAAAGATTGCAGGTGGCTTCAGTGGTGTGAGGAGGTATTTCCCATCCAAACCTCTGCTGGTTATGACCTAACTCATGTATGGGGCCCCACAGTCCATGAGCTTTCATATGTGCCACATCAGTTATTTCTTTCACTGAATCCAAGTGAATCATAATTGGATAGCCAGCATGCATCCAACCTAAAATGAGAGCAGAAGGAAGAAAACATAATGACAACTGAACTGGTGTATTCAGTGCTTAGAACTACTACTAATATGAGATGCATGCCTACCTAATTTAGGGTGAAGAAACCACTTATCACAGTAAAGCAAGACAAAGGAGCTTAGCTGACCAGATTAGCTGCTACCACTGTAGTTTGCTTCATAAATATACCTGCACAGAGTACATGTGAGTCTGCTACTTGGGTATCCCGCCAAATATTCTCTAAGCACTAACAAGTGGGTGTCAGGTCAGAAGTAAAGCAGCATCAGCCTGGTTGTCCTCCAGGCATGCTTTAGACTGGCCCCCCACAGCTGACAGGTAAGGGCAGACTGGTTAATGCTCTACCATGCTGTTGTTCACAAAACAAACAAACAAGTACAAATAATTATAAGATGTGGAGTTAGGTGTATGGCAGGCATAATATCCGTAGTGTAGGGAGAGGAATGTATTATGCGATTTGTGGTTTTGTCATTTGTCAAAAATGTGTCCAGTACTTCTGTGATACAGATATCTGTATACTCATTCATAAAGTCGGAAATGTGAGGCCAAAAAAGCACATTACTGCAACATAAAGCCAAAACTATAAGTAGAATGAGTAATGTTATGACTTTATGTTTCTGCCCTTTTTGAAAATTTCTGCCCTTTGCCATGAAGTATGTCATGTCATGATTAGATTATACAATGGGAAGTGTTCTCATTCTCCCCTACAAAAAAGTCATTTCTGTTTATAAGCATTTCACTTTGGTTATTTCCTTTTAAGGCTTTTCTGCTTCAGCACTGTCATTGTGTAATCTTGTCTCTCTCAAAAATAAATAAATAGATAACTATAATTGAAGTGAATCTTGACATCCACTTTTTTGTCTCTCCCATACTTCCCTGCAAGTGACTATGAGCTGCCATCAACTTCTCGCCTCTTTCATGGGGTCAACCACACCCATTGTAGGCTCACTCAGGCTCAACCTGACCCATGTCAAGGGCTCGTAAGGAGATCAAGGATGTCTGTGCATCATGAAACTGCTGCCAGGTAGTGTACGATAACCCTCAACAGCCCAGCAGCCTTGTACATTCTGTAATGGCTGCCTTTGTGTGGTCTATGCTTGCAACTTCACATATGCAACCTCCAGAAAAAGTGGCATACTATTTGCAGAGCGGAGCTTGCTAGGCTCTTAATGCTGCTACTGCAGGGAGCCTATATAGGCTCCCACTCCCCAGGATAAGTGACACATCATGAGCTGCTCATTCTTATCTTCCCCCACCCAGTGCCTCAAGTGTCCATGCCACTAGCTGAACATAGGTTGTCTGAGTTTCTGTTAGATATTTATCCCTCTGCACCTTGGGGCCAAGTTCAACTCTGACACCCATTTCATCCATGTTAAGATTATCATCAGAGAATCATCATCTTCTTTTGGCTGTTCCAGTTAGGGGTCACCACAGCAGATCACCTCTTTCCATTTCTTCCTGTCCTCTGCATCTTGCTCTGGCACACCAACCACCTGCATGTCCTCTCTCACCACATCCATAAACCTTATCTTAGGCCTTCCTCTTTTCCTGTTACCTGGTAGCTTCATCCTTAGCATCTTTTTCCCAATATACTCAGCATCCCTCCTCAGCACATGTCCAAACCAACGTAATTGTGCCTCTCTGGCTTTGTCTCCAAACTTTCCATCCTGGGCTGACCCTCTAATATACTTATTCCTAATCCTGTCCACCCTTGTCACACCCAGTGCAAATCTTAACATCTTTAATTCTGCCACATCCAGCTCAAACTCCTACCTTTTTGTCAATGCCACTATCTCCAACCCATATAACATAGATGGTCTCACTACCCTCTTGCAGACCTTCCCTTTCACTCTTACAGGTACTCGTCTGTCACAAATCACTCCTGACAGTCTTCTCCACCCACTCCATCCTGCCTGTACTCTATTCTTCATCTCACTTTCACACTCACCATTACTCTGAACTACTGACCCCAAGTATTTAAACTCATCCTCCTTCACCACCTCTACTCCTTGCATCCTCACCATTCCTCTATCCTCCCTCTCATTCACACACACATATTTTGTCTTAGTCCTGCTGACCTTCATTCCTCTTCTCTCTAGAGCATATCTCCATCTCTCCAGGGTCTCCTCCACCTGTTCCCTACTCTCACTACAGATCACAATGTCATCTGCAAACATCATAGTCCACGGGGACTCAGAGAAAGATGATCATAATTCTTTTTAGCACATTTAGCTTTGTCTTCTCCATGTGTTACCATATATATATATATATATATATATATATATATATATATATATATATATATATATATATATATATATATATATGAGAGAGAGAGAGAGAGAGAATACATATAGGTATATAGATACAGATAGATAGCTATAGCCGTTCTATAATATTATGTTGCTGAACACCAAATGGGTTATATCACTACAAATGTTAACAGAGGAAGACAAGAATCTGCTAAATGCAGTAAAGTTCAGGGATGTGTCTCCAACACTCCTACTGCTTTAATATTCTCACTCTGAAGTTCTACAGCCCCAAAGTTCCATAGGGTTCATATAATTCTATTAGTGCATTCAACACAAAGGGCTGTGCAAATGTTAAAGCAATATTGTTGTAGAGGAGAGCAGCAAACCATGTCACGGCTGTAGTAGGTGCTTGCCCTTCTGCAAAAGACAATTTCTTTGCTTGCTGGCAGTGAATGTCTGCTGTCATGCATATTATAAGAATACTCTTATTTTCAGACAGATATTTTCAGCCCCAGTTTTTCATTTTCAGAAATAAGACTTTCTATTTTGGTCCAGATCACACTTAATTATCTAACTTCCCTCCTGGATACCCTACTGCTTCATTCATTATTCTCTTTGTGAAATCTCTTTTGTCCATTTGTTCACTTCTGATAGGAGATGAGTGCCAGGGGTTGTACTTTTCATTTGAAGTGGAATTAAGCACTAACACCTTGTATATATCCATAAAGCGTTTTCTGGAAAGGACATACGATGGACAAAGCTCAGGACTGTGGCTTTCTCTCACATACGACATACGTCTGTAGATGTACTCTACTCCATGAAGTTAGCACTCCGTGCATCTTTTTTTTAGTCTTCACTGGTGATATTGCTACACCTTGTATGCCCTCTGACACAAGCCCCCATTCTCCAGAGAGGTGACTAGGGTCAGACAGTTCACTCCTTTCTCATACTGGCCAGCTACCTCAGTGCCAATTGCCTCTTTATAAACCACAGCCACGTGGGTCACAGTCAGAGCTTTAACTCCCTGGATCACAGAGTTAGTAGAAATGTTACCTTAATCATTTGTACTGCCAAATATCAGGATATCATGATATATATGATCAATGTCATAGTATCCAAACTCATGGCCTATACAGGCCATTTAAGAGGTTGCTTAATTACTGACCCCAGAGCATAAATAATAAACCACAAATCCAGTAGTTTCTTAAATACCTCTAAATTACTTGTACTCCTTTTATCTACTGGCAGTGAATTCCACAATGTCACAGCTCTATGTAGAATTAAGGTTATTTGAAGTGCTGGCCAATGAAACCTCAATAATTACATTATTATTTCTAGTAGGGACATTATGATTAATAATATAATTGCCCAATGTAGTAGCTATGATATCATCCTTAAGCATTATAAACTGTAATTAAATTCCCTTCTTAACCTGTGGTCGAGAGTACAAAGACAGTTGTGCAAGTCTTCTTATATATAACATCAGCTTCAGCATGAAAATCTGCCTTGTATATGCCCTTGGGGTGCATTCAAGTGTGTCTGTGTTCAGCTACCAAAAAGAAATATCTGTGCAAGGGTAAATAATGAAACTAAAACATCTAAATGTAACATTACTGAACACGGATAATGCTGGAAAATCATTCATTGAATAACCATAAGTTGGCCAACATCGTGACCACAACCAACTCCGAAATCATTCTACAGTGGGGAAAAGGGAAAATTGAAAAGATTTCCTTCACTTACCTTATGCATCGCATTATTTCCTAGTTGTTGGCTGACTATGGCCATTCAATGAATGATTTTTCAAAGTTATCCACATTCAGTAGTGTTATGTTCTGATGTTTTACATTCAATATTAGCCATTCACGGATATTTTTTTCGGTAGCCGCACATGGACACCATTCAAGCATCTTCAAATGGGAAACGTTGAACATACAAAACAACTACAGTACTCAATAACAGGCCAAACATTCATTAAAATAGTAGGACTACAACTCTTTTGTCCCTACTAGTAATGCAGTATATAATGACCCTTACCAATCTATAACATCTTCTAACTATTAATTTGATATGCACATCAAACTTCAAAGTCAATTATACTAATCTACTCAGGTCCCTAATCTGGGTAGTCGCTTGTAATACATGACTGTCTAGGCACAGCATATGGGTAGGTACAATTACAGAGCCTATAGTGCATCACCATGCACTTTTTGTTGATGTTCTTAAGAAAGGTCCAATTGGATAATCTGTCCAGGTAAACTGGAAAAGAATGGTCATCAGTACTGATTATGGTACATCTAATTTTAATGTCATCAACAAATCTGCTAAATCATAGGCTCTTTGAGACATGCAGTCTGATATTACGAGACCAATAAGCATGGGACCCAAAACAAAGCCATGAGTAACACCCCTCCCAACAGGTTTACAGTTGAAAAAACAGTCGTTAATTCTAACCTTACATTTTCTATTCAGCAGTTAGTTTGCTACCCATCTTACCAAATATGGATCGTTTTTCAGCGTAATCATATCCAACAAACCATCATAAAAGACAGAGTCAAAAGCATTAGAAAAATCTAAATTGTGTTAACTGAAAAATTATTATCCAAAGAAAGTATAGTTGTCTAAAACCTTACCATAATGGTAGATGTCCTTCTCTTCACTGTTGCAGTATTCATAACATTAGGGACCTCCTGCCAAGGGTGGCCCAACATCTGGCCAGTACACCAAAGCCTTAGGTTGCTTTAAGGTACACTGTATGTCACACACATGCTCCTCACGTACTGTAGGGCATAAAAGTGACATCTGGATGTACCATTTTCAGATCTGAGAGCCCCAATAGGAATGTCAGGCCAAGGAAAAAAGGTAGCCAGTACATCCAGAAGATAAATGGACCAGAGGGAGTGAAGAGAAGGACATCTACTGTTATGGTAAGATTTTACACAACTATACTATGTCCTTCCTTTTTACTGTTGCAGTATTCATAACATTACGGAGACTGCCAAATCTCAGGAAGAAACTTGGGAGGAGGAAGGACCAGCAGAGCTGTCTAGGAAGCCATGAAGGATGATCCTAGCAAAAGCAGCCCTAGCTCTGAAGATTCCATCCAACTTGTAGTGCTTGGTAAACGTATGCAAAGAAGTTCAGGTAGCTGCCTCAGGAACAGAGTTAGTATCCAAACCTTTGAAAAAATGCACCAGAAGAAGTCACATCTCTAGTAGTACGAGCCTTAACAGAAGAAGAAAGGCTATTGCCAAGAAAAGAATAGCAAGAAGAAATAGATTTAGAGGTCCAAGAAGAAACAGTTTGCTTGGACACCACTAATCCTAAGGGTCTAGGATGAAAGGAAACAAAGAGCTGATCAGATTTCTTGATAGTCGTATCCAAATAAAATCTGAGTTGTCTGTGCACATCGAATGTGTGCAGCACCTTCTCCCTGGCAGATTGTGGAGCAGGGGGAAAAAGTGGGCAAAGTAATGGACAGATTAAGGGACAACTCATTCACCATCTTGGACATAAAAGCAGGATTAATATGCAAGGAACACCCTTGTCCTTATGAAACACCTAAAAGGAAGGACAAGCCATAAGGGGTTGAAGTTCAGATATCCATCTGGCAGAAGCAAGGGCTAACAAAAATACAGTCTTCCAAGAGCAATGTTGCAAGGAAGCTGAAGTTGCAGGCTCAAAAGGAGCATTAGTCAATTTCTCCCAAAAAAAAATTAAGATCCCAGGGAGGAGGAACAGGCTTCATGGGAGGCCTAATACGATGGACACCTTTAAGGAATTGTTTAGCTTCAAATCTCAAAGCTAGAGGAGTAGATAAAGGCAGAGATGGCAGATAAGTGGGCCTTAACAGAAGAATAAACCAACCCAGCATTGATCAATTCACAGAGACAAGAAAGAACCAAAGGAAGATCCACAGAATGTGGATCCAGTTTACGAGAAAGACACCAAACAGAAAAAAGGTGTCTATGTGGAATCAAAATCCTCTCACCCACAGTGTCAGCTGAAGAGTAGACAGGTGGGGATGGATGAGAGTTCCCTTGTCCTGTGTGAGCAGGTCCACCCTGCCAGGTAACTTGTGATGACTGCCCTTGGCTAAATGTAGAAGAGGGAAACAATGCTGTCTTGGCCAAAAGGGAGTCACTAACAAAATTTTGGGAGCATCCTGTTGAATTTTGATCAGGACTTTTGGAATGAGGGGAAGGAGAGGGAAAACAAAGCAAATCCCCTTCCAAGAAAAAGATACGGTCTTCCCCTTCCAGACCAGAGGAACTGGGACTGGCACAAAATAACGAAAGTTGTCGGCTCAGAGGGAGACAAAAAGATCTATTTGAGGAGTACCCCACTGGTGGGCAATGTCCAGAAACACATCCCTGTGAAGCATCCATTCGTGGGATTGACTTATAGATCTGCTCAGAGTGTCTACCACAATGTTTTGACCTGAGGGAATGTAAACTGCCTAAAGAGTCACTTTATACTAGATAGCAAGGTCCCACACTAGGAGTGTTAACCAGCAAAGATACGATCAGATCTTGTTCCCCTCAACTGTTGACATACCACATCACTGTGGTACTGTCTTAAACACTTTTAGATGTCCTGGGGAGAAAAGAGGATGAAAAGTCTGGAGTGCCAGCAGAAGAGCTCTCATCTCTTTGACACTGATATGCTCTTTCTGTTAAAGAGGTAACCACACCCCCTGCACCTTTAGGCCAAAAGCTGCTCCACATCTGAAAGATCTGTAGACAGTTCCTGAGAGGAAAGAGGGTAATGAAGGGGGAGCACTGGATTTAGAGACAACTGCCGAATCCACCAGTGAAGTTCCTTATTGAGGCAAGGCAGCAGAGGAACTAGAAATTCTAGGGGATGTGCATATTGAAGCCAAACTGACTTCAGAAACCACTGAAACTGAAGCCAAACTAACCTCAGAAACCACTGAAACTTTCTCATGTGGAGTTTCGCCAGAGGAAGCAAAGGGATGGTGGATGCCATAAACTACAGAGCTCTCAGAAGTTCCATGGCTGTTAGAGATGTCAGAGGAAGAAATGTCTGAAAAAAGGAAATGAGTGTTAAGGCCTTGGGAGGAGGCAGGGATGCTAGCATAGGCACAGTCTGAATCCTGCACCCCCAGAAAAGCATGTCTTGAGAAGGAGTCTAAAAAAACTTTTTGAAGTTTATTGTGAATCCCAGGTTTTGCTGAACAGAAATTGCAAAATGAAGATTTTGCAACAGGATCTCTGGAGAGGATGCCTGAAACAGAGGACCTGGATTCCCTGAATAGTGCAAAACGCAATCACAGGAGTGAGGCATTTGGTGAATGCCCTTGGGGCAGTAGAAAGGCCAAAGGATAAAGAAGAGAAATGAACATTCCAGGAAGCAACAGAGAAAAATAAAAACTTCCTGGAAAAGGGATGAACTGGAATATGGAGATAAGCATCCTTGAGCTCCAGAGATACCACACAAGTCTGAGGAATCAGAAAAGGGAACAAAGTCTGAAGGTAGAACATTCAAAAGGACAGCGCCTTCAGAAAAACATTTAGGTGAGAGAGGTCTAAATTTGGTCTCCAAATACCCTCTTTCCTGGGCATTAGAAACATCCTGGAGTAAAACCCCTTCCACCTGAGACGCATGCACTTCTTGAATAGCACTCTGTGTCAAAAGATCCAGAAGCACCTCTGGAAAGAAAGGCAGTTGTTTCTGAGGGGGGGTTTGAAGAATTCCCATAATCGGGGGAAGGGATTTCCAGACCATGAAATACCCCTGGCAAATAATGGAGATAATTCAGGAATACTGAGTAATCTGTAGCCAAACAGGAAGAGAGAGAGACAGAAAGGTGAACATAAAGAGGAAAGTGGCTGGTAACAACATGATAGTCAGACAGCACCTGGTTTGTCTAGAAAGGGAGACTTCTGAGGCACAGAAGTCTGAGTAGCCTTAGCAGGAGGAGCCCACTTATCACCCTTTTTACCCTTTGGAGAAGGGCAAGACTGCCTGCAAACAAAAGCTGACTTACTGGTGTTAATTTCTCTGTAATTTAGGCACAGAAGAAACAAACATATGTTTAAGTTCCTGTAAAATCTTACCCTTGTCCTTAAGGGACTTAAATAAAAAAACAGCAGTGTTTGTTATCAAGAGGGGCATCCATCAGATTAGTCTTAATATCATCAGGCAGAGGTTGAAGCCAAAGCCAAGAATACCTCCGCCTCATCACTAATCCAAAAGCCACAGCCTTAGAAAAAGCATCTGTTGCATCATGACTGCACTTAATGGAAGGGCGAGCCACCTAGGAGGAAACTCCCTAACAGGGAGAGGGCAGAAATCTTACCCTCAGAGTCAGAAAGGTCAGAAATAACCTGACAAGCCTGGGATAAGACAGCCAACAAATACCTGGACATATGTGTGTGATAATTAACAGCCCTAAAAGCCAAGGTGGCAGAAGTATAAACCTTCTTGCCTAGCTTTTCCGTGATCTTGCCATCTTTATAAGAATGCTGTAACTTGGGAGAAGGAAGTAATTGAGAAGGCTTGTTAGAGGCTACAGACACCACTGAGGGGTCAGCAGAAGGACATTTGTACAAAAGTTTACAGTCATGAGGCACAGAATCTATCAGGCTTCTTGGAGGCAGAGGGCTGAAAGTCTGGAGCCTTAGAAGCATTAGAAAATGCATCCAATAAGGCAGCCAGAACAGGAGGAACAGTAGAAGATCTAGGAAAATCCATCTGCAGTAACTCATAGTACTTTTATGTACCTCAGAAACCTAAGCACAATCCCATTTAAAGAACTCCATTTCTGAGATTGTGTCCGAAAAAGCAATCACTTCAAAAGGTATTTCAGACTTTGTAGACTGCTCTTCTTCTCGGCCATAATCCAAAGTACAGGGAATCTGAAAAGTGTAAGCAATGGATTCTTCATCTGCATTCAGTTCTTCCTCTGAAAAATCTTGTTCCTTTTAATGTTGATATCTGTTTACTGCTTTTAGCTAACTTGTTTAAATAATTTGTAAAAATTTGTAAATACTTCTCTGTTATAAATATATATATATATCCAGCCATCAAAACTCCATCTTTGAAACAAGGTTAATAGTAGAATTTCATCTTCTCTGTAAGCTCACATGAAGGCAGGCGGCAGGTTTAGTTTTCCCCTCCACCCTCCCACTTACATCAAATAATATTTGAATTGTATCACAGGTCTATATACTAAATGATCCCTCTCAGGCCATTTCCTACCTTTGCTACTCCCTGTGGAATATAGGTAAGGAACCTGACTACAGTGAGGCATAACTTGCAAATATAGAAATATCCTTTACCCTGATATAAAGTACTGCAGAACAAGATAGTTAACCATAAGTTACATTTTTCAGCTAGAAAAGAACAGATCTTTGTGGCATATCCAAGTAACTCATATGCTCAGGTCTCCCTGATAGATTTTTGTGGTCTTACCTGCCAGATCAGTCGGACCAGCTCCATTCACCCTCGCTACGCTCCCCTACCCTACCTCCAATTCCCACCCACATCAACTACATTTATACCTATCCAGTCCCTCTCACAATTAACTTACACCCAATCAACATCCTTCCCACCCACTGCACTGACTAGTACCAATCACACCCCTCACTACCCTCATACATTTAATTAAATCATTCCAATTCATTCCTGGCAATTAACCAAAGCCACTTAATACAAATATCATCCTCCAGCAAATGACCCTACTGCTCTTCCTAGTATTTACCTACCACATCACTTGCTACAACTACTCTATACAAAACAACTCCTCCCCTCCCCACAAATCCACATCCATCATCTCTCTCATCCTCTCTACATACTCCCTAACAATAAGCTCCACCCTATTCAACACTACTGCCACTAGCTATACCCTTTTTAAACCCATCAACACCTACCCCAAATCTTTTACTACCAGGAAATACATAATACTACTACAAAAGCTAGTGAAAATACTACTAAAAAACAAACACAAACTATTAAATGATGGATATATCCACCCTAACACAGGTCCTTATAGTACAAATCCTCCAACTAATGCACAAAAATCTCCCACACTAACCCAAATCAATACCAGACCAACAAGTAGTCTACTCCTCCTAAATCTAAATATCAGGAGCATAAACAATAAAATACATGAGCTTCATACTCTAACCCCACAATATCTCCCAGATGTAATCAGTTTAACAGAAACATGGCTAAAACCAACTACCAAAGAAACAGAGATCCTACCACCTGGATACAGCATACTTCGACAAGATAGACTAAAGAAGAAGGATGGTGGCATTGCCCTACTTTACAAAAATACACTAACCATAGCGAAAACTGAGTTAACTTTATCCCCCCTGGATAAGGCAGAAATACTCTTAACTAAGCTCAAAATAGGCAACAACAAAACTATCAACTTAGTAACAGGTTATATCCCCACCATGGAAAGTTTACTACAGTGGCCATCACAAACCTTGCGCCTCAAGAGACTATTCTATCAGGGGACTTTAATACTGACTCGCTCACATGCTCTTCCCAGGCTCCCTCTAATCATATCAACCTGCCTACCTTCTCACAACTAATCAAAGAACCCACTAGAGTCAACAAAAATAGTAATAAAGAAACTTTTAGACTGGATTTTACTAAATAAAATACCTTCCTCCTATTTAGCAGGTACCCTTCTGGACTCACTAAGCGACCATCAGACTACCTACCTACTCAAATACAACTCCCACCACCCCCAAACTCTATACTCCAAACAATAAGAAACAAAAAACATTTTAACTTACCTAACATCTTAAATGATCTAAAGCTATACAACTGGTCACAACTGTATTATCTACCCCTAGATGAAGTTACCAAACACTAACTCTACCTTCCTATAAATACTAAACAGGCATGCCCCTGCAAGAACTATCAAGAGACTATTCTATCAGGGGACTTTAATACTGACTCGCTCACATGCTCTTCCCAGGCTCCCTCTAATCATATCAACCTGCCTACCTTCTCACAACTAATCAAAGAACCCACTAGAGTCAACAAAAATAGTAATAAAGAAACTTTTAGACTGGATTTTACTAAATAAAATACCTTCCTCCTATTTAGCAGGTACCCTTCTGGACTCACTAAGCGACCATCAGACTACCTACCTACTCAAATACAACTCCCACCACCCCCAAACTCTATACTCCAAACAATAAGAAACAAAAAACATTTTAACTTACCTAACATCTTAAATGATCTAAAGCTATACAACTGGTCACAACTGTATTATCTACCCCTAGATGAAGTTACCAAACACTAACTCTACCTTCCTATAAATACTAAATAGGCATGCCCCTGCAAGAACTATCAAGAGACTATTCTATCAGGGGACTTTAATACTGACTCGCTCACATGCTCTTCCCAGGCTCCCTCTAATCATATCAACCTGCCTACCTTCTCACAACTAATCAAAGAACCCACTAGAGTCAACAAAAATAGTAATAAAGAAACTTTTAGACTGGATTTTACTAAATAAAATACCTTCCTCCTATTTAGCAGGTACCCTTCTGGACTCACTAAGCGACCATCAGACTACCTACCTACTCAAATACAACTCCCACCACCCCCAAACTCTATACTCCAAACAATAAGAAACAAAAAACATTTTAACTTACCTAACATCTTAAATGATCTAAAGCTATACAACTGGTCACAACTGTATTATCTACCCCTAGATGAAGTTACCAAACACTAACTCTACCTTCCTATAAATACTAAATAGGCATGCCCCTGCAAGAACTACCACAGTAAAGGCCAAAACAGTTTCATGGTTAACAAGGGAAACAAGGCAAAAAATAAAAGAAAGGAATAGAGCCTGGACAGCCTGGAGGTAAAACAAAAACCCAGGAACACAGCAAGCATACCAACAGATAAGAAATCTAACAAAGAAACTAGTCAAGCAGGATAAAAGTAATTTCTTTATTACCCATCAAACCCAACACTCGAACAATTCAAAGAAATTCTTGGCAGGCTTGAACAGGTTACTACACCCTGGAAAAATCACCACCCCACCCCCAACACCAGGTTTAACAAAGAAAAACATAGCAGAATCACTTAACTCATTCTTTACTGAGATTGTACTTGCCCTTGCCCAAAATCAAACCTATGCAAATACTACCAGTGCCCCCCACAAACCTAACAGCCCTACTTTTAAGCTACAACCCACCCCAACCTCCTATATAAGAAAACTACTATCCCAACTAAAACCAACACTAGGAGCAGACTCCCTCCCCAATGAATTCTTAAAACTAGCAGCAAATGAAATAGCTAAATCAGTCTCAATCTTAATAAACCGATCCATCTCAGAAGGTTTAGTACCCTTGATCTGGAAAACTGCCTATATCATACCCCTAAGACAAAGGGGGAAATTCTTACGACATATCCAATTACAGACCAATAGCAATACTATCCCCACTTGCTAAAATATTAGAAAAATGTGTTCACCATCAATTAATGACCAATCCTATTGATCATGAGCTTATATCACAAACACAACATGGGTTTTGACCAGGACATAGCACAACCACTGCCCTGCTAGCATTCATAGATACCATTAATCACAACAGGAACAATGGTAAGATTTCTTCAGCCCTCTTCCTAGACCTATCAAAAGCATTTGATATGGTTAACCATGAAAAACTAATCTTCCACCTTGTAAACCTAGGCTTAGATAACTTAGCAGTCTCCTGGTTTACAAACCACCTCAACAATAGACAACAGGCAGTACTATGGAACAATGACTTGTCTCCACTCTTGTCTGTGACACTCAATGTACCTCAGGGATCTATACTGGGCCCCTTACTGTTCTCAATTTTTACAAATAATCTCCACTCAGCTACTAAAAGTTCAAGCCTTATACAATATGCTGATGATTCAACTATAATATGTAGCGCCCCTTCTTTACCTGATCTTCACAAATTAACCCAGGATAACTTTCACTCAGTTGAAAGCTGGCTTATGGAGAATGGCTTGATACTCAATCCCCAAAAAAAAAACAAGCTCCTGCTATTTCATCCCTCAACTATAACTGCCACCTACACCTTTACTATCCACTCAAACAGTACCCCCATATCACCTGAAGCCCAGACAAAACTACTAGGTATTACTATTGACAACAAGCTCAAATTTGATATACACATTAATCTGGCCATTAAAGGTACTAACAAAAAGCTAGGCAGTCTACAAGCATAAACCATACCTGATCCATAATGCTAGAATTACTATTGCACGTACTCACCTTTTCTCAACTCTGCTGTATGCCTCACCCATCCTGATTAACTTATCCAAAACAGAAATCAATAAAATGACCACCTGCTATAATCAGATAGCCAAATTTGCCAACAACATCTCCTACAGAACACATCATTGCCAAAATCTAAAGCAATTGGGTTGGCTTGAACTACCAAACTTACTTATTTATAGTCAGCTGGTTACGACTCACAAGCTACTCTATCAACAAACCATAGCACCTTCACTGATTAACAATATTCCTGTCCCTGGCAACTCCGCTCAACTGATAAGTTACAGTTAGCAGTTACTAGATCTCACAACCATGCTGGTGACTCCCTTTACTCTTCTTATGTGGTCAAAATCTGGAACTCCCTGCCTTCATCCATAACCCTAGTAACCTCCCTACCTACATTTATGAAAGCTATCAACAATTACCTCAGCAACAAATGGCTATGTCCCTGTTCTATACCAGACTAATACCAGAACCAATCTGATACTGCTGTAACTCTTGGCTTAAACTAGTGACTTATCTGTTAACTACATATAAATATATACCACAACAGTGAATGATGGTATACCTGTATCTGTGCGAGTATGTACAATGTAATAATTTTTATTAACTATTGTAACTGTCTGAAGCTTATACCTATATGTGTCAACAACTAGATACCCTAATAGATCTAGTTGAAATATGTACCCATGTTTTGTCTGTATGTTGTCTATAATTGTCTCTTTGGAGCATTTCTCCCCAGGCCTCCACTGAAAATGGACATATATCCAGTAGGACTATCCCGGTTAACAAACGTAAAATAAAAATAAATAATTAAATAAATAACCTGTATAAATGTTTTTCTTTTTGAAAATTAATACGAATATTTTCAAATGAAAAATCTTGTTTCCTGGGTCTTTTAATTAGAGCAGAGGACCAAGGGGGAGCTGGAACAGAAACTGCCTGAGGAGGTTTCAATGCCATAAAAGCACTAAACAAACCCAGAGTAAAAGACTGCCACTCACTTTCAGGACTCTTTGGAGCATGAGTAATACGTTTAGTCTTTTTTTTCTTCAGTGGGATGTCTACCTTATAGAATTTGGAAGGCCCTGACTCAGGATGGCATTCAGTGATGGTAGTTGGGACTTCTCCGACTAATACATCTAGGCCCCTTGGAGATAATCAGCTGTGGCTCCCCCCGAGCATCTGAAGTGGACGTCTGCAATGCCTCCTTGGATGTGCTTAAAGTCGGATACCCACCAGCCTACAACCTCGTTGCAGCAGCGGAATCCAACGATAAAGCTGGGTAAACCTCCTGGCATTCACTCGCCATGGGAGAGATGTCCAGAGGAGGCTGAATGGCAGAAGATTCTGGCCTAGGTTTTTTGGCCTTCTTCTTTACTGATGGCTGTCCTTCGGAGTAAGAGGATTTCTTCACTGTATCTTTCATGAGAAGATTAAGATGCTGATTCTCAAGATAAAGCACCAGAGAAGAGAGTCTACTGTGCAGGGTTTTAGGTACAAAGGACTAACAGATGGAACAGGACATATGGTCATGCAAGGTACCAAGGCAAAACAGTTTATGGCAGTTTTTATGGAGAATCTGTCTCTCGCACTGGCATTTGCTCTTCTTAGATGACATGAAATCCCAAAAGCAACACAAGAAAAGATAAGTAAAAAGGAACCCAATGGGGGCACTTATCTGCAACGGCTTGGTGAAACCAGCAACGGAACCTAGGTATACAGACTGATGATCACAAGATGGCATTTGGACTGACAGCAAAGAAGGTCTGAGGATGGTATGTCCAGATGTCACTTTTATGCTCTGTGCTATGCAAAGAGCAGAAGTGTGACGTACAGTGCACCTTAAAACAACCTAAGGCTTTGGTATACTGGCCGGACATCAGGCTGCCTTTGGCAGGGGATCTCTAATGTTATGAATACTGCAAAAGTGAAATAGAATGAACCTCTAATGATATCCTGATAAAAGTTAATTATGATTATTAGGTAAGAACGTTCAGGAAGAAAACAATGCTGGAAAATATCTGTACTAAAGTCAAAAAGATGCTAAAAAAAGTAAACATACGGCAAGCTCAAAGCGTTTTCCCAACATACATGTAAGGCTAATTGAGCTGTAATTATCAACAGTTAGACTGGTTTCTGAAATAAATCACTAAGGCAAGGTATCCAATTTTTAATCATTCCTTTAAAAAAAAAAAAAAAACAGCCATTAGGCATGTCAGGGTCTGCTGCATAACTGGTCTTGACAGACATTAATGTTTTTATGGCCGCAACAGAAATTTTAGGACAAGTGCCCAGGACATCAAATATTAAGGGATCCACAGGGCCTTTAGAGTATAGGTTGTCAAAAAAATCTGCAAACAACCTTTCCAACTTAGTTCAGCCTTCAAAATAGCCCCTGAGGTTTTATTCATGCCATAGCAGTGGAATTGTTAAATAATGCCTTGTTATTATCCCTGCCATTGCCTGCCAGAGTAATTTCATAGTGTTTTTGCCTTACCTACTAATTTGCTAAAAAACAACTTCTGGTTTATTATAACAAACCTTATTGATGAAAATGCAGTGCACCTTTTATTTTCTCCATATTTTTTTTCATCCTGCACTTAAGATGAGATAGTCATCTAGTGCATGGTGGGGTGGGGGTTGGCGGGGGTAGTCTCTCCTACTTCAGTAATTTTACCAAAGGGGACAAAATGATTTAGCATATTATGCAGTCATATAATTTGTCCATCCTTTCTTTATCTTCATACACTCCATACATATCTCCTAGTTATGCCATCAATTAGCTTAGCATTAAGGTTACCTGGAAGATGGAATGCACCAAACAACAATCTGAGTATTAATATCACCTGTAAAGATATCAAACTTTTTCAAGAAACAGCTGCTAATATACTTACACAGCTTAAAATCCACTGGTGGAGATACATTAGGTGGTCTATAAACAAATGCTACATCCTAACTATTTTTACCTATATCAGTTCTAACAGTCAATATATGTCCATGGTTTGGTCACTGTTGTATTAGCATATAGTTATATGGGACATCTACTGCCAAAGATATTGCTTTTGATGCCTTTTTTGCACACAATATATCCAGCCCACTGGCATGCCAATATAAAAAGGATGTATGGACACCAAAATTCAGAAATTTCTTGCTGTTGGCATGCTTAGTCAGATGTCATTTTGTTAGTAGCTCCAGTAATGGCAGTTGGCTTGCGACTGATTTTTTTGGGCAGATAAGTACCCCTTGGAGATTTTTACTTTATTTTTTTTTCTGTAAAAAGTTATTTTCAATTGTATCACATAGGTTCATAAGAGATCACTAGCCAAACAGCTTAACAGCCCTTACAAGCCTAGCCAATATAACCCGATTTTACACAATACATGGCTCCTAGGGGCAACAGGATGGCATGGATTTGTGCCTGTGCATTGAGTATCTTACACATTGACCCATCCATAAAGGACACAGGCACTACTCCAGGTGAGAATTTGTGATTCCCCATCCATTGATGCAAATTCTGTTTGAAGAGGGCCAGGGAAGGGCTCTGCTTAATATGAATAGGGAGCCTGTTCCAAAGAAGAGGTAATCTGTCAGACCCATATCTGTCTCAGCAGCATGTTTTATTTGAGTCACTAACTAATTTTAGATACGATTGTCAGGAAACAGAAACATGAGTACAGAAGGCAGATGTCTTACAATGCATTCATGACCTATGTTTTCTGTTTAGGGGAAATATCTGCTTGACTTTTACATACATACATATATACAAATATTTCAAGCACAGGTGCCCTACCAGCTTGCCAATATACCAAAACACTTGCTCCCATAATAAGCGTCCAGGCTTTTATTAAATTTAAATTAGTACTTGCTTCAATGTAATTTGGTAGTCTGTTCCATGCATCAGCTATTCTGTCAGAGAACCAATTACTACACTTCTCATTCCTATAGAATTTTCTACACAGGTTGTCTGATAATTCTCTAGTACCTTTCGATAATCCCAAACATTCCCAGAGGTAGCTGTCTCTAAATGCCCTACATACCTGAATAACATCTCCTCTTAGATATCAGTAAGAGGCACTGTACAAGTTCAGATATTCAAGTCTTTCATAATAACTTAAATTTTCACATCCATGGATGCCCTTGGTATATTTCCACTGTACTCTTTCCAGTTTACTCATGCTTGTTTTCTTATAGGGTTTCCATATTGTTATTCCATACTCAAGTGTGGCTCTAATGTAACTAACAAACAATGACTTCATAAGTTTTGATTTCCTAGACTTTATAAAACTTTTTATACAACCTATAGTTCTGTAATGATCATTAACCAACTGGATGATATGATCAGAAAAACTCACAGCTGAATCTACCCATATGCCCAGATCCTTAAATGAGTCTACAATTTCAATCAGTGTGCTGTATTAAATATTCATCTTTCAATTTATGTCTCCCAAATCTCATATGCTTAGTTTTTGATGAATTTATCAGCATATTATTCTCCTGTGCCCAAATGGTCAACTTAGTCAAGTTAATTTGCAGACATGCCTTATCTGTAACGCATGTAACCAGTTTACACAATTTCAGGTCATCTGCAATATAGACTGTAGAACACCTCATATGAAAACGTTAGGTCTGAAAGATACAATCTAAACAAGTAAGGGCCTAGGACAGAGCCCTGTGGGACACCCCCAAGTGTAACCAAGGATTTCACCTGTCCATTTGCTGTATGATACTTGCCATGTCCTATTTGTAAGCCATGCAGTTATCCATCTTATCAAGAGTAAGTACATCAATACCTATTTGAACTAATTTATTGCTCAGTGTGTTGTGTATGACTCTGTTAAATTCTGAAGTTAAATCTATATAAATTGCATCACAGCACAATTTTTCATTCATAATTAGTATCTTGTTATAGAACATCATCTTACAGGTGGTAATGGATCTATTTTCAATATATGCATGCTGACATATGGTTTCCAGTTCTGACAATAACTTAACTAATATTACCGTCTCCATTATTTTTTCACAACATGAAAATAAACTTAAGGGTCTGTATCACTCCTCTTTTCCTTAACGACAGGTTTAATAAGTGCATGTCTCCAATCTTGGGGAATTCTTTCATATTTATATGACTTAGTGAATAATAGATATAATGATACTATAAGTTCTTGCTGAAGTGTTCTCAGGTCATTGTTACTAATTCAGTCTCCTCCCTGTGCTTTGTTTGGATCCAGTTGGTGCAGTACTGTTTCAATATAATCTAATTTGATTCCAGTATCTGGGGTTACCTGGATGTCACTAGGACAACTTATGTGAAACCAAACTTTTTTGTATAAAATTTTGTAAATATATCTATAATTTGTTGTGTCTAAGAATAAATTTTAGAATCTACACCCAGTTTATCAATTTGTGTGTCACTACTCCTTCCACATATTATGTATCTATAAAAAGGTTCCCTATTATGCTCAATATTGTTATATAAATTTAATTCAAATTTGTTTTGATCTTGTATCACACTATGCTTAATATATTTGTCCAGCTTGTTTATTTCAGTCTTCAAAGTTGTAGTTCGACCTCTCTTCCATTTCTTATATTTTTTTGTCTCTCACCTTAATTAGATATCTTGTTCTTATGGAAATATATGTCCCTAATGTATGCCTAGATCCTGATGTTAAACATTTATTTTGTTTTTTTTGCACTCAGTTTCTCTTTCAAAAGTTTCCATATTCCATCTGCAGGTTTTCCACTGAAAACCTCACTCCAGTTAGTTTTACATAGTGACCGTTTTGCTTCTGTATAATCTATAATTAACCTTATGTGCATTGGTTTAGATTTCAGTTTGGCAGAATTATCTAGCAGAAAAAAAACACTCTCTGCAAGTAGGACCAGGTGCAAGGCAGGAACAGATACAAGTAGACAAAAATTGCCAGCACCAATTACAGTGAAAAACATCAAATGAGGATGGTAAATTGAATACATAAGTATTTTATTCAGGTATAGTAAGCATCCCAGACCGGTTTCAGCCAACAGGCTTTTCTCAGTGGGAATAAAAGTAGTAACAACTTTGAAGTGACACACACACACACACATATATAATATATATATATATATATGTAATATAAATCATCCAATAGGATTCTTCCCAAAGTGATCTTCCCAATATTCAAACTGTTTCCTGTGTGAAAAATAAAAAGAGAATGAAAAGTTATACAATAAAACCACATTCTTAGTATATAATGTAATTAATAAAAGAAAAAAATTAAAACACATAATATTATAAATGGTCATTCAAACCGGGTGAAAACAAAGCACCCAGTTTAATGATCCAATACTTCTCTTTTTTAGTGAGGATTGAATGCCATCCTTGTTTGTTGGATCTGTCACCAAGAATTCTGTCAATAATAGTGAACTGGAATCTGGCTGAGTTGTGTTGTAAGCAGTGTCTATATAGGGCATTAGTCTCTCTTGGTTCGTATGTCACTATGGTGCTCAGACATACGTAATCGAAGTGGTCGTGATGTTTGTCCAACATAAAATGAACCACATGTACACGTTGCAAGGTACACCACCCAATCACTATTACAATTGCCAAAAACATTTATGTCAAAGATCCTGTCAGTGTTTTTACTGGTGAACTGTTTTGATGTGAAAATAAATGGACATGATGAACAATGACCACAATTGTAGGTACCCCATAGTTTGTCACCTGTCATAGTTAGTTGGTGTATGGCTCCAGCTGAGCTTACCCTTTTAAAATGTGAAAAAAATTACCCAAGTGTCCTGCCTCTTCTATATCCATACTTGCATATATCACCAATCAGAGGTGTAAGTTCATCATTATCAGTAAGAATGTTCCAATGTTTGGGCATAACATTCCTGATTAGGTTGATGTTGCATCCAAATATTGTGATGAACCGAATGGATTAATCCTGTTCAGTCTGAGTTTTTTCACGATATGTAAGAAGTGAGGTTCTAGTTGAGTTGGAAGCAACTTGTTGGGCACCCTGGATGTCCGGCTTCTTGTAACCCCTAGCTCTAAACCTGTTAGCCAGATCCTGTTGGGATTTTTCATAGTCATTTTCTGAGGAGCAAATTCTGCAAATCCTGAGGAATTGAGATTTAGGTATGTTTCAGATGATGTGGTTGGGATGCATACTCGTTGCATGTAGTAAGTTATTGTATTGGGGATATTTGCAAAACCTTTTACTTTGAAGTGTCATCTGGATTCTGAGTTATGGTAACATCCAAAAAATTGATCTCATTCCTATCACAGGTTAAGGTAAATTCAATACCTCATTTGTTTTGGTTAAGATATAGTACAAATTCAGCCAAATATTCCACATACGAACACCAAACCAACCAACAATCATCCAAATACCTACGCCAAATGTCAAGTTCCTCAAGATCTAGATTGTGTGTGGAGTTATAAAATGAGATGCTCCTCAATGTATTCCATAAACAAGTTTGCATATATGGGAGCAAAGGATGCTCCCATCACAGTGTCCTTGAGCTGCCAGTAACATTCTCCCTGAAAATGAAAAATATTTTTATTGACAACATGCTCAGCCATGCAGACCCAAAGTGTGTTAAAGCCTACCGGATTTAATTGGGCTTTGTCTAACCAAAAATTGAGGGCTTCCAATCCAGCCCAATGTGGTATACTGGTGTATAGAGCCTTGACATCCAGGGTGCAGAGTAGCCAATCAGGTTCCAGTTGGTTATCAGAAATGATGTGTAAAAACTGTGTAGTGTCCTGTATTCTGGCACGAATAAGGCCAAGTAGTGGTTTGAGATATAGTGTGAGAAATTCAGATAGTGGTTCAGTCAAAGAACCCATACTAGATACAATTGGTCTTCCAGAAAGTTTATTAAGGCATTTATGTATCTTGGGTAAAAGATATAATGTTTGTTTCTGTGGATCTTGGACTGTGAGATGCGTCTTCACCGTATCAGATATGATACCCTCTGAGATGGCCAGATCCAAAAAATCATCAATTTCCCGCTTGAAGTTCAGAGTAGGGTCAATAGGCATCATCATATAATGGGAAGGGTTGGAAAGTTGTCCATTTCCCTCCACCAGATAATAATCCATGTCCATGATGACTATGGCCCCACCCTTATCAGCCTGAGTGATGACCATTTTGTTATTGTCCCTAAGTTGTTGCAATGCCTGTTGTTCATTGATAGATAAGTTGTGTTTCAAGGGAGAAAACTGATCCAACTTAAAGTGTATATCCCTAAGTACTGCTTGTTGAAAGACAGCAACATTGCAATTCATAGGTGGTACAAAGTTGGATTTATGAAATCTGAAATTCATTAGATCTTTGAGAGTTAGATCTAGACCCAAAGAAAAGTTTGAGGTTAATCCTGCAGCAAAAATCATTAATATCAATGACTATATCTGATTCATCAAAAAAAAACCCAGGAACAGAATTCAAACCTTTATTCAAAAGTTTTTTTTATTCCTCTGTTAAAACAGTTTGAGAAATGTTCAAAATGTTACCATCTATTGTCTCATAAATGTTTGTAGAAGACCCTCGATTGTGTCTATCTTTGTACCTTCTATGCTTTCTCCCACCCCTCCTCCTAGTGCGTTTAAAGGATGGGTCTGGTTTTTATATTTCTTGGAAACCGGGGATTCCCCAATGTTAGTCCCTTCAGTGTCTGTAGTGGAGGAATCCGCCGCTGATGTACTGCTGTACGTATGATACCCCTTCAATATTGATCTGGGGTTTTTTTTGTTTCTACCAGGGTTCTGTCTGATATCCATAAATCTAACATTTTTGGTAGTGTCAAAAGGTCGTACCCTCTGGTAATAGGTTAGATCTCTATTGAAGTTTTTGATTTTCTTGTCCTTGATTTATTTTTCAAATACCAGCAGTTCTTTTGACAGCTTATTGAGGCATATACAGAATTGTGAGTGTCCCTCATAAATTTTGACTTACCCACACAGGTCACCAACCTCTTTGATGTTACATAATTATAGCGAATCGAACTATTGAAACTAAGTGTAACTGTAAGTGAAAATAATCTATGGGAAACCTGGGATAGTCATGAGTAGCAGAGAGTACCTCCACTACAGGCACCGATCGTGCTAACACTGGAAAGTCCACAGCAGAGTACAGGAAGTCAAAGTCAGAAAAAAAAAACTCTCTGCAATTAGGACCAGGTGCAAGGCAGGAACAGATACAAGTAGACAAAAATGGCCAGCACCAAGTACAGTGAAAAACATCAAATGAGGCTAGTAAATTGAATACATAAATATTTTATTCAGGTATAATAAGCATCCCAGACCAGTGTCAGCCAACAGGCTTTCCTCAGTGGGAATAAAAGTAGTAACAACTTTGAAGTGACACGCATATACTATTATTTTGACTTTTTCCTACAAACAGTAACACATTTTCTTTGGGATCTGAAAAGATCTAGCATTTCTACAGCTTACTGTCATGGATCTTGAAGCAATACTTCAGGAGCTTTGTGCCGATAAAAATGACATTGGTGTTTTTGGTATACCAAATGAGAATGGTATTCCACAACGGATCCAGTTGACGGCTGCAACATTGCTTTTCATAAACTTAGTAAAAGTATGAAAAGTTTGAGAACAAACATATGGCATTTGAGGCTTTTTAAAGCCTATATGAATAAGGACATAACCCCTAGGGGTCTGAGAATCAAAACCCAACCTTTAGTAAGTAAGATTGATGAAACTTTGACCAGTGAATGGTATTCAAGCCCATCAACAGGCATCTATGAACTTTGTTCGAATATTAAGTTCTTATTATGAACGAACTATTGAAACTAACATCGAAGAGGTTGGTGACCTGTGTGGGGAAGTCAAAATTTATGAGGGACACTCACAATTCTCTATAAGCTGTCAAAAGAACTGCTGGTATTTGAAAAACAAATCAAGAACAAGAAAATCAAAAAATTCAATAGAGAGCTAACCGATTACCAGAGGGGATGACCTTTTGACACTACCAAAAATGTTAGATTTATGGATATCAGACAGAACCCTAGTAGGAACAAAAAAAGACCCAGATCAATATTGAAGGGGTCTCATACGTAAAGCAGTACATCAGCGGAGGATTCCTCCACTACAGACACTGAAGGGACTAACACTGGGGAATCCCCGGTTTCCAAGAAATCTAAAAACCAGACCCATCCTTTAAACGCACTAGGAGGAGGGGTGGGAGAAAGCATAGAAGGTGCAAAGATAGACACAACTGAGGGTCTTCTACAAACATTTATGAGACAATAGATGGTAACATTTTGAACATTTCTCAAACTGTTTTAACAGAGGACCAAAATAAACTTTTGAATAAAGGTTTGAATTTTGTTCCTGGGTTTTTTGTTGATGAATCAGATATAGTCAATATTAATGACTTTTGTCGCAGGATTAAACTCAAACTTTTCTTTGGGTCTAGATCTAACTCTCAAAGATCTAATGAATTCAAATTTCATAAATCCAACTTTGTACCACATATGAATCGCAATGTAGCTGTCTTTCAACAAGCAGTACTCAGGGATATACACTTTAAGTTGGATCAGTTTTCTCCCTTGAAACACAACTTATCTATCAATGAACAACAGGCATTGCAACAACTTAGGGACAATAAAAACATTGTCATCATTCAGGCTAAGGGTGGGGCCACAGTCATCATGGACACGGATTATTATCTGGGTGGAGGGAAATGGACAACTTTCCAACCCTTTCCATTATATGAAGATGCCTATTGACCCCACTCCGAACTTCAAGTGGGAAATTGATGATTTTTGGATCTGGCCGTCTCAGAGGGTATCATATCTGATACGGTGAAGACCCATCTCACGGGTCCAAGATCCACAGAAACAAACATTATATCTTTTACCCAAGATACATAAATGCCTTAATAAACCTTCTGGAAGACCAATTGTATCTGGTATGGGTTCTTTGACTGAACCACTATCTGAATTCCTCGCACTATATCTCAAACCACTACTTGGCCTTATTCATGCCAGAATTCAGGACACTACACGATTTTTACACATCATTTCTGATAGCCAACTGGAACCTGATTGGCTACTCTGCACCCTGGACGTCAAGGCTCTATACACCAATATACCACATTGGGCTGAATTGGAAGCCCTCAATTTTTGGTTAGACAAAGCCCAAATATATCCGGTAGGCTTTAACACAGTTTTGGTTTGCATGGCTGAGCATGTTCTCAATAAAAATATTTTTCATTTTCAGGGAGAATGTTACTGGCAGCTCAAGGGCACTGTGATGGGAGCATCCTTTGCTCCCATACATGCAGACTTGTTTATGGGATATATTGAGGAGCATTTCATTTATGACTCTACACACAATGTATAGCTTGAGGAACTTGACATTTGGTGTAGGTATTTGGATGATTGTTGGTTGGTTTGGCGTTTGGATGTGGAATATTTGGCGGAATTTGTACTGCATCTCAACCAGAACAAATGGGGTACTGAATTTACCTTAACCTGTGATAGGAATGAGATCAATTTTTTGGATGTTGTCATAACTCGGAATCCAGATGACACTTTACAAAGTAAAATATTTCACAAATATCCCCAGTACAATAACTTACTACATGCAATGAGTATGCATCCCAACCACATCATCCGAAACATACCTAAATCTCAATTCCTCAGGATTCGCAGAATTTGCTCCTCAGAAAATGACTATGAAAAATCCCAACAGGATCTGGCTAATGGGTTTAGAGCTAGGGGTTATAAGGAGCTGGACATCCAGGATGCCCAACAAGTTGCTTCCAACTCAACTAGAACCTCACTTCTTACATATCGTGAAAAAACTCGGACTGAACAGGATGAATCCATTCAGTTCATCACAACATTTGGACGCAACATCAACCTAATCAGGAATGTTATGTCCAAACACTGGAACAGTCTTACTGCTAATGATGAACTTACACCTCTGACTGGTGATGTATGTAAGTATGGATGTAGAAGAGGCAGGACACTTGGGTCATTTTTTTCACATTTTAAAAGGGTAAGCTCGGCTGGAGCCATACACCACCAACTAACTATGACAGGTGACAAACTATGGGGTACCTACAACTGTGGTCATTGTTCATCATGTCCATTTATTTTCACATCAAAACAGTTCACCAGTAAAAACACTGACAGGATCTTTGACATAAATTTTTTTGGCAATTGTAATCGTGATTGGGTGGTGCACCTTGCAACGTGTACATGTGGTTCATTTTATGTTGGACAAACATCATGACCACTTTGATTACGTATGTCTGAGCACCGTGGTCACATACGAACCAAGAGAGAGACCAATGCTCTATATAGACACTGCTTACAACACAACTCAGCCAGATTCCAGTTCACTATTATTGACAGAATTCTTGGTGACAGATCCAACAAATAAGGATGGCATTCAATCCTCATTTAAAAAGAGAAGTATTGGATTATTAAACTGGGTGCTTTGTTTTCACCCGGTATGAATGACCACTTATATTATGTGTTTTAATTTTTTTTTATTAATTACATTACATACTAAATAATGTGGTTTTATTGCATAACTTTTCATTCTCTTTTTATTTTTCACACAGGAAACAATTTGAATATCGGAAGATCACTTTGGGAAGAATCATACGGATGATTCATGTTATATATGTGTGTGTCACTTCAAAGTTGTTACTACTTTTATTCCCACTGAAGAAAGTCTGTTGGCTGAAACCAGTCTGGGATGCTTATTATACCTGAATAAAATACTTATGTTTTCAATTTACTAGCCTCATTTGATGCTTTTCACTGTACTTGGTGCTGACAATTTTTGTCTACTAGAATTATCTAGCAACAAATCAACCTTTATAACCCCACGATTACTGCACATTAACAGTGGTAAAACTTGACTTGAACAGTAATTTCTTTAGGAACACAAACAATGTCTAGCATGTTCCATCCCTGGTAGGTTTTTACAATATGAAGCAATTGTTGTTCCTGAATATACATTGTGAATAATTGCCTTACTAACATTTCTGAATCAATATTGTTCGAGTTTGTTTCTGGTAAATTTAAGTCCCCAGGTAATATTATTCTTCCATCCTATGTTTCATGTAAGAAATGCATGAATTCCTCTAGGTCATCAGCACTTGACTATAGTGTTCTATACACTCCAATTGTTATTATATGTTCCAGGGTTGTCTTTACTGTCACAGCTATATCATTGGTGTTATCATTGAACATGTAATAATCACAGGTCTTGTAACTGTCTTGAATCCCTATCATAATACCTCCATCAGATTTTGTGTTAGAATGTCTGTTACAGTAAAAACATTTATACCCTGACAGAAGTGGTTTTCAGTCATTGTTCTTTAACCATGTTTGACAAACAACAACATTAATCTTGTCGGAATGTAGCAAATTTTCCAATAAAAAAAAATTATTATTAATGCTCCTAGTATTAACAACCATCAGAGATGCATCAAATGTTGCTATCTGTGAACTGTTAAATTTTCCACCTGGCAAAAATCTTGCCTAGTGTTTGTCAAATATTGCAAAATATCTGCTGCAAAAAATCTCTTCGGTGGTCTTGACAAGTACACACCATCCTGTCTGAACACGTGTGCCCAAAACTAGGCTTGAATGCACTATACATTTCCATTTTTTACCCAAAAAATCTTTTCATTCACAGTGACCAGACAATCCTTTCTATAGGTGATTTGTATAAGCTATACTATCTAAGAGGGCTGTCAGTTCCCTACTAACAGTCAGAATCCTTGCGGATGACATTCTTTGTACTGACATGAATAAAAACGGATCCATACTTGCTTACATTAAGGCATTCCAAGGCTTGTCTCACAACTTCTGTTTTTGCCTGGTAAGCATAACACTATTCAATGTTCATTATCTCCTCTGCAAATATAAGTATCAGTTCCTCTAATAACTGAATCTCCAATTACAAGAATATCTTTGATGGCCAGCTCTGAAGAATCTTCACCTTCTAATACAGTAATATCTGCACTATCAATTGTTACGAAGGACAGATCTTCATCACCATTAGTCTTACTAATCCCACTGTTTTCACTGTGTATTAAATTCTCACCCAGCTGGCATTGTAAATCCACAGCTTGAGTCATGTAGTCAACGTCTGTCTTTCTCTTCTTTTTGCTTATAGTAATGTTCTTCAATCCTTACACATTCAGTTTTGATTTCTACCTTTTCACCTGCCCCTTGCCTCTTTTTCTACCTTCTCTTTTTCTGTAGATTGAAGGTTTTCTGATAGAAATTATCATTCCCTATAACCTGTGTGTTACACAACAAAGCAGTGTCCTTTTTGGTACATATTCTCTTTCCTTTACAGTCATTAATCAGTTTATTTTTCTTCCTTGTTTGTTTTGAACTTCTTCCTTCCTTTCTTTTTTTTTGTTTCCTTCTAAACAAACTGGATCCTCAGATTGCTGAATACTTGCATCCAGAATTCCAAAGTAGTCAAGGGCATCATCTTGTTTCACAGGGGATGAATGATCTTTGCAGACAACAGACGCATCATTTCCTAAATCTGTTCTATTTGTTCTATGCCTAACATTATTTATCTCATCAGTCCAGTCATTAACATATGTAACAACAGTTTTTCAAGCCATGCCGTGCAATCAAGTCTAGATTTACTTCAAATAATGGTAAGCAAGTCTTCCAACTTTTGACATGAGGAACACAGATCACCAGTGTTATCAGCTGTTACCTTTAAATATGCACAACATTTATTACACTGTACAAGACATTTGTGCATTAGCACATTATTAATTGCATACTCATTTAAGGAATCCATATTCGCCTTGAAATTAATAAAATATTGTAAAAAAAAATAATCAAAATCACTAATCACAAATTCAGAGAGAACTTAAATCAACTTATATGACAAAAAAATCACACGAGCAATATACGACTAAATACTAAAGTAAGTACAGTAAAGTTGCTCTGACCATACAAGGTCTGCAAGCCAGACGAAAGCTGTAATTTCTGCGGCGGAGCCTAGAATGCCAGTTAAGCACAGCAATTTTTCTGAGCTCTAAAATTAATATAATAGACAGGAATTAGGCATATATATATATATATATATATATATATATATATATATATATATATATATCAGAAAAAATACTACTTGGGGATGTCAACATAGACTGGAATTAGAAGTTATGTACTTACCATAACGTTCCATCTGAGTAGGTGGATTCATTTGTCTGCAACCTGTGGGTTATGGATCCGATATCGGATCCGAACCGGCATGGTTTATCCAGCGATGGATCCGAGCTCCTAGCTCCTCCCCTCACCCATAATGCCCTGCTCTCCCTACATGACCTCAGATCGAGTTTGCCCTGTATCAAATACCCTAATCAAAGGGTAACACATTCTATGCAGGAAACCGACAAGGCCAGGGGGATAGGAGGGCGGGATGGTTGCAGACAAATGAATCCACCTACTCAGATGGAATGTTATGGTAAGTACATAACTTCTAAATCTGAAATAGGAGATTCATTTGTCACCAACCTGTGGGACAGAGTCCCCAGCTACCAGAATCTTGGGCGGCCGTCATGGAAGGATATTCCGGAGCACCGCGGAGCCAAAGGATGCTCTACCTCTAGACGTGATATCCAGCTTGTAATGAGAAATAAAGGTATGAGATGAAGCCCAAGTGGCTGCTGAACAAATGTCATCCAGAGGAATCCTAGCCTTAAAGGCTGCTGAGGTAGAAACAGACCGGGTTGAATGAGCATGGACTCCATCAGGTGCGGACCTCCCGGAAGCTTGGTAAGCTAATAGAATACACTGGGAAATCCAGCGTGACAAGGAGACTTTGGAAATTGGTTTACCCAGATTGAATTTGGCAAAAGAAATGAACAATTGGTCGGATTGCCTGTGACCAGCTGTCCTGTTAAGATAAAAACGAAGCTGCCTGTGAACATCCAATGAATGCAGCTTGTACTCGCCTTTGTTCTGATATTTAGGAAAGAAAACGGGGAGGTTGATGGACTGACTAATGTTTGCTTCCGAAGCTACCTTAGGAAGAAAAGAGGGATTGATCCTGAGGTACACACGGTCCGGATGGAAGATCAAGTAAGGTGGCTTCATGGACAGGGCTTGAAGTTCCGAAACTCTTTTGGCTGAAGTAATGGCTACTAAAAATGCAGTCTTAAGAGATAAGAATTTTAGATCTACTGTGGCCGCAGGCTTGAAGGGGGGAGCGGTCAAGGCCTGAAGAACCAAGGAAAGATCCCATGGTGGAACCGCCTGCTTGACAAGGGGTCTAAGCAGAAAGGTGCCTTTTAGGAAGATTTTACATAATTTGGCAGACATAAGAGGCCGAGAGTCATGACCAACATGATAATGCGAAATGGCAGCTAGCTGAACTTTGACCGTGGAACTACTGGCGCCATCATTAAAGAGAGTGGTAAGGAAGTCTAGAACCAAGGGAAGACCGCTCCGCCCAAATGGAGAATCGCTTCCATTTACTGCGGTAAGTTTTTCTGGTAGAGGGTTTATGCGCCACTACCAGAATGGCCTTAACGGGAGACGAAATACCGGGAGTCCTGATTAGGAGTGGAACTGGAGCAGCCAAGCAGTCAGCTTCAGGTTGTCCAGGTTCGGAGATGGTAGGTTCGATGGGTGTGATATCAGATCCGAAATGGGATCTAGAATCCAAGGTGGATTCACTGAGTGAGATCTTAGGTAAGGGAACCAGATCTGTCGAGGCCAGAATGGGGCTATGAGGATCATTCTGCACCCCAACCGAGAGGCTTTCTGAAGAACCTGGAGCATCAGAGGCAGAGGGGGGTATGCGTAAAGAAGACTGGGAGGCCAAGCATGCACCACCAGAGCGTCTCTCAGGGAATCCCCTGGAGGAGGGATTAGAGCGAAAAAAAATGTCGCACTTGGTGTTTAAGGGAGAAGCAAATAGATCGCAACAAGGAGTTCCCCACCGTGCGAAGATAAGTTTCGCTACTTGAGCATTGAGAGACCACTCGTACGGGGAGAGAATGGTGCGACTGAGCTTGTCCGCAAGGATGTTGGACCGACCCGGAATATGCATTGCGATGAGAAAGCGGTTGGTGGAGATCACCCATTCCCACACTCTCATGGCTTCCCGACATAAAGGGTAAGACCTGGTTCCCCCCTGTTTGTTGATGTACCAGACCACCGACATGTTGTCTGACTGAATCGCAATTGGTCCCAGGGGAAGAAAGGCTTGAAGTGCTTGCAACGCCAAGAGCACAGCCCTCCTCTCCAGAACACTGATATGCAGGGAGGTCTCTGAGTCGTTCCACGTGCCTTGGACCGTCCGTCCATAAAATGCCCCCACCCGAGGCGAGATGCGTCTGTGGTCACTGTGGCAAGAGGGGGAGATGCACAAAAGGGGCGGCCTCCTTGGAGATCCTCGGAATGGAGCTACCACAAGAGAGACCACTTGCAAGCCTTGCTGATTGCAATGGGGTGATACAGAGGGAGAGAAAGATAAGACCATTGTTACTTGAAGCGTCCACTGAAGTACCCGCATGTTCAAGGGGGAGAGTGGGAGAAGAGAAATCGCTGCCGCCATGGACCCTAGTGCCCTCAGGACCAATTCCGCCGGAACTGAGATGGAGTGGAGGATGGCCCGCACCTGGAGTCGTAGATTCAGAATTCTGTCGGTTGTGAGGAAGGCTCTTAAATTCCTCGTGTCTAACCTGGCACCTATGAATTCTATCAACTGAGTAGGGGCAAGGTTGGACTTTCCCACGTTTATCGTGATGCCTAGCCAGGGAGCTAGATGAAGAAAGGAGTCTCTTGCCAAGGATAGTAGATGCCTTGTTGGGGCGGTGAGAAGCCAGTCGTCCAGGTACGAAAAGACCTGCACCCCCTGAAGCCTCAGGTGGGCCGCAACCACTGCTAATACTTTGGTGAACACCCTGGGGGCTGTGGTGAGACCAAAGGGTAGGACCCTGAACTGGTAGTGACTGGTTCCCAGCCGGAAGCGAAGAAACCTCCTGGACCGTCTGTCCATTAGTATGTGGTAGTACGCATCCTTGAGGTCTATAGAGCACATCCAGTGATTCTCTCCCAGAAGGGTGAGGATAGATTGTAAAGTGACCATCCGGAACTTCTCCTTGGGAACTGCCAGGTTTAATAGGGACAGGTCTAAAATGGGACTTAGGTCCCCCGTCTTTTTTGGCACTAAAAAGAACCTGGAGTAGAACCCTGATATGATCGGGTCTGGGGGGATGGGCTGGATGGCTCTTTTCCTCAGCAGATAGCCAATTTCTGCTGAAGCGGCCTCCCTCTGATCGGGTGGAACGTCGGGGAGGGATTTTGGCTTTGGGACATGAAGAAAAGGGATTTTGTATCCTCTGGATATAATGCGGAGGACCAGCGGTCTGATGTTATGGACACCCATGCCGCTAGGTGCTCCGAAAAATGTCCCCCGACTGCCTCCAGAGTGGAGCAGTCGGGCAACCCCTCAGGGTTGCTGCGCAGGTCGTTCAGAGAAAGGTTCTCTGGACCCGAAATTCCTGGGAGCCCCACTGCCCCTGGGGGGGCGTCCGCCCTGTCCTCCTCTGCCACGGAAGGACTGGTTGTCTGGAGCGGGTTGGGATTGCTGCGACTTCCGGAACCACATCTTCTTCTGGCCCTTTTGGTTCCTAGAGTACGACCTCTGGGGCACAGAGAAGCGGACTCAGACGGCAGACAGCATCTTCCCGTCCTCCTCGCTCTGGACCAAGGTGTCACGAACCGTCTTGCCAAAAAGGGCAGAACCATCAAAGGGGGCGTTCGCAAAAGACGCCTTGAAGGGCTCCGTGAAATCGCAATGGCGGAGCCAGGCCTGGCGTCTCGTGACTAGGCCTACTCCTGCAGCTCTAGCGGCTCCCTCAGTAGCATGGGAAAGCAACCGCATAGAGGTATTGGTCACAGACCGAAGAGTGGCCATACTGGTGGAGTGCAAAAGCTTGTCCTCCTCCGACATGGACTCTGGGGGGGATGCAGCGTATTCTTTGATAAGATCGCGCTGCATCCTAATAACATGTGCCAGATAGTTGAGCGCCATCACTGAGAAGGTCGCTGAACTAAACATTCACTTCCCCAAGTGGTCCATCATCTGAGACTCCTTGCTCGGAGGATGAACTGAGGGACTCTCCTGGGTGAGTTCCCTCTTAGTGGCTGCTGCCGTCAACATGGCATCTACCGGGGGTCCTTTACTCCAGTGGGCACGGTCAGCAGGGGGGCTAAGAATCCTGTCTGGCCTTTTGGGGATTGGCTCCACGGTGTCCGGTTCCTTCCACACCCTGGTGGTAATAAGGTCCACCAGGGGGTCGGCAGGAGGGGACACCCAAGAGGTAGATGGGCCCGCTTCAAATGCCTCCACGAACAAGGACTCGTCCGAGGAAGACCTTGGGGCAGACCACCCACCTCTTACACGAAGCATTTCCATGATGTCTCCAAAGGAGACATCCTCGGGGGTTGATCTTGGGGAGCCTTCCCCTTCCTCCAAGTCCGTGTCTTCAGTTAAAGACTCGGGGGAGTCTATGTGCCCCCTTTTACACGTGTGCTTGCGAGGTGCCTCCTCGGGGGGGGGGCTGTCCGAGGAGCCCTCACAAGCAGTGTCTTGTTCCGAAGGAACTGCTTGGGGCATTGAAATGGGCTGTCCCAGTGGCCGGGTGATGGAAGCCCGGGTAGCGGGTCGGAGAAGGAGCTATGGGCTTAAAAGGGGTCGAGCTCCCGGGAGGCAGGAGCACTCCCATCTGCATCTGGGCCTGGATGAACCTTTGCATCATCCGGTCCAGATCGGCGTCGGAGAGACTATAGGTCGACCTCGAAGAGGCTACAGAGGTAGGCCTTTAGTACCGCCTCAATAGCCTCGAAGGAGGTCGGGTCTCCTCCTCCTCAGGTCCCGGTGAAAAAGTTGGGGACCGGAGCAAAGGAGGAGGAGAACCAGTAGCTAGAGAGGCCGGAGGAAAAGCCCGCTTAGCCGGCGGGGCCGAGACAGAGGTCTCGGCCCGCCGCTTGTGGTGCTTCTCTCTCCGGTCCTTCTTCCTAGCTTCCCTCTCCTCCGAACCCGTAGAGGGAGTTTGAATCCCGGGAGGAGGAGCGGAAGCAGGTAGGGCAGGTACCGCAGGAGCGGTAACTACCAAAGGGGCGGAGGCCGAAGCCGAGTCCGGGGGTAATAGTCCCGCCAAGAACAGCTTCGACCTCCGCTCCTTCAATGCCCTGGGGTTGAACCCTGCACAGATTGAACATCCAGAAGTGAGGTGTTCAACCCCAAGGCATCGAACACACCAAGTGTGGCCATCCACAGGGGACAGCTTATGGCCACACTCGGAGCATTTCGAAAATATCGCCTTTGGGGCCTCATACATTTTTTTTTTTTTTTAAACAAAAAGAAAACTAACAAGTTAACAAGTTAACAACCCAGTCACACTAAAGGCCCCAAAGAAACCACACGCACACAGCTACGCTACCAGCGAGGGGAGGGAATTACAAAAAAATAAGTAATTTAACAAAAAATTAGTTCAAAGGGGTGAGAAACCTAAAACTTTCACACAAAAAACTATTTATTTGACAAATATACCCTTAGTAAAATACTAAAATAGCACTTAGCTGAAGGAGCTCAAAAATCCAGCTGTCAACCATGAACGCGGCAAACTAGATCTGAGGTCATGTAGAGAGAGCAGGGCATTATGGGTGAGGGGAGGAGCTAGGAGCTCGGATCCATAGCTGGATAAACCATGCCGGTTCGGATCCAATATCGGATCCATAACCCACAAGTTGCTGACAAATGAATCTCCTACTTCAGATCAAACTCTCACCCCTCTCTCTCCTAGTCTTAGTATTAACCTCTTCGGGTTCAGCCAACATATTTCTACTCCCACCCGAATCAACAAAGACTCCAGCTCCATATTAGACTGGATCATAACCTCTAATCCTAATCAGTATCATAATCCCTGTACTCTGTTTCTCTAAGCAATCACCTCCCAATCTCTATACAAAGGATACCACCTCATACCTCTAAAAAACATATTTATAGAGACTGCTGTAACCTCTCTAATTTCAATGCAGAGAAGTTCAACTATCTATTTTCTCTTATAGACTGGTCCCACCTTCTCCACCTTCCCCTAAACAATGCTGTTCAGGAATTTAACATTTTTCTAAATATCCTAAACTCTCTCGCCCCCCCCCCCCCAAGAAAAATAAGGATCAACTCTAATCCCACACCCTGGCTCTCCAAACATACCCTCTTCACCATGAAACTCAGAGACTCCCCCTGGAAAAAATGGTCAAACTCTAAATCTCCCATTCTCTTCTTCAAATTTAAAGAACTGAAACCTTACAAAAAAACTCATTGTCCAAGACAAGAAAAATTACTACCTAGAGGCTCAATCCACCCATACTTCCAACCCCCAAAATTTTGATACTCCATGAATAATATTCTCTACCCAGGAAAACCTTCAACCCTAACACTTTCCCTGATAAATCTCCTGTAGAAATAACCTCCCTAATAAACAATTTCTTCATTAACTCAATCCGCAAACTAACACCTCCTGACACCAACCATCCTCATACACCCACACCTACCTCCACCAACTCCCATTCCACCTTTTCCATGAAACCAGTTCCCACAGCTTACATAAAATCCCTTCTGCTGAAGCTTAAGCCATGCTCTCCCGCATTTGTCATCTTACCCCCAATTCTCAGACTTGCAGTCAATACCACAGCTTATCTAGTATCCATCCTTATAAACTGCTCTATTAAAGAATCCATAGTCCCAGACATCTGGAAATCCTTCTATACAATTCCACTACATAAAGGAGGTAACTCTACTGACTCAGCTATTTTCAGCCCTATAGCTATCCTCTCACCTCTTTCTAAAATCCTTGAAAAATGCATTCACTCTCAGCTTCTCAAATACTTACTCCAGGAAAATCTCTTCATCTTCTCTCAACATGGATTTAGGCCCCACCACAGCACCTCTACTGCTTTCCTTTCCTTTACACAGACCATAGCCAAAGCCAGATATGACAACAAACTGGTGTCATGCCTATTCCTTGACCTCTCTAGGGCTTTTGACACTGTCTCCCACCCTACGCTTAACAATAATTGAGCTCAACTTCTCTGCTTTCACTATTAACTGGTTTGATAGCTGTCTTACTGACAGCAATCTGTTAGATGGATGTCCACCTGCTCTCCCTTTTTACCTAACACAGGTGTTCAAGGATCCATCCTAGGCCCCTTCTCTAATATTTTTATTAATAACCTTCTCTCCGCTTGTTGTACATCTACTCTAATCCAATATGCTGTTGACTCTAATCACCCTCTCCAACAACCCTACTGACCTCCACTCTGACACAAACCTCATATAACACCATTGAACACTGGCTAATCAAGAACAAACTTATCCTTAACCCAAAGAAAATCACGCTACTCATCTTTCCTCCAAAATCAATTAACAATCTTAGATCATTCTCTATTCTTCCCTAGATAACACAATAATTCATGCAGATTCTCGGACCAAACTGCTGGGGGTCATTATGATGATCAACTGAAATTTGACATTCACATACAACAGTCCATAAAAAAGACCAACCAAAAACTTGGACTTGTTGTACAGAAACAAAAAATTCTTGCCTATTGCTTGTAAGACCTCCCTTGCCTTCTCTATGCCTCCCCTATTCTTATTCACCTCCAAGCAAACCTTTTAACTAAACTCAATCAGACATACAACCACATAGCTAGATTTGCTAGCAACCTATAATACAAATGTCACCATTGCTCTGCCCTCAAACAACTTCGATGGTTTGAATTCCCTCAACTTCTACTACTATATCAGCTTCAAATTACAAATTCCATACTGTATAAACCTGCCAATTGCCCCTCCCTATCTAACCTCTTATCCCCTTACAAACCCTCTTGACCCCTCTGCAGTACTGACCAAAACTGGCTGGACACCTACAGACCCAATAAAACCATAGGAAAATTACTTTACAAATGCTCTATGTCTCAAACTTGGAACAAGCTCCCTAATCATCTACGCTCTATCTACTGTCCCAACATTTTTAAAAGATAACTAAAGAGTTACCTGGCCAACTCTCCATCTTGTACATGTCACCACTCCACCTAAGTATTCTTCTTCTTTCAGCATTACATCTTCTATATCACATATGTAAGTATTGTATAACGTAGATATTTGTACTGCATTTTCTTTGATTTTAATGATTGTAGTATTGCAATACATTTTTGTAACTTTTTTCTTTATATTGGAGCTTTTCTCCTCGGGTCTCCACTGAAAATGGGCCCCCCAGCCCAGTGGACCAACCTGGTTAACAAAAGACAAATTAAATTAAAAAAAAAAAAATATATATATATATATATATATATATATATATATATATATATATATATATATATACACACACACACACACACACACACACACACACACACACACACCTCATAGTAAGACGCTGTCCGGTTCAATTCTCAGCTAGAGCGTCTTCTGCGTGAATGGGCATACCTTCGTTGAAGGTTGTGCGTCAGGCCTGGCAAGCCGGTATGTAAAAATCAACTGCCAATCATTAGCGGACCGGAGTTCCGCTGTGGCGACCCCTAACCGGGAAAAGCCGAAAGACACACATATATATATATATATATATATATATACACACACACTTAAATTTTATAAAATCTAGTTACTAATAATCTAAACTTTAACTTCACAAACTTTGAATTTTTATTCCAAACAATTCCTGTCAAATTATTTGAGACTAAACCTGAAGGAAATGAACAGCTCCAAGTCTTCACAATCTGATACTGCCTTGAGGAAAGAACTACATCTGGTGTCTTCCATTCTACGGTCATCATCACTGAAGACAGATGACTTCCAGCAAAAGCTGGAGAATTTAAGTGAGAATAGTTCTAAACAAACTGATGTTTTTAGAGACCTTTTTCAACACCATCAAAATAAAATAATGGACATGGAGACAGCCATAACCAACACAGATGGAAGATTAAAGGAGGATGAACTGCACACAGACTTTCTTCTCAAACAAAATACACAACTAATGAATAAAATTGATGACCTTGAAAATCGGGACAGAAGATGCAATATTTGAATTTTTGGAGTACCAGAAAAAACAGAAGGAAGGTAAGAACTTGATTTTATTTTTGAAAAATTGGATTCCCAAAATTTTAGACTTGCAAGGGCTCTCGTTTGGTATAGAAAGAGCTCACAGGGCAATTGGTAAGCCAGCGCCCACATCCCCCATGGCAACACTGAGATCTATTGTTGTGAAATTCCTCTCATTTTTTTTTTCTCAAATATATTTTTTAATTCAATTAAAATAACATTTACATAATATTTTTAAATATCATTTTAAACTATGTACAATATTTACAATAGCCTGACTTTCAATTATATACACTGTATGTTATTAAATATAGAATTAACAGATCAGTTATAAGAGATATAATATTGATTATTGCAGAGTGTCCAACAAAGATATAACTTTCTTCCAAGGATTATTTACCAATGGCCTGGGATAGATTCGTAGTTCTTTGATTTTTATTTCCATCAATGCAGTTGTCTTCACTAAAGTGTAGAATACTTCCAAGGTCGGGGGTGTATTTGAATTCCACCTTCTGGTTATGCATTTCCTAGATATAGCAAGTCCATAACAAATACATATGCGTCTTATTCAGGTAGGGACCTTCATTTACATTTAGTATTAGCAATACTTTAGTTAAGGTAAAGGATTCATTAAATAAAGCTAGTAAAAAATGACCGACTCCATTCCAATATGATTTAATTTTATTACATTCATAAAAATATGAATCCAGTCTGCTTTATTTGACTTTTCACATCTCCAGCAAAAAACATTTGTAGTGGTACTGATCTTTTTAATTTTATCTGGTGTTAAAAATGCTCTATGTAAGTATTCCCAATTAAATATTTTCCAGTACTGTGTGTTAGAGGTGTAATTAACTGATAGTAAGATGTTACTTTTAATTTCTTCTGTTAACTGCAATGACTGACCATTGGTTAAGAACTGCCGGTATGATGGTTTGAGAATTGTTTTATATGTTATTAACTCTTTATATAGATTTGAAATGGAATTTTTTTCACAATTATATATAAATTCATACAGAAAACTTATTAGATTTGGAATATCTTTAAATGAGGAATTATTAATCTGCATAAATCCTGAGTGTACATTAGAATGCTTTGTAAGGTTAACCAGTCCTGTGTTGGAATATTGTAAGCAGTTTTTATCATATGTATATCTAAAACATTTAATTTATTTACACTTTGAAACCAGCATAAGAATCCATTTTGTTCCCAGGAGGTGTTTCCCTATATATTTTGTGAGGAAAGTTCTTAGTGATGGTAAATGGGGTTAAAAGGTCAAACCAAAGTTTTAGATCTATGTTTGCATTGATAAGTTTCCTAAAAAAAATTGATGTAATGATTAATCAGTGTTGTTTTAGAAGGATTTGTCATATTATATTGTATACTTATGCATAGTATGTACCAGGGTTTGTTTGATTTGTCTATTAAAATTTTTTTAACAGATTAAATTAATTTGTTAATATGGCCGTTGTTAATTCTTTCCAGTTGGCAAAATAATTTGGGTTTATCCAGTCTATTATAGTTTTAAGCACAGATGCCTTTATATATGTTTCTATTTCTGGGAAGTTCAATCCTCCTTGTTTCCAGGGTCTAATGTGATGAGTTAGAGCTACTCTATTCTTTTTGGGATACCATAAAAATTTTATTAAACATGAGTTTATTTCTTTAAGAATGCATCTTTCAGGAATTAACTGTATTGCTAATGCTACATAGAGTATTTTTGGCAATAAGACCATTTTTATTAATTGCAATCTGTCTTCAAAAGTTAATATAAATTTGTTCCACTTTTCTATATATATTTTTATTGTTTCAATAATGTTTTTATAATTTATTAATATAGTTTTGTTTATATTTTTGTATAATACTATTTCTAAATAATTTAATGTAAGTTCTTGTTTTCCTATGACAGATTTATCTGTAACTTGTAGTTCTTTTTTCTTATTTAAAAATAGAAATTTTGATTTTGATCTATTAAAGTGTAGACCTGAAATCTTATAAAATTTCTCCATTACTTCTTCTAGCTCTCCTAATGACTCTCTGGAGTTTGATAGGGTTAATAAAATATCATCAGCAAAAAGCATTATTTTAGATAAGTACTGGTCATAGACTTCTATTCCTTTTATTCTTGGATTATTGTGCATTATTTCTGCAAGTAATTCTACAGCCAAAGCAAATAAAATAGGAGAAAGGGGGCATCCTTGTTTAGTACCTTTCGTTACATGGATAGATTCTGAGGTGAAGGGACCTAATTTAATGTAGGCTAAGTTATTAATATATATGATTTTAGTAATAAGATGAAGGGAGGAGGAAATTCAAATAATGCTAAAGTTTTAAATAGATATTCCCAGTTGAGGGAATCGAAGGCTTTTTCTATGTCTACTCCGATTACAAGTGTTTCTCTATCTTCTTTATTCACATAATCTATAAGAGTAAGCGTCCTTTTAATATTATCATGTGTGTGCCTGTTGTATAAAAATTCAGTTTGATCATTATTAATTGTCCTTGAAAGTGGGATTTTCATTCTGTTAGCTAGGATTGACATGAATATTTTGTAATCATTATTCAGTAATAATCTAGGTCTGCATGAAGTGCAAAGGTCTGATAGTTTATTATCTTTTAGAATTGGTGTTATGAAAGAATATTTCCATGAGGGTGGTATTTTTGCTTGACTGGACTTCTAGCAAAGTTTTATGAAAAAGGGAGATTACTGTTGAAGAGAAGAGTTTGTAAATTTCCGTAATTATACCATCTATCCATGGAGCTTTGTTAGATGTACTTTCTTTTATCTTGTCAACAATTTCTTTGTAGGATATAGGTTTTTGTAGGTCTAGTTTTACATTTTCGGGAATTTTTTTATTGTATCTAAGTTTATTTGGTTGGTATCTAAATCTTCTTTTTAGAAGTGTTCCATATAATGGAACCGAAATGCTTCAAGGATGTCTCCTATATATGATACTTTTTTCCCTTTCTTTTTATGATATACACTACTAATGTTATTTGCTTTAGATTGTATTTTAATTCTTGTAGATAAGTTATGTAGATATTTGGGGGAGGTGGCTAATGAGTTTATTTTAATTTTTCCAAGGCTAGACAAGTTTTGTGTGCTAGAATTTCATTAAATATTTTATTTAATTCCTCTATTTCTTTTTTGACTTCTGGACAATTCTGATTTTTTTTTTAGATTTTGCTGTCAAGAGTCTGGTTTGCAAGTCTAATGATTTGGATTCCCACTCTCTAACTTCGTTTTTGTACCAGCTAAAGGTCTTACCAAATAAAAACGCTTTTAATGAGTCCCAAACCATGATTCTACTGATTTCTGTTGTATTATTAATTTCAAGAAATAATTGTAGTTCTGACAACATCCATGGTCTGAATTCTTTAATTTTCGTGATATATGATGGAATTCTAGTTGAGAGGATTAAAGGTTTAAACTCTATTTGGAGCTTCATTATCAGAGAGTCATGATCTGAGAAGGGGCATGGAACTATTGATAAGTTGAGGATTTTTGTTTGTAAATCCTGAACTACGAATAATTTGTCTATTCTGGTTTGTGTTCCAAATCTATAGTGTTTATGGGAAAATAATAAGGATTTATCATCTTTTACTTTAAAAGTGTTTATTAAATGAAATTAATCAATCCATTTTTTAAAGGATTTTGAAACAGTTGCTATGCGAAAAGACTTCTTGGTGGTTTCAGAAGCTTCTAATGTACAATTAAAGTCTCCTCCCAGTATAAGATTTCCTTTATAATTGTTGGAAATAAAATATAGGTGTTTTTTAACCATTCCTGCACCAATTCCTGGGAACCAATACAGATTAGCTAAGGTCCATATTCTGTTATTAAATTTAATTATAACAAATGCTAGTAGACCTTCTTTGTCTTCATATTTATAAATAACTTTTGGAGTGATTATGTTTTTCTTCCAGAGAATTGATAGTCCTTTTGTCTTTGTTCTGAAGGAGGATTGAGCTAAGACTGTATAGTCCTTAGGGTTCCAAATAAAGCTATCATTAGTCTTAAAATGCATTTCCTGGAGAAATACTACTTGTGCCTTATTTAGATTTAAATATTTTAGTAAGTTTGATCTTTTATTTGCATTATTTAAGCCATTATTATTTAATGATAAGAATGTTAAATCCATTTCAAGTTATTGTTGCAAGAAACTTTTTGCTTCTTTTTCTTATTTTGATTATAGTAGTTATACCATATTCTCTGATAACATTGGATGTTATTTTTGTGTGTGTAAACTTGGGAGTGTAATTTAATGTTCTTTCTTCTTTAAATATAAGTAAGGCAAAATTCTGGTCAGGCTTTAAAAAAAGTACTTCTATAAAGCATTAATTCTAAAGTATCAAATACAATTAAATATGAATTTCCCATTAAACATAGAATGAAAGTGTCAAAGGAAAAAACTTCAAAGACCAATTCACGTAAGGTTCAAGTAAGGCACCCTTTATTAACTTGCAGCAAGGAGACAAAGCATGCAGGCAGAATGATTTGTCTGAACATTAATAATTAGTATGGTACTTTTATACAGTTCTTTCCATGTCACACAGAAATGTTACTATTCTATTGACGTAGTTAGACACAGCTTTCTGTATTGTTCTACAGAAAATGTTACTAGACTAATTGCTGCCTAGTTGAGAATAACTGCTGATTTGCAAAATATTTGAGAAAAACAACCTAGCCTTGGGGCTTATTTTAGCCCACCACAAACTTTCTATTCTTCAATTGTGCAGTTCTAATATATATGTTACATTTTGCCTAGATTTAAGGTACATTTCTAGCTTAGGTACAAGTAATGCTGACTACGGTTTATACTTTCAAGCATCCTTTGTTTTCATTATCAATAGCTTCTAGCAGCTGTGTACCTTCTCATGGCATAAGCAGAAAATCAATAACTCTTTGTTAAGTCTCATCTCACTAGTAGAAATGAAACACTTATTATTATTTTCATGACATTAGCAGAAATCAAATGCTCCTTGTTATGTTTCTAATAGCTATGCAGATTCATGCAGTGTGAACAGAATAAATGTATTAACTCTTTTAAACCTTGAATGCACTAAGCATGCATATTACCAATACATATTCTTCTAACATTTCCCCCCTTTTAATACTTTTATTCTACTTTCAAAATAAGCATAAACAGTTTTTATCTTCCCCTAACCTCTTCCTACTCAGGATTTGCAGTTAAGAGTCATTCAGTTTAAACTTATGAAAGCATTTTCAATTTTTCAACAATTCTTCAAGTTCAGCACCTTGGTATAAGGTTTCTGAAACGGACATGTCTATAAAGTCTTTAATCAGTCTTTTCATGCATGGGATGCAGCAGCACACAACACCAGTAGGATCATCCCTACACAGATGGCAATCAGGATGTTCATCAGGATACTGCCCCACCCCCCCAAACAGTTTCTGGAAAAATTCCGTCAATGGATTTGGTCCTGGTTTGGTTATAGCCGACACTTGCTGAATTACCTCAAGGTGATTTTCTATCTCGTGTTTGTGGTCTGGAATATACGAACAGCACTCCTCCTGGATTAAAGCGCAAGTACCTCCTCTCGCCGCTAGGGTGAAGTCAAGACATGTGGTTTTGAAGCACTACAGTTCTCATGGCAATCAGTTCATCAGTCACCAATTCTAGAGCGGAAAAAAGGTTGCATTGCTCATTATTTCGAGAAGTTTAGACTGTTTTCTCAGTTCCCAGATTGATTTTGTTGCTCCATATGCTGGCAGCACACCTGCCCACGAGATGACGGTATCACCCAAGTCCATATGCGACAGTCCATTTTTCCCTAGGCCCACAGCATGATGGTTTTTCCAGCCCACATTGATTTGCCTCACTGGATTTGACAGGCTTCTTGATTTCTCTTTGAACATTCCGAATTTTCCCCTGAGGTAAAACTGCTGTGTGTCATATGGCCGGAACCAGGTACCCCAAATAACAACTGCCGGACCAATTCTCAGGTAACCACTTGTATGCTTTCCTACCACATGCAAAATAACAGTCTTCTACTTTGGTAGTTTTGTCAACTATAATCAGTTGTTTATAGAGGTCAACATTATGTTTTACTTCATCAGTTGTCCTATGCATCAGTTCAAAAAATGAATCATAGCTTGTGTTGCAATAGGAACCTGTGTTATCAGTTTTATTGCAGCATCTATAGGGAACAGTCACACTGCAATTGCTCCAACCCACCTGAACTGTATAATTTTTGTAAAAACACAGAGTCCCCTTCTGTCGAACAGACAAGTGCAATGCTACTTTATCTTGTGTTGTAACATCTGATGTATCATAGACTAAATTTTCCCAGGTCTTGTTGGCTCCTAGGGGGACTGAAGTTAACAATAACCCCCCCCATATGCTGTTGCCAAAGCTGTGCAAATCCAGCAATTTGAAACACTGAAGGTCTCAGCATACACATATTTGATTGCCTGGTAAGTGTTGAAGTTTGGGTGCCACTCTATGTGCAACTCTCCACACTTATTCAGTTCAGTATGTGTGGCTGGGAAAAGGAATGGCCACAACAAAAAGATTATTGTCACTAGTACAGTCAACAGGATGATTATGCAATACTTCTGAGGAAATGGTTGTTCTGCATTCCTGTTTTCTCCGACTCTTCCGAGTAGTTTTATTTGGATTTTTCTGGATTCCATCATTTTTGCTTTTGACATGTGCTCTTACTCTCTGCCCTAATAGGACCTGCAGCACCAATGGTTTCTTCACTGGGGTTGAGATGGATCAGTCCTACTGATCTGACCCCCCTTTGTAGCCAGACTTTGTGCTGAGGGCCCCGATGGGGAGGTAAGATTTTTGTCCACTTCAAAGTTCTTAACTAGTTTGCAGCGCGTCAGGTGGATCCACGAAGCTCGCCCTGCTATCTTGCCTGCAGTGGGTGTTGAAAGAAGCACCTGGTATGGACCTTCCCACCTTGGTGATGACCAATTCTTCTTTATATTCTTCACCCACACCCACTCCCCGGGGATCACTGCCACTTCCGATGTTTTGGTTTGTTCTTTTTCTGAAACAGAATTTGACTGCAACAGATGTTTAGAATTCATGACTTTTTTCATGTACTCAGCTAGTGTAAAATCAGCTTCCTGGTCTGAGGACATGAGAAGGTGTCCACTGGGGTGTATAATAACCCCTTCCAAATAGTTTTTCAAAAGGAGTCAATCCTTTTGCAGTTGAACAGTTCTCATGCTCAACAGTGCCAGGGGCAAATAATACAGACAATTATTTCCTGTCTCAGCTATTAACTTTCTCAGTTTGTTCTTTAATATACCATTATGTCTCTCAACTTGCCCTGCAGATTGCAGATGGTATGCACAATGATTTTTTTAAAGAAATACCAAAATGCTTACTTAACTGCTGTATGGTTTGGTTTACAAAGTGTGTACCATTGTCACTGTGGATCCTTTCCGGAATGCCGAATCTAGGGATGATTTGCCACTGTGGCTGCATCTGGATTTTTGGTTGGAAAGGCATCCACCCATCTGGAAAACATATCTACAATGACAAGACAATACTTCTTATTTTCACATTTAAATTCTATGAAATCCATACAGATAGTGTGAAATGGATATGGTGGTGTAGGGAAAAACTCCCTTGCTTGGGCTTTAATGCCCCTTGTGCATGATGTTTGTTACAAATATGGCACATAAAACAAAATTTTTTAGAGTAGTTTGTAAATCCGTACGTTGTGAAAACCTGGTTCACCAGCTGTACCATCCCCCCTGTTGAGACATGGCACTGCCCATGGCTCAACAAAGCTGCATATCTAAACAAATTAGAAGGTAGTATCGGTTTCCCTTCTTTATAGATGTACGGCCCCTTTTTGAGAATTGTTCCTCGTTTTACTCATCTTTGTTTTTCAGCTTGCATAGTGAGTGTCTGCATTGTTTTTAACATTTCTAAGTCAAAATCTCAGAGGGTTGTAGTTCCTTATTTAAAAGAAATACTTCTGTAGCTGCTTGTTTTGCAGCTGTATCAGCTCTCGCATTACCTTTTGAAATCCTATCTTGTTGCTTGGTGTGAGCTGTGCATTTACAAATGGCTATTTTCTGAGGTAACTGAACAGATTCTAAAAGATCTAAAATAAACTGTGCATGATTGATAGGTTTGCCAGTAGATGTTATCATTCCTTGTTTTTTCCACTGTTGTGCAAAAACATGTACAGTAGAAAAAGCGTACTGGCTGTCAGTAAAAATGTTTACATATTTACCCTTTGCTAGGATACATGCCCGTGTCAAGGCAATCAATTCTGCTGCCTGTGCAGATAAGTTGTGTGGTAAAGGTTTTGCTTCTACAATCTCAGCATCAGAGACTACTGCATATCCTACTAGGTTCTGTCCTGCAGGACCCCTTTTGCATGAGTCATCCACATAGCATGTCACCTCGGCATCATCCAAGGGGACATCCATGAGATCTTTTCTAGGTAGTGTCTTTTGCTCAATTACCTGCAGGCAGCGGTGTGGTGTGCCGTCTGCAGGGGTTGGGAGCAAGATAGAAGGGTTCAAAGTCGTGCATCGTTCAACTGTCATGTGAGGTTGGCTCAACAATATAGTCATACAGGAAAGATGCCTAGCAGGGGAAAGATATGCTACCTTCTCTTGCAGTAAAATAATCGCGACTGCCATGAGGCACTCTCAAAGTGAGAGGGCGGAATAAAACTACTGAGTCCGAAGCCTGTACTGCCATTGCAGCTGCAACTACTGCTTGTACACAGTGGGGTAAGGACCGTGCCACTGGGTCTAGTTGTGATGAATAGTAAGCAATGGGGCGTTGCTTATCCCCATGCTGTTGTGTCAATACTGATGTCATATAAACTTGCTTACAATCTACAGTTTGGAAAAAAACGTTTATGGTAGTTTGGTAATCCCAGAACTAATGAAGACGATATTAACTGTTTCAGTTTGCAGAAAGCAGATTCTGCCTCTGGTGTCCATTGTAACAAATCCTGTGCTGCCATAGGCTTCTTATATATCAGGTCAGTTAGAGGTGCAGATTCCAAGGCATAGTTTGGAATCCAGCTCCGGCAAAAATTAGTTGCACCCAGGAAGGACATCATTTCCTTCTTGGTAGTGGGTTTTGGTGCTTGCAAAATTGCTACTTTTCTGTCCTCATCCAATGTTCTACCTTTCTTGGATATTACATATTCCAGGTATTTGACTTGTTTTTTCCAAAGCTGCAGTTTATTTTTATTTACCTTATGTCCTTCAGCGGCTAAAAATCATAATAGCGCTATGGTATCTTCTCTACAATCCTGTTGGGTGGGGGCTGCCAGCAAGATGTCAACATAAAGTAAAATCTGACTGCCCCTTGGTGGGGTAAATCCCGCCAAGTTGCTTGCCATTTCTTGTGAGAATAGTCAATGGATGCGAGTTCCAATCGTTCCAGGTACAGCTCACAGCACAATCACTAAAATTGCTACAAAATGCCAAAACAGTTCCAAGGTAGCGTTGAAAATACGAAACACACAACCCAACTGGAAATCCACATCAATTTATTGTAATACGATCCACAAACACCATAAATGAATGCTGTTTACCTAGGTTTCGTCCGTATTCCACAGACTTCTTCAGAATAATGAATTACACATCATATCTTGTGAGAATATTGTTGGACTTTCACAATACCCCTGTGGTAGTCGCGTATATGTATACCTTTTCCCCTGAAATGTGAATGCAAACCAATACTGGCTATCAGGGTGTATCGGTATAGAAAAGAACACATTGCTGATGTCTACCACAGAAAAATACTTCTGTTGAGGTTTTAAATCATTCAACAGGGTGTGAGTCTGGCACCGTAGGTGCCCTTGGTATTACTGTGTCATTTACAGCTTGTAAATCTTGGACCATACGCCATTCTCCATTTGCTTTTTTAACTGGAAATAAGGGTGTGTTACATGGTGAATCGGGAGATTCTACTAGCATCCCTCCTTTAAGTAAGGCTGCTACAATAGGCTTTATCCCTGCCTCTGCATCTTTTTTTAAGGGATACTGTCTTTTCTGTGGTCTAAATGCTGATTTTGGCATGACAGTAACTGGTCCCGCTGTACGAATAAGTCCTACATCTGACTTTCCTGTTGTCCAGAGAGTTTCTGGTATATTCTGTAAGGCATTCTCTTCCTCCTTTAATAGGAGTGCTAATCAGCTGTCCTTGCTAGACTGCAAGTGCATGGCTGGGTGGGTCGGAGTTATCCAATTCAACTTCTGTATTTGTATTCCCTGTTCTGACAGTTCTAATTCTGTCTGTTTCTCCCATCTTGCGACTTTCTCCTAGGTCTGCCCATTCTATACTTTTGTTCTTGGTTAAGCTAACATGTAGTAATCGATTAGATTTATAAAGTGTAAAGAACTCCTGGGGCAATGAACAGCTGGCTACACTGTTCCCTTCTTTGTCCCAGTACAGATTACGTAATATCAATCTGTTTGCATGATTTTTAAACAATTCTTGCTCATATTCCTTATCAGATCCTGGTGTGTTACAATAATACAGGGTACAGTGCAACAAGTGTTGCTTATCATTGTCAAGGGAGGGGAACTTGCTGATGGCTACATTCATTAACTCTTCGGTCACAGTCGTAACCAAGTCCTGGCTGTACCAATAAAACATTTCACCCTCTGATTGATATGCAATTTGTTGCTGTGCTTCCATACCCTGCATGGTTGGGACTACTGCTATACCAAATAATTGCATGAGGTCTCTCTGCCCAAGAGGTTTACTGGGCATTTTGCAGAAACAACAATTTTGCTTTTCTGAGTCAATCCTGAAACTGGATCAGTTATTGCAATATTATGGGAGAGGGGCTCCCGATACAACTGTCCATTAGCTGCTTTTACCAGTATGTAATCAGGTGACTCAGTTTGGAGGGATGTATCAGGGTTCGTGATGCCCCTGAGTCACACAAGAATTTGACTTCCTTCCCTTCTACCAAGAGTGTAACTTCTGGTTTTGTGTCTGCTAAATAGAGCTCCAAGCTCAATAAAGCTAGGTCTAATATTTCATTTTCTTGACTGTCACTAACTTTGCACTTCCTCTATCTCTTCTGTCACATCCTCTACTCCCCTCTATCACATTCTCATTTGTCTTTTCTCTACTATCACCTTTTAGTGATTCCTGACTACCATATAGTCAGTCCTCAACCTCCTTGTCTTCGGTTGTTGCCTTCTTATTTTTCCTGCAATCCTTTGCCAAATGTCCCTTTTTACCGCATTTGAAACATTCACCCCTTTTCTTTCGCCCTTCAAAGTCCTCTGATCGTTGTTCAGATTGTTTCCCTGTGCATCTTTCTTGCCCTTTTTCCCCAGACTGTACTACATAAACTTCTGCTCCATCTTCTACAGAAAATACTTGAGCTTTCTTTTTCTTTTTGCTATTAAAATGCCTTTCGGCATGCCTAACATATTCAAGTAATGACTGTAACCTGCTGGTACGATGACCATGTGTTTTGTAATAAAACTGCTTATGGGTGCAATGCTGCCTTTTAAAAATGCATTCTTTAACTGCTGTTCATATGGGGAATCTTGTGTTTGATCTTCAGGAACCTGCATTCCACAGTGGTTATTAAAACATTCTAATAATCTGGCATAGTACCGGTCAATTGTTTCAACTTCTTGTTGGCTGCATTGATTAATGCAAGTCCAGTCTGCCCTAGGCTTCCATTTTTCAGAGATGCGGTCTGTAAGACCTTTTACTCTGTTGTCTAATTCTGCGCTGCTATGTGGGAGGGGTCTTTGTGCAGCGTCACAGGGATTCCAGTTGCCACTAATCATGTGCCAATCTGGCCCCACAATTTGTTTAACTACTTTTTCTACCTCTTCTCTGTTTAGGTTATAACTCAGCCTCATTCCTTGTAAATCTTCTAAGAATTTTCTAAAATTAACTTTTGGATGGGGAATTCCCTCAGTGGCTTTCCAGATATCTTCCGGATTCCAAGGTCTATACACTAAAATAGCTGGGTCCTAATTATCTTGTCCTGCCTGAGGATTGGGTACTTCTATAAGTTGGCATATTTCTTCTTCACTCATGGATCATGAATTTTTAACCATTTGATATAACTCAATGCCTTCATTTGAGTTACCTGCCCTTGTTCGAGACCTGTTCCCGATGGGATATCTAATGAATGGTTTTACTTTTACAATGTCTCTATTTTCAGTGATGACAGGATATCATGGGGGTGGACTAACCTGTTCACTTGCTTCATATTCTGGTAAGGGAGGCGGAGGGGCCGATGATATTACTAAGTTATTGTCCTCCTTATCTAAAAACATTGTTTTTGAATTGTTGTTCTTTTGTTCCCTGCGATTTACTTCCTCAATCCACCTGTGTGCCTGAGGAATTCTTAATTTATGTTGCTTTTTTTACCCGACCTTTGGAATCGGTTTTGAGCTGTTTGACAAGTTTGATAAGTGAGGATTTTTCAAATTTTCCGTCGAATTCATACTTATTAACCCATTCTGAATAATATTTAATATTATCTGCGTGCTGCGATTGCATGTATTTTACGTCTTCTGTTAACGGCGGATTTTGGGGTCTTTTTGTGCAATTATTACCCATTTTGTTCTACCCTTTTGATCGTTACAACTTCTCTTATTTTTAACGTGGTACCACGGATTTTGTTATAGTCTCTTCAGAATAATTGCCTACTTATTCTGTTTCTCCTGATCTATGACAACAGTAAACTTTTTTGTCCCCGACTTGTAAAATACAGTCTTGACAAAAACAATACAAATCTAGTCCCTGATCTAAAATAGAAAACAGAAAAAAAGTAGATTCACCTTACCTGAGCCTACGTGATTGATCACCTGATTCGCGGGGACTCGTCCTTCAGTCGCAGATCAGAAAGTGGCTTGCCTCTTTTGTACAACAATTCAGTCGGAGGGCTTTTCAGATAAGAAGAACCGATTTGGTTTCTTCCCCGTACGGTTTCAACCACCTGGCCCGTCTGATCCGAGGCGAAGAGAGGTTTCCGGTCCGAAGGACCAATCTGTCAAAGGAAAAAACTTCAAAGACCAATTCACGTAAGGTTCAAGTAAGGCACCCTTTATTAACTTGCAGCAAGGAGACAAAGCATGCAGGCAGAATGATTTGTCTGAACATTAATAATTAGTATGGTACTTTTATACAGTTCTTTCCATGTCACACAGAAATATTACTATTCTATTGACATAGTTAGACACAGCTTTCTGTATTGTTCTACAGAAAATGTTACTAGACTAATTGCTGCCTAGTTGAGAATAACTGCTGATTTGCAAAATATTTGAGAAAAACAACCTGGCCTTGAGGCTTATTTTAGCCCACCACAAACTTTCTATTCTTCAATTGTGCAGTTCTAATATATGTGTTACATTTTGCCTAGATTCAAGGTACATTTCTAGCTTAGGTACAAGTAATGCTGACTACGGTTTATACTTTCAAGCATTCTTTGTTTTCATTATCAATAACTTCTAGCAGCTGTGTACTTTCTCATGGCATAAGCAGAAAATCAATAACTCTTTGTTAAGTCTCATGACACTAGTAGAAATGAAACACTTATTATTTTCATGACATTAGCAGAAATCAAATGCTCCTTGTTATGTTTCTAATAGCTGTGCAGATTCATGCAGTGTGAACAGAATAAATGTATTAACCCTTTTAAACCTCAAATGCACTAAGCATGCATATTACTAATACATATTTTTCTAACAAAGTCATTCCTAATCCAATACATAAAGATAGATCTATTGGATTATCACTCGTACCTTTAACCAACAATATCAACTGAGCTCCATATGTGAAATTATTATATGGAGAATTTTCTTAAAAGAAATATGAAATTCTATATTATTCTATTATTGTTTTATAGTATTTTATATATCAGGATGGAATGTTAGTAGTGTAAACAATTATTACGTTGACTTACAAAATATCCAATATTTAGTTACCCTTAAGAGATCCCAAACATGTCAGATATGTTGTTTTAGATAAATTAAATGCAACAGAGGAGCATACACTAAATAAGCCAACAACAAATAGATTATTACTAAAATAATTTGACTAAAATGACTCTACAGGAGACAATGAGTGATTACCAATGAAATATGAATTTACTGTAGGTGTACTGTCTTCCTTTACTTTCCCACTCCTCAGTTCACCAACTTCAACTTACACTTATGAAAATACATGGCTTATTAGTAGTATCCTGACTGAGTAGAGGTGCCCTACATTCTAGTGTGCAGTGCTTTTACATATTTATAGATTTACAACGCAGAGTCTAAGAATGAACTATGATCACCCTGACAATTCCCATCCTGCATAGGGCACCTCCTGCTTCCAGAATGGGTAATCACATCAGGTCTAGAATGAATGTGAAGATACCTATATGGTGATCAAGACATACCTTAGGTAAGTATTAATCAAATTGTATTTAGAGCATCTTAGAGAGTTCTCGGGGCAGTTAGAATACTTTTAAGCCTCTCCTCCCTTGACCAAAAACAGAGATTTCCCTTCCCGTTCTTTCCCTTGTTTTAAATCCGTACTAATAAAAGAAATTCTGCAAACATAGGTAAACAGAAATAACATTCAGTAGTCCGTCATTTACATGACTCGCAATCCATTAAACAAGTCAGTGACTAACATCACGTTAGTAAACATAAAGACAAATTAGAAATAATTTCCTAGCTCTTTAAATTTTCTGATAAAGCAATAAGTTAACAATAAGCTATTTTAACTAAAAGCATAAAGCATTTAAATTTTTCCTTGCATGCATACATTTCTACTTATATTGTTGTGTCAATAGTGGTCTTTGAAATGTGTACAATACTTCACTTCTTCAAATCATTCCTTTTTCAATTCAGGTTTTGTTTTGTCAAAACGGCAACAATATTTCAAGGGCACAATTACTATTTAGACTGATGTTTCAAATAAATAACTTGTCAGTTGCCAACTGACTTAGTTTAGAATGTATGGTTAGTGCAAATATAGCATGTTGCAAAAATAATATGTATATTTTCGTGTGCTCTAGAGACTGTCATATGCAAGTGACACATATAATGTAGCATATATAGAGCAGACAGCTTATGGATTCAGGTTGTTAAGTAAATTATGATTATTAATCAGGCAGTTTAATTCACAAGTAATTTGGGGACATTTCAGTTGAGTTTCCAGGAATGTGTAGTCCAATACGAGTAATTGAGTCAACTTTTCCTCAAACAGATGTCACAATTCATTAAACGAAGCAGAGTCTAACATCTGTCTAATAATCATTATAAAGACAAAGAATAGTAATTTCCTAGCACTTCAAACATTCTGATACTGCAAAATGTTGACAGTAAGCTATTTTAACTGGAAGACTAACACATTTCAATACTTCCTTGTGAATATATATTTTTACTTTTACTGTAGTGTCAAGAACTGTCTTTGAAATCTATGCATTACTTCACTTCTTTCAAGTCATTCATTTTACAGTTCAGATTATATTTTGTCAAAATGTTAATAGCATGTCAAGGGCACATTTAATATTTAAACTGATATTTTAAATGAATAGCTATCCATTACCAAGTGAGTTTGTACAGAGTGTGAGCTAAGTGCATAACATGTTGCAAAAAGTAATATATATCTTTTCATATGCTCTAGAGACTGACAATTTCAAGTAACATATAAAATGAAACTTTTACAGTGCAGACAGCTTGTGAAATCAGCATGCTAAACTGAGTAATACTTTTTAATCAAACAGCTACATTTCAGTGCACATGTAGTTTGGGAACATTTTAGTTGTGTTCCAAAGAATATGTAATTCTATGAGGATAAATCATAAAATATTTACAAATAATCCTATTATGTATTTATTTTACCTTGTTTAGGTTGTTTTTCATTTTAATAACTAAACATTACTTTTTCTTATTATTTATCTGCGAGGCTAAATGCACTTCGCAGATTCACAGTGTCCTTAGAAACTGCAGCAATTGCTTACTGTTGCTATGGCAACACAAACAGAATGTGAAGAAAGCTTCACTTCTCTTAACCAACAGTACATTTTCCCTCCTTTTTTTATGTATTTGTTAATACTAAAAAGGAAGTAATTCAAAGGACATATGTACATGAATGGAACATTTCAGAGTTAATCACGAACATGTCCCAATCCCAATAAGCATAACAGTGACCATCATTAATCTAATAAATATTGTAATAATTAAGTTCACTATTCCAATTAGTCTACCTTAAAACTAGAAGAAGAAGCTTTATCAATGTATAAATAGTGAGTTATTAAATATATACAGACTATATTAGTATAGTAAATAGGAGAGAATTTAGAAAGGGAGACCAGATGCAGTTAAAATAAATAATGAGAAAAGAGAGAAGACGAAAGAAAAGAAAAAAGAGAAAATACACATATACTATGTATGTTGATTTACAGTATAAATATTTTATGTGCTATGTAACCCTCCTTCTGTGAAAGAAAAGTATCATGTTTTACATACCTGAGGTAATGTGAAAATACTCATGTGTCATCTATTTTGGAAAAATATAGATAAAGATTCCCAGTAGTTACCTTTTGTTTTAAAATCCCAAGCAGTAAAATTGGTCCTTTAAAGTAATGTTAAAACAATTCATATCATAGTAGATGTTTGAGAGATTTTGGCTGTAACAGTATCAATCTTTTGCTTCTTCTTTTTGACATCTGTCCAGACATTTGTTTCTTTTGTTCTCTTGAGAGAAGGTGATATCCAATCCATATCTTCTGGTAAAGTAATCACATTATTAGTTATAATAAATGAAGAGGCTTCCTCTAAGTCAATAAAAGTCCTCATCTTGTTGACATATAGTATTCTTATCTTAGCTGGATATGCAAGTTGTGCCTTGATGTTATTTTGTTTAAGAAACTTTATCATTGGCCACACTTTTTTTCTTTTGTTCCATTATTCTAGATGAAAAGTTGTTATCAAATCTTATCAGGCTTTGTTTATATTTTAGAGGTGTCTTCCTCCAAACAGACCTTAAAAACAGTTCCTTTGTCACTTAAACAAATCAAAGTTTGGAAGTCTCAACTTTTCATTAACTGCTTTGAGATAAACTTTTCATTAACTGCTTTGAGATAATATCAGTTATTACTGACCACTGGAGAAATTACTCTTATAACTCACCATGTCTTTGTCTTTAGCTTCACTTAATGTAAATGGCACCAATAATTCAAAGAGGTCAAACATTTTGAGATACCTTAATTTAAACAAACCACAAATAATATTACTACAGGAAACGCATTTTAAAACTACAGAAAAAGATTTTGGAAACCAAACACTTATACGATACTACCTCATGCTTCATGCAAGTCTAAAAGGAGGGGAGTGACGATCCTATGGAAGAACAATATTATCTGCCCTCAAATATTATATAAGCATGAAGACCCCATGGGACTAATAGCTATCACTCTCCTAAAATTCAATCATAGAATTTGGATGGTTGCTAACCTTTATTGGTTCCCAGGACTGGGTGCTTCAACTGCTAAACAACATCTTGATCTTACTGATAGTATATCAAAAGGGAATCTGATTCTAGGGGGTGATTTTAACTGCTTATTAGATAATTCTGATACAAAAAGTAGTCATCCACTTAGCTTATTAGATAATTCTGATACAATAAGTAGTCATCCACTTAGACTAACATTCACTGCTAAAAGTCTTAAGAAATGGATAAATTCTCAATCTGTATGATACATATAACGCTAAAAAAAATTACACTGTTAAACACACACTGATCATAGATTTAAAGCTCAAACCAGAATAGATAAAGTCCCTATCTCCAATGATTTAAACATTAAAGCTTACATCCTTTACTATCCTTCCTTGTCCTTTATCAGACCATGATTTTCTTATGTTAGATATACAAATAGACTTCACAAAACTAAATACTATTATGAATTCCTGCCTATATTGAAAAACTAAAAGACTTTAAACCATGGTTATCAGAATTAAACTTCTTCTTAGAGACAAATAATAACTCTGAAACAAACATTATTATGGTTTGTGATGCTCTAAAAGCATATATAAAATAACAAAAAAGAAACAGATGCAGTAAACCAAACCATCTAGATATTTTGGCGCACAAAACAAACTTAGCAGTAGAAAAAAATGAAATTAAACTCTTATGCTCTTACTCCTAAACACTTGCACAATTTGTCATTAAGAGCAGAATTACATTCCACGGCAAATAATATCTTAAAATTATTGCATGATGGTTCTAATAAGACAGTTTCTGATATTGGAAATATATTAGAAGCCTTTAGATATCATTTCACCAAACATTATAACTCTGAAAATATAAACAAAACTGTTACAGCCCAAGAATTAATCACTTTAAATTTGAATGCCATCCCAGAAAATCTTAGTACAACTCTCGAGAAATTAACTCTAAATGAAATCAAAAATAAAATCAAAAATCTTAAACCTAACAAAGCTCCCAGTATCATAGGGTACCTGTCAAATCTTCGAACGCTCAAAATTTTGAATGTTACATGGTCGAGACCAAACGTTCAAAATTTTGAGTGCTCGAAGATAGACTTTCAATGGTGGTGTATGGTGCAGATAGGGAGAATTTCCCTTTTCTGCACTGAAGTGTGGTCTTGGAGTTGGTATATTTAAGTAGGGGGGTGTGGGGGGGTGCAGGGGGCTTGCCCCCCCTTCTACACTGTTAAAGTGTTTTTTTCTGTTTTTACTTTTTTTTATTTGATATTCGAACATCCAAATGTCGAACTTTTTGTCGCGACCATGCAATGTTCGACATTTTGGATGTTCAAACATTTAACATAGACCCATATCATAGCAGAGATTTATACACTTTTTCCAGATTCAATTACATCTTTACTTCATAAGACCCTAGCTGAAGTACAAACTAAAAATGCGATCCCTCCCCCTCTTGGAGATACTCCTTTATTACCCCTATTCTTAAATCCAAAAAAGATTTGCAGCTATGTAAATCATACAGACCAATTTCCTTATTAAATAATGACTACAAAATGTTTATGTCTATATTTGCAGATAAAATAAAAGTTCCACTTTCACTTTTAGTTCTTAATGACCAAACCAGGTTTATTCATAAAAGACACACTCATGATATAAAAAAAAATTAACATTAATAAAATTCTTAAAGAAAATGAAGAAGCCTTGTTAGTGAGTCTAGACACAGAAAAAGCATTTGACTCTATAAACTGGTATTTTTTTGTTTGAAACACTAAAAGCATTCTCATTTCCAGTATCTTTCATCTCCATAATAAAGGCTATTTATAAATATAATTTGTCATATGTCAAATTAGGCCCCTTCACTTCAAAGTTCATCCCCATAAACAAAGGCACCAAACAAGGTTGCCCTTAATCCCCAATATTATTTGCCCTTGTCATAGAAATATTAGTGTCATCAATAAGAAATAATCAAGAAATCAAAGGCATTAATATTTATAATCAATACAATTCTAAAATAGCACTATCCGCGGAGGATATTCTGCTTACCTTACCAAAGTCAAATCAAGAATTATTAGAACTAGACACTATAATAAATAACTTTTAAAAAATTTCAGACCTCCACTTTAATAAGCAAAAATCTAAGCATATTATTCTAAATGACAAATGGAAATCTCTGTTAACCAAAGCATTATTGGAGAACAAGTTAATACACTAAACTACTTAAGGATAACCTTATGCAAAAACTTGGAAAAAAATAAGAGAAAAATTATAAAAGCATTCAGGTAAATGCATACATAAGTAGCTGGAACAATATTTTTTTTTCACTCGAGGACAGACTGCAATTGTTAAAAATGACTCTCCTTCCAAAAATGGTATATATTGTTCTGGTTCTAGACACCCATCCTGGGAATAATTATATTAAACCCATAAATAAAACTTTATTAAACTTCCTATGGTACCCAAACAAAAATAGGATTATGTATACACATCATATTAGATTTTGGGATGATGGTGGTTTAAGATTCCCTGACTTGGAAACATATATAAAAGCATCATTACTTAAAAGCACATTAAAGTGGATTGACTCAAATTACAACTCAAATTGGAAAGATCTTCCATATAGCTATAATACAGAATGAAAACTCACTGTCATGTAAAATTCTTTCCAAACATCCCTCTAATATGTTCTGGTTTCTTCTTAGTCACACTGTTCAATATAATGTGATAAAACCCATGAAACTAAACTATCTAAATAACATTATTAACAACTTTAGAAAAATAATATACTCAAATGCAGATATCAAATCCTGGTTTGACCTAATAATCCCCTTTAAAATCACAAAAAACTTCCCAGATAAACATCACATTAACATCTTTAATGAATGGAAACAATGTATTAAAGGCTTGAAACTTTTCAATTTCAGCAAATTATGGAAGACTGTAACTTATCATCGCAAGATTGGTTATTACTACAAAATGTAATTGCTTATTCTCAAGACTTATGCAGAATTATTCCGAACTCTTCATATTTAGATCAACCTCCCTTAATCACTCTCATATCTGAAATATTATTTAATGATCAACAGTTTGACAATTTAGTATCCAAAGTATACACCATTTTTTTAAGTTACAGGTCCACTTTAACTAAGCAATAGAACACAATGACTAAAGGCCTACCTCATAGTCTCTCCCAGACAGAAAAACTTAAAATTCTATCTTCAGTAAAATTCACTTCTTGGGGTCAATATTGGAGTGTATTTACTTGAAAGTATTTACAAAGAACATTTTTAACTCCTGACAAGATTGCTAAATTCAAGAAAACGAATAACATCATTTGCTGGAGATGTCTAACATCATATAAAGCAGATTGGATCCATATTTTCTATGACTGCTCTAAACTAAGGAATTTTTGGAGAGAGACTGGGGATTTTCTTTCAGCTTTATTTTTCAGATAACTTCACATTAACTAAAACTTAATTTTTTCTTAATATTGAATAAATCAGATTCATACTTACTATGAACAATATTAGCAGTAGGAAGGAAATGGACCTCTACCCTCTCCAAGTCTTGGTGAATTTCTCTCCTTACTAGAAGAAACCATAAACAAGGAAGTCAGAACTAAAAAATGTAGAATATACCCGAAGAGTTTTACTAACAATCCATGGACAAAGGTTTCAAACCTAATTGAGACTTTCCGAACTGATTTTTAACCTGTTTAATCATTGTTTGCTACATTGAAAGTTTTTCTTAAAATGTGTACTACTCAAACATTTTTCAGGCCTATGCAAATAATGTAAATAGTTGATTTAGTTTAATTGTTGTTAAAAGCTGTCTGTTCAGTATCATCAATGTATTAGACAGTGTTTATTCTCTTATTGTATCCTTAATAAAAATATTGGAAAAAAAGCTGCAATTTATCCCTATCATTTGCAGTTGCACTTCTTTTTTTTAACAATAAAGATCAATAAATCACAAACCAAGGTAGGATTGTTTAGATATGCTCAGGATTTTCTTCACCAGTCTGTTCAAATTTATAGCCGTCTAGCCCCTTTGGAGTGGATAGAGCTTGCCTGTCTAAAACCTATCCCTTTCTAACAGCCAGCGGTGAGATTAAAGGTAAAACAACAAAATATAAATTAAAGTAAATCTTGTTAACAAGCTATCAATTCCTGCCTACAAACAGTAAAAAACAGTGATAACAAATAAAAGATAAATTCAAATAAAACTTCTCTTACCAGTCAACTCCACAGTAAATCACAAACCAAAGATTGTTTAGATATGCTCACCTAATACCATAAGAAGGCTCAATTCTTTAAGATGTATTCCTGAAAATATTTTGGCACACCTGACCATGGCTTCTGACTTGTCTTGTGTGAATCTTTCTCCTCAGTTAAAGAAAAAGAGAAATACTTCAAAAGAGGCTTCTCAACAGATTTATACGTCCACCTTTGAGCAATGGTCTGGGACAGATAGTTTTGCTGAGGTAGTTTATTGAACCCTCAAACCATCAGTCTACTAATATTTTGAGGAAACCCTGGGACTTTGAATGTAGCCTGGAGATGAAAGAAAAGGTAGGCATAGCACCTTTAATCACTTTTTTAGGGGCAAAAATATCAAAGAAATAGAGAGACACTGTTACAGGTTTTAATGGGTCAACCTCTAGGATAGTCAAATGTGGTGATGTAAAATGTGTAGATGTATTAGTGATGGCAGATGTAATACCAGGTAAATGTAATGCAAACCAGGATTAAGCGCTTTTGTAAACAAGTTACTTCATCAGAATCAAATCAGTAAAAAAAAACACCATCCTATTATACCCCTCCATTAGATCACATGATAAACCATTCCACTTAATAAAAGTTTCAAGAACCAAGACACTCTAAATGTAAAAACAAACTGAAAACATGATAACACATACAAGAAATAGTCATAAAACTAATATGAAACTTAATGCCTTACTTTATGATACATTTAAAAATAAATAAAAATAAAAAATTATATTTAAAAGGTATGTTGAAACAGTATATCAAAAATGTTGTCATTATGTAAAACTATAACAGTTTTACACAAGATATGACTTCAGCCTGTCATACCATTACCAGAGTTTTTTTTTTTTTTTGTCTTGTTTTATGTTCAGTGTTTTATTGCGAGTGTGGTGGTTACTTAATAAAATGCACTTATGATGCAGTGAATGTTGTCACCCTGTTCAGCCACATGGATCAAGGGGCACAGGGATGCCTAGTCAGACTCCAGTATTTTTCAGAACATTTTAAAGCTCAATTTTTAAATGACTTTTATGGAGAAAGGCTTTCTTTTTGGGAGTACCTCAGCTAAAGTTTAGAAGAAATTATAGGAAAAAGAAAAATTAGTAAAGGGAATGGGTAAAAACTTTTTCTTTCCTCTTTCCCTTGGCATCAAAGGAATTATCCCTCAAGCCCTGGGCATTTCTTTTGGCAATCCTTCAAGCCTTCTCAGCAAAAATCAACCTAACCCCCTGAAAATCTTGTATGATGTTGCAAAGTGTCAGTGTAATGTCATCACTAACTGCCAACTACTGTAACACCAATACATAGCACAGTACTCAAATTCCATCACACAAGTCATGTCAACAATGTATAGAGAAGTAGTCTATGTCACAGTTTGTCAACCCCTGCTACTGCCCCAACACATGGCAGTATGCACATAGTCCTATCCACAAATCTGCAATGGTACAATTTAAATTTAACCAGTGTTTAACACTAGATCCTCTGGAAGTACATGTCCCCATGTTTCCTCTTGAGAGCCTGTTTTAAAGCTTTCTCTTTTGGGATACATACAGCCTTCTCCAGTGGCAGCCTTGAGGGATATTCCTGAATAATATCAGTTTAAGCCTTCTTGGATATGGATGTGGTCTTTTTAATGTTATCAATGGTTGAGGCTGTAGGGACTGCCAATGGATTAGGATGATGGTTCCGGTGGTTATTTTGCTATGGTCCACATTTGTTTTCATCTGTCCTGAAGGTGACAGCTTTCCCTTTACAGCAACATACCTCTTTCCTTTTGCAGTTCTAAAAGCACTTGCAGTTGTGTATCATTTTTAGATAACAGAGGTAGCTGTATGTGTGTAACTTTAAGCTATCACCTTTGTGGCAGGCTTCATTTCATTGTTTTTTGAAACGCAGATGAGAGCTGGTTCTAATCCTGCCAGATATGCCTGCTTCCTCGTCACTTATTTCCATACATCCAGCATCACAGATAGCACACAACATCATGTAAAGTGCCACTGAGTTGTAGAATTTTGTAAAAATAGGATTTGAGCACAGGAAATTGAACAGCTTGCAACTTCTAAACACTGCTTCAGTTTAAGCTACTATATCCAACTTGATATCTTCTGGAAAAACAGACATACAACAACAAGAAACCATAGTTTGAAGTAGATGAGGAATGACTTGATTTCAGTATGAGAAAAATGTTTTTCTCACAGAGTGATGAAAGACCAAACATCCCTCTTCAGTTATAGTGGTAGCTGTACAAGAGGTACAGAAATACAGCGATACATGGCACACATGCATAATGCAATCCTTTTGAGGGAAGAAGGATCTAGGGTGTTGCAAAGAATAAACATAACCAAAACTGGCAGAAATGAGAAGACTGGATGGGTTGTGAAGTACTTACCTGTACAATGATCTACTTCTCTTACTTGTTAATTAACATTGTAGATACTTTCTATTTCTTAATGTCTCTAAGTGTTTGGTCTGGGTTTCTAAAACCATGATGGGAATGGACCCCATTCCTAAGTCAAAGTATGATTAAAGGTTCATGAAATTAGTCTTTGATGTTAGCCAAAAGTGCTCTTTGCAGCACCTGCAATGTTCCCAGTAATGACTCCTCCTGAAATTCGTACGGATTTACATGTAGTGGTAACAAAGCTAGGTATGATTGTAAATTCACTAGTGAAGTCTGGCTTTTATTAAGAACAATGCTAAAACTTTCCTAGAATGTAACTTGTACCTGTAAAGTAATCCTGTCTCATATAAGGAAGTACTAGTAGCAATGTGTGCCTCTGCATTTCCTTCCTCTACAATAGTTTGATGTGTGATAAGCTTATATAATTTAGTCTAGAAAAATAGGCTGTGACTCAGTAGATGAGTGCTGTTTGGTTCTCAGAATTAAATCATAGGTACACCAATCAGGCTAATGATCCTAGAAAAATTAGTCCAACAGAAAACTGAAACATAATCCATAATAAGTTTAAATGACTGACAGTAAGTGCTGATTACATTCTTTCAAATGTCTTAGCCCATAATCATACTTACACAATTTGCAAGCTAAACAAAACATTTCTCACCACAAGATATCTGGATGTCAGCTACAATCCTTTCTGGTCTTTCAAATGTCTCAGGTGTGGCAGCTAGCTCAGTGATACCTTTCATGATCTTATCCCACATCAACAGAACAGAATCAGGATTGTCAAGTGAACGAATCTGGTCAGAAGGTACTGTCAGGATAAGATTTTCAGTAGCAAGTTCTGCCCATCTTCCAGGGTAATGACGAATAGTGTTCAGCCACTCAGATTTACTGGTTTGCCCTGTGTAAATCATGCAAAACAGCTCAGTAAATTAATGTAGATATTATTTTTGTTTTATGAACATAGGCTAAATATGACACAATAATTTTTAAATACATGGAGTGTTGTCATGTTGAAGCACAGTAAAGCATTCTTCTGTCAAGCCAGTGACTCTGGTCTGGAAGTGAGCTCTGGGTGTTTGGGGTTCTGTCCAGAAGACTGAACACCTCTGAGAATGCTCTTCGTACTAGAGGGTAGGATGTTCCGGCAGACACACTGGCACCAAAAAAAAAAAAAGAAAACTGCTTCAGGCAGCCTCTAATGAGCATGGTGTGGGGAAATGCATGACCCACTGTGTTGCACTGCATGCCACATGTATGGTGGACAGAAACACGGAAATGGATATCCAATTCAGCTGTCATCCTAGAGTGTCAAAACTGGAGTTGTGCTGCTGGGGTAAAAGAATCCAGAAAAAAAAGATTAATAAGCCCAACAGCTATCAGTGCATTAACTGTACCAGGGACAGAAACTTCTGCATGGTATTAAAGGAGCTTTTAAAGTGATGTTATCTAGAGACTGCTACTGAATATAAATAAGCAAAGAAGTCTGGTGACAACCCATACCAGCAAATAAAAGGAATACACTTAATAAATTTGCATTCAAATCAAAAATACTGACGCTGTTTTAAATTCTGAATTTGTTTCTTACAGAATACTTTAAAATGTTATTTATTAAGTATCTGTAAATGTAAACACATACACATTCACACACACAAACACAGTGGTTAAGGTACTTAGTTTAAAGACACAAGGTTAGCCTAGTGTGCATGTGTGTGTGTGTATATATATATATATATATATATATATATATATATATATATATATATATATATATATATATATATATATATGGGTCTACTTCATTTGATCGAAAGACCATTTGACCTAAACCCATTTGATCGAAATTTCATTTGATCGAAAACCAGTATTCAAGGAGAATAACAGAGATTTGTCCCCCTTCCCAATGTCGTGTGACCCTGGGGAGTCTGACATGACATATCTGCCATTAATCCATTCTGGTCTGGAGATTGCTTTCTTCAGAAAAGATGGTTAACCTGGTTGCCAGGATATTCTTTCTGATATCGCTTACCAGGGATGTTGGGCTTTTCTCATGTCTCTATGCCATTACACAATGCAAGGTATGCAAGGCTTTACATCATCAATTGTCTATAGTTAAAATTGTTCAGGGAATGTAATTTCTCACTGAAGGAGTCTTCTTAAATATCCAGAGGTGGGTGATGTCATTCCTACTTGGATTACCTTTTTGTTTTAGTTCTCAAATAGCAGGGGGGTTTGATGTGATGACTGCCTTTGACAATTTTATCCAAGCACATCATTCACTACTGTGCAGGAGATGAACCTCACCTATCAAACATTGTGCTACTTTCTGGACATGGGTTATGGGGTTACTGCAACCATCACTCAGCAGAGTTAGCTGATAGGAGGAAAAGAGAGTGCAATGTTATGCTGTGGTAGTTTGTTAAGGAGGGGAGCAGCACTGAAAACAAGCAGAAGAGCTTAAAGGAGGAACTCAAAACAGTGAGAAAATCCTAGCAGGCAGGCAGACTGAACAGCACTATAAAACAGGTCCAGGAAATTAGGTAACACCTGTAAAATATTATATATGATCACATTAAGGCAAACTCCAATTGGCTTTGAAGCTTGTCGCATGAAAGGGGCCTTGGGGATGTGGTGGTTAGCCAAGATGATAAGTGAAGCACAAATGGCTGGAGAAGAGGTGATTAGAGTAGGATTTGTCTAGAGAAGGCCCTATCTCTTTAACTTCATTAATTTCCTTGAAAAAGTAATTGAAGCAATAGACAACAGTTATGCAGTTCATACACATCTGGATCTGGTCAAGGCCTTTGACACTATTCCACATGCATGGATTACTGACAGACTTGGAATTCTAAATAAAAATTCTTATGTTATGTGGTAGATGGCTAACTGGTACTCTAACAGTTCTCATGTGATTAGAGATATTTTTACACTACACTGCTTCATAATCTTGTCACTATCCACAACCAGATCAAAAAGCATGATGCAGTCAGGAAAGGAGGCTTGCATGTCAGGTACAGACCAGTTCTAACAAAGCCATACCTGCCAGAGATGCAGAAAGACCAAAAGCACTGTTGGCAGTCTTACAGAGCCCAGAAACCTTTGACATGAAGGAGGACACAATTTTAACAAAACAATTCACATGCATCTGCATCTTACAACTTCCCACCAGTGTTAACGTCTAGGTTATCAAGAAGCTACCTTTACTCACATCATTAATTAACAGAAGAAGCTCAGTGGGACTGCCTTTCTGACCTGGCTGTCTTATTCAGAGCGCAATGCAAAAAGCGTCATGTCTGGTTCTCCAATTATGTTAACCCAACCACAAAATACAAAGCTAGGAAACTGACTACCATCCTTACTTTACATTTCTGGAAACCAGCCTGCCGTTTACCTACTGAGCAAACTTTGGGGTGCAATAGTACTATCACAGGATGCAGGGAACTGACATACCATTTACCTGCTGAGGTAACTTTGGGGTGCAATAGTACTATCACAGGGTGCAGGGAACTGACATATGATTTACCTAATGAGCTAACTTTAGGGTGCAGTAGTACTATCACAGGGTGCAAGGAACAGACATGCCATTTACCTACTATGCTAATTTTGGGGTGCAGCAGTACTATCACAGGGTGCAGGGAACTGACATACAGCAACTGAAATCAGTATAAGCCAACGAAGGGAAGAAAATATCTGCCTACAGTTGGTTATCACATGTTCATGCACAGGTTATTGTAAATGGGAAGGAGGCAATATGGATGTTAAATTCAAGAGACTGTTTTCAGTTTTGGTTTATTAAAAATGTGACATTGGACTCTGATACCCTAAACCCATTTCATTGGAATTTCACTTGATCGAAAACCAGTATTCAAGGCATAAAACTGGGATTTGTCCCCCTCCCCAATGTCGTGCGACCATGGAGTTGGTACATACAGTTATGGGGGTGTGGGTGGCGCAGCCCCCCCACATTGGGGAGGTGTGGGGGCAAATCCCCCCAACTAGTTTCCTTTAAAAGAAGAAAATAAAACAAAAAGTACAGATTTTAAATGAAAACGGGTGGGGGCCTTCGCCCCACACACATACACCCCCAACTATATATACCAACTCCAGGGTCGCAAACTCCCTAAAGATAGCATGCATATTTACATTATAAATTACAGACTAAAACTTACCAGCTCTTTTTTATTTTTGTTTTTAAAACAGATAAACAAATAACTATCTGCATAGATTCACAGCTGATTGATACATGAAAGTCATACATATCAAGAACAATTAATATTTTTCAAATAAGTCTTTTAGTTTAAGCCAAGATTTATATGAACGTGTAACATTACAAGTTCTCATCTTTACAGTTTGCAATCTACTACTGTGAACAATTTTTGTCATATTAATAAATTCAACACTAGACAGGGTAACTTTACTTTTCCAATTTTTAGCAATTATTTTTCTGGTTATAGCAAGAATAGACCAAAGAACAGGCACTTGGGTTTTTGGAATGAACTCAGGAATCAGAGCATTAAATAAAACTAAAGATTTAGAAATATTGCTTCTATCTGACCATAGAACTTGAATTAAGTTATTAATTTCTTTCCAGAAAGGGGAGATGAATTCACATTCATATACCACATGCGTCCAGTCCGCTATTATTTCAGAATCACATCACCAGCATTTAACTCTATTTGATTTATACATCATTGTAATTTTGTTAGGAGTGAAAAAAGCTTTGTATAAGAATTTCCAAGTGAACACTTTCCAATATAATAAAGATGTGATTTTATCGTGTAGATTTTAATGTTATTTTCTTGTATTCTTCAGAGAAGTCCTCATTATTAATTTTTGAGGAATAGTTCCAACAGGAATTGTCTAAATATGCAAAATCTAATAAGAATTTTATAAATCTGTGATAATTATGATTTATTTTTCATTGGATTACTACTGCTATTTTTTTAAGAATTCCAATAATTTGGGGGACAATTTCTTATCTAGATTCAATATCTTATTTATCTCTGTATTTATAAAGTCTCTAAATATTTGTAAAATTAACCAATTTGCAGAATCTTGATTGCATCTGGATCATAAATTTTTAACCGTCCGTAGATATATCAATACCATTTCAGAAATTATGCCAATAAATTAAGTTACTTTGTTGTTTCAATACTAGCACTTTGTTGAAGTTATTAGTTTCTAAGCAGTCATTTGTATATGCAATTAGAAACACAGAACATATTAAGTCTTTAATACAATGGTTAAAATATGTGAATTTTTGGAAAGAGGAAACAATGCTGTTAAAATAGGGACTTTGAGAAGTGGGTATAATTCCATTTACTAAAAATCTTTTAATAACCAAATAAAGCCATTAGGGACTATGGTTATGACTGGTTGTGATATATTTATTCTTTACTAATAATATTTCTTGATGTATTTGTTTCCATTTTGAATCATTAGATTAGCTTATCCACAATGCTGTAACTTTTACAATTGAAGTAACATACAATTGAATATCAGGAAATCTTATTCCACCATTATCCCAACCTTTTTTGTGCCTATCCAAGGAAACTCTTGGTTTATTAGGATGCCAAAATAAAATTTAAGTAGAATGTTATTAATCGTCTTCATCAATTTCTTTTGGTGGAATGTTATTAATCGTCTTCATCAATTTCTTTTGGTGGAGATTGTACTAAAAATTGTAAGACAAAAATATTTTAGGGAGAATTACCATCTTAAGTATTAATAGTTCTTCCATGGTAAAGAACAATTTGATCCAATTTGTGACTAAACTTAAAATTGTATCAACAACCTGTTGAAACTTTGTTCATTTCTTTACTATTAGACATAATAGTTATATCAACGTTTTTCATGTGATTGTTATTCCAATTGAAGTTAGAATATTTTTGTATAATTTTCTTTTATTTTTTGATTAGTGTACTTGTTTTATTATTATTAAATATTAAGTTGAAGATTTCTTCAAACTGACTTTAAATATGTATTCTAATGAATTTTCTACATTTCCTATTGTTAGTAAAATATCATCATCAAAGAGCTGAATCTTTAATTCAAAATCTTTTATTTTGATACCATTAATGTTCTTATTGGGTCTAATGCTATTCGCAAAATAGCTAATGTAAAAAGTGAAGGTGATAATGGGCAACCTTGTGTTGTGTCTTTCTGTAATTTAAAGGAATTAGAAAGAAAAGAACATATTTTAACATGGGCACAAGAGTTAATGTATAACTGAGAAAATAATGCAATTAGCTCAGGTAAGAAATTATACACTTTAAGCGTTTTAAACAGCTACAACCAATTAACCGAGTCACAAGCCTGATCTAAAAAGAGACTAATGACAGAAAGTTCTTTTTTATTTTTATTTGAATATTCTATTAATGTATGAAATCTTATTATATTATCCTGTACTTGTCTATTTAAAATAAACACAGTTTGATCGTTGTTAATTAGCTTAGGTATACATAGATTAATTCTGTTAGCTAAAATGGACATGAACATCTTATAGTCCACAAATTTAAAAGTGAAATGGGTCTGTATGATGAACACTTTGTAGGAGCCTCATATTGTTTTAAAATAGGTGATATAAGGGAAGATTTTCATGATGGGGAGATATCACCAGTTGTTTTTATTTCTCTATAGATCTCATCTAATATTTTAACTGCATCATCCGGTAGTATTTTATATAGTTCTGGTATATGACCATCTAAGCCCAGTGCCTTATTATTTTTTTAACTTTTTATTTGATATTTTATTTCTGTTAAAGTGAATAATCTATCATTTTTCTATTTGTTCACTTATTTTAATATTTATGTTTTCCCTTAGAAACGTTTCAACTACACCATCATTATCTAGTTTATTTGTATTATTTATATTTTCATAAAATATTTTAAAGCCCTCAAGAATACCATTAATATATGTCTTTACTTCTTTTTTTATTATTTATATGTTATAATTTATTTGATATGATTTAGTTTATTCATTTTCTTTGATCGAACAGCAAGTTTATGCAAGCTTAAAGTGTTTACTGAATATGCTTGAAATTATAATTTAGAATTTCAACTTAGGTACTTTTCTGCTATTGGGGCAGCAGGCAGAATGTACGGTTGATGTCAAGTGACTGCTGCTTATGTTTTTGTGCTTGTGAGTTTATCTACCTCATTATTATAGAAGCGATTGTCTGTGAACTTGTAAGGGTTGTAGAGATCATCACCCAGCATTTCTTCTTCCAAACTTGGCCCCTTATTATTATTGGCAGGCAGAGAAGGTCTGCTGCTGTGCATTCATTCAGCAGTTTTTTTCTCACGGTCATGATTCGGCAGATGCTACTTCTCTTTTTACAGCCTGTTCTGGAGCTCAATTGTAACTTTGACCTCTCTGGGCTCCACACGAAGACCTCCCCTCTCTTCCAGTATACCCTGCTTGGAGCCCCTGATCATCTGGCTGAGCCTGCACCATTCCCCTGCCCTGAGTACTGGACGATGATGAGGCTCCAGTATTTGTGGCTGGGCTGCCTTTTCCTTCAGAAGTCCTGTCACTGGTGATCAGTACTACTGGGTTCGCTCCACAGACCAGCTGTGCTGCATCCTTCTGCTTCCTTTGGTGGGAGGGGTTGTACTGGGAACAGAGACTAAGCAAACTAAACACCTGGCTATTATTCTCCCATTGAATTTGCTGCCTCCAGCAGCCTGTGGCTGCTGCTGTCATTTAAGTTGCAAAAACAGCTCAAGCATATAAAAGTGAGCAGCAGTAAATAACATGTTTCACTGAAGTGCATTTTCATTGTTTCCCCTGAAGATGCCTTTAAAGAAAAAAAAAATCAACAATATAACTGCACATTCTGCCTGTTCTGTTAATGGAAAAGTACCTCAACATATTCTGTATACAGGTTTTAAGTTCAGACTGAATGATATCATTTATTTTAGATTCATCTTTAGTGTGTCTGTTTTGGCTTGTAGTGTATTCAACTCTTTGTCCCAATTCCCTTGTTTTACTAATATACCAGCTTGTAACTCTTACATTTAAGTAAGACTTTAGTGAATCCCACAGGACAATGTCAGACACTTCACCATTCATGCTGATTTCTAGGAAATGTTTGATCTCTAACATACCAATCCTTGAATCCTTTTATTTTAATAATGTACCCTGGTAATCTCCTGTGATGTATTAAATTGTCAGTTTTTTTAAAATAATATTAAAGATTATAGCATATGGTCTGACTATGGACATGAAACTATTGAAATCTCTCTAATATACAAGATTGTTTGAGACAAAAATTGAATAAATATTTGTGTTCCATATCTATATGAATAATGGGTAAAATTAAGTGAGTTTGTTTTCCTTAGTACACATATATGTGTGTATATATATATATATATATATATATATATATATATATATATATATGTGTGTGTGTGTGTGTGTGTATATATATATATATATATATATATATATATATATATCTATATATATATATATATATATATATATCCTTTAAATTCATTAGATTTACAAAATTTGTTAAGTGTTTGGCTGAAGATACAATTCTCAGCTTTCTATATGCAGTGGAATCCATGTCTGACAAAATACAGTTAAAATCACCAGCCATTATGACTTTACCTTCCATGTAATAGGTTATAGTATCTAAGCAATTTTTTGTATCTTTAGCTCCACCCCCTGAAATCCAATTAGAGTTCACCAGTGTATATAGTTTTCTCTTCCACAATGCTTAACAATCCATTTCATCATCATAGCTATTGTTTACTATAGGCATTACTTATGAGTAAGTCCAAAAAATGAGGGTGTCGCCTCTAACTCGAAAGCCAGAACCTGCTAAAATCAAATAATTCTTTATTGAAAGGTTATTTACATCTTTATTGGTCCTGCAGAAATACTATTTGAGCCTTATGCAATTGGACATACTTAAACAGATTGCCCTTCTTTACTGGACTATTCATTCTATTAATATTAGTAGATATTCATTTACAATCAGAAATTTATATAAGAGGCTTCGTCGTCAGTTTTGGACCTCTGATGCCTGTCTTTATCCTTGTCTTTGCATTTTTTGAGAATTGCGGTCATCGGTTGATCCGACGGCATAGTATAATTGAACCTTCGGCCAAAATAGTGCAAAGCAAAATCAAAACGTTGTTTTATAGTGCATTTGTTAAATCTAGCACAAAACAGACAACTAGTGACGTCGTGATCAGGACCATGCACCTTGTGCCTATAAGGTGAACACCTTAACCACTATGCCAGCCTTCCACCCTTACAGATATATTTATATTCTTTTACTGTATACCTATTTACTTATTCTGACCTCTTTCTATTTCTGTTTGTATTCTATGTTTTGTATTACTATATTCCTAGTTTTTTTTATTTTACCTATAATCATATTGTAGAGTATTATATAATAGAACATTTATATTTACCCTTATATATTTGATACTCTTTAATCTAGTACTACTGTTAGCATCAGTCTAATTTTTTTCCCTCAACGCTATGTCTAATAGTAGCTGAAGAAACATATGGAAAAATCTCTTTTAAGATTCAAACTTTCCATATTAAATTGTTCTCAGATATTACATTTTGTTATCATTAAAATGACACCATAAGAGAGAAACACAATCCTATATTTTTATCAGAAGTGTCATTCTACAGGCTAGTATATAAACTATCCTTTTGGTACACTGTAAGCATTGATAACTATTTAATAACTGGCAGTGGTTTAGAATGCAATTCACTGTCTTTTGCTTATAATCTAACTTGTATTCACTGACAGCTTAGCATATAATTTAAAACATTATGATTATTTAATTTTAGACTGGAAGAAGTAACCTGAACAGTTCTCTCAGAACTCCTGCAGCATCAAAAAAGTGCTCATGACTCTAATTAAACTGCTTCAACCTGGTCCACATGAAGGGCTGGCAAATGAACAGTTTATTGGTCACAATTCACATAAAGGCATTCACAAGTGAATTCAAGCCACCTCTAAATTATACATCAATCCCACAAACCCTTCCAAACCACATACAAACAATAAAAAGCATTTCAAAGTATGTTAACCACTAATGATATGTATTTAAAGAAATAACATTTAATGATTCAGTAAGCACCATTTGTATGAAATGTTAACATAAAGCAGATGGTCAGCTTTCAAAGCAGAAATAGAACAAAAACTTGCACCAAAAGAATGACAGTTATGTGTGATTCAGGTTTAACTTGTAAAAGTGTGACTGTTACTCTAATTATTTGATAACATTCCAATAATAACTTTTATATATGTAAGAAACTATATTTTTACTTTATAACAGCATAACTTTCTGGATGCTATTGCATGTCAAGTATACTATCAGTAGCAAACATTCAGAACTATGTAATAATTGACAGTGGTTTAGAATGCAATTGACTGTCTTTTGCTTATTTAACTTGTATTCTTTGACATCTTAACATCATCATCATCATCTTCTTTCGTCTGTTCCCATTAGGGGTCGCCACAGCAGATCACCTGTTTCCATTTCTTCCTGTCCTCTGCATCTTGCTCTGTCACACCAACCACCTGCATGTCCTCTCTCACCACATCCATAAACTTTATCTTAGGCCTTCCTCGTTTCCTGTTACCTGGTAGCTTCATCCTTAGCATCTTTTCCCAATATACTCAGCATCCCTTCTCTGCACATGTCCAAACCAACGTAATCGCACCTCTCTGGCTTTGTCTCCAAACCTTCCAACCTGGGCTGACCCTTTAATATACTTATTCCTAATCCTTTCCACCCTCGCCACACCCAGTGCAAATCTTAACATCTTTAATTCTGCCACATCCAGCTCAAACACCTGTCTTTTTGTCAATGCCACTGTCTCCAACCCATATAACACAGCTGGTCTCACTACCCTCTTGCAGACCTTCCCTTTCACTCTTATAGGTACTCGTCTGTCACAAATCACTCCTGACGCTCTTCTCCACCCACTCCATCCCGCCTGTACTCTCTTCTTCACCTCTCTTCCACACTCACCATTACTCTGAACTATTGACCCCAAGTATTTAAACTCATCCACCTTCACCACCTCTACTCCTTGCATCCTCACCATTCCTCTATCCTCCCTCTCATTCACACACATATATTCTGTCTTACTCCTGCTGACCTTCATTCCTCTTCTCTCTAGAGCATATCTCCATCTCTCCAGGGTCTCCTCCACCTGTTCCCTACTCTCACTACAGATCACAATGTCATCTGCAAACATTATAGTCCATGGGGAGACTCTGATCTCGTCTGTCAACCTGTCCATCACCATTGCAAACAAGAAAGGGCTCAGAGCTGATCCTTGATGTAACCCCACCTCCACCTTAAATGCATCCGTCACTCCCACCGCAGACCTCACCACTGTCACACTACCCGCATACATATCCTGTACCAGTCTTACATACTTCTCTGACACTCCTGACTTCCTCACACAATACCACAACTCCTCTCTAGGCACCCAATCATATGCCTTCTCTAAGTCTACAAAAACACAATGCAACTCCTTCTGACATTCTCTGTACTTTTCCATCAACACTCTCAGAGCAAACATCGCATCTGTAGTGCTCTTTCCTGGCATGAAACCATACTGCTGATCACTAATCATCATGCCCCTTCTTAACCTTGCTTCCACTACTCTTTCCCACAACTTCATGCTGTGACTGATCAATTTAATTCCTCTGTAGTTACTACAGCTCTGCACATCACCCTTATTCTTAAAAATCAGTACCAAAACACTTTGTCTCCATTCCTCATGCATCCTCTCACTTTCCAAGATTTCATTAAACAATATGGTTAAAAACTCCACTGCCATTTCACCTACACACCTCCATGCTTCCACAGGTATGTCATCTGGGCCAACAGCCTTTCCATTCTTCATTCTCTTCATAGCTAACCTTACTTTCTCCTTGCTAATCCATTGTACTTCATGATTCACTATCCCTACATCATCCAACCTTCTCTCCCTCTCATTCTCTTCATTCATCAACCCCTCAAAGTACTCTTTCCATCTCAACACACTCTCCTCGCTTGTAAGTTTCCCTCATTATCCTTTATCACCTTTACCTGCTGTACATCTTTTCTAGCTCAGTCCCTCTGTCTAGCCAATCGGTACAGGTCCTTTTCTCCCTCCTTAGTGTCCAATATTTCATACAACTCTTCATATGTCTTATCCTTAGCCTTCGCCACCTCTCTCTTTGCCATGCACCTCATCTCCTTATACTCCTGTCTTCTTTCTTCATCTCTCCGACAATCCCACTTCTTCTTTGCCAACCTCTTTCTCTGTATACACTCCTGTACTTCCTCATTCCACCACCATGTCTCCTTGTCGTCCTTCCTCTGTCCAGATGTGATACCAAGCACCTTTCTAGCCGTCTCCCTTACTAGCTCTGCTGTAGTTACTCAGCTATTTGGTAACTCTTCACTGCCACCCAGTGTCTGTCTTAACTCATCCCTGAACTCCACCTCACAATTACCCTTTCAATTTCCATTTGACATCTTAACATATGATTCAAAATACTCCACCTCACAATTACCCTTTTTCAATTTCCATTTGACATCTTAACATATGATTCAAAATATTATGATTACTTACGTTTAGATAGGAAGAAGTTACCTGGATAGTTCTTAGAATTTTCAGAAATCCTGCAGCATTGCAAAAATGCTCATAACTCTTAAGTTGTTTCAAGCTGGTTTACATGATAAGGGATTGGAAATGAACAGTCCTTCAGTTACAATTTACACAAAAAAGCTTGCAAGTGAATCCAAGCCACTTCCACACCATATATCAATCCCTCAAACCCCTCCAAACCACAAAAAATAACAAAAAACATCTCAAAGTATCCCAACCACTAAAAAGTCACTGTGCTCAAAGAAAGCACATTTAATGATTCAGCAAGCAGTATTTGCATGACATGTTTAATATAAAGCAGACTGTCATTTTTTTAAAGGAGACACAGCATTTAAACTTGCATTAAAAGAACAGTTGAGTGATCCAGGTTTAACTAGCAAAACTGTGAATGTTACTCTAATTATTTGATATAATTCCAATAGTAACTTTTACATATTTAAAAAGCTACATTTTTTATACTTTGTTTATAACGTAGCATGTCTTTCCTGAGTGCTATTGCATGTCAAGTATACTATCAGTAGCACACTACTGGACCATTTTAAGAACCCACAATGTAACTTAACATGCCTCTTCAGTGTTATTTGTTGCATCTTGTATTGTATTTAATAGTACATTACTCAACTATGCCAAGATATCAGAAACAGTGCCACATAAATTTCATCATAATAACGATTAACTTTTAATAAAATGAATAGTTTAACCTTTTAAACACTAAATTAAAATAAGTGGCTTTAATTTCATATACAGCTACAAGAATCAAACTAACATTTAAAAAGGGAACTAGTAACCATTTGAAGTAGGAACATAAATAAATGATTTACCTTATAAAAAGTAATATTTAGCACCTTGCACCTTATCATAAGTATTCAAGTGTTTCTTTAAAATAATAAAAATTCATAATCATGAAATACATTGATTTTCATTTGTCCTTCAGTTTTTTTACTGTTTGTCTTTTATTAAACAAACATCTCATGATAGATTCCAGTTCATTTCTTGTTTTCTTTTCTAGTATTTTACTTTTCTGTATAAAGTCCATTGCTTCTTCCAAGGTGTTAATTCTTCTTTCCTTCTGCAAGGCGGATCCTTATTTTTGTTGGAAACAAGATCTGTGCTTTAATATTGTTTTTCTTTGAGCTTTTAACAAGTGGCATACACACTTTTCTCATTTACATCACTAATGTTTAATAGTCATTGTCAAATCTTATAGCATTTTCTTTCATTTCAACTGGGTAATTAGTCCATGCAGCCTTTAAGACTAAATCCTTATCTTGACTTGAGAAAAATCTTACGATCACTGACCTTGGTGAAAGTATTTTTTTTTTTACGATGACTTAGAAAGTGATATATGTGCCCTGTTGATGCCAAAGGAAAAAGCTTCAGGCAGGTTCAAAGTTGTAGGTGGTCAGGTATTAAGGAATTGAATCATACTGTCTCCCTCTTCTTTTTCATGAATCCCATAAATCCTGATGCTATTCCTTCTAGATCTGTTCTCTTAAGTCTTCTATTTATCCCAGAATAAGTTGTTTTGTTTGAGAAGAAATTCAGTGTTATTCTCATTTTCAAGTAACCTTCCATCAAAATCAGACATTGCCTCTTCTATACTCGAGATTTGTGATGATTGTTGTTTTAAGAGATTCACTCAGCACTTCAACTTATTTTTCACATTCTCTTTACAGCTGTCCATTTTGCTTTCTAATTTATCTGGCTTTGTAGATAACTCACTGATGTCACTTAGTATGGCCTGCATGTCTTTTTTTCATAGCACTGTCCTGTACACTGGGCTTAGAGTGGCTCATGCTGAGACAGTTAGTTCTTTCTAGTTTTCTTGACAGGTAAAATAAATTAAGAGTGTCAAACTTGTGTATATATATATATATATATATATATATATATGTATATATATATATATATATATATATATATATTTTTTTTTTATTTGTAGTAAATCTTTCAGCAGATTTTCAACTATAACGCCATCAAGTTTTGAAATGTTCTACTCGAGGTTTTCTTAGTAAAAATCCTGTCAGAGATGTTAAAATGAAGCACAGCTGTTAACTTCTCACCATCTTGGCCATGCCTACCATCTCTTTTCTAGGGTCATACTCGCTTGGGCTACATAATCTGAGAGCTCCTCCATGTCTCTTTTCATGTAGTCCAGGGAGGTATGTCTCAGGTCATTCACACCCACATGTACAATGACGGAGTCATATTTTTACCTGTTTTTGAAAGACCTGAGTGCGTGTGTTATGTACTGAATCTTGGCACATGACAGGAAACTGACTGTTACTTTCTCCTTGTTCACGCTAGTGAGTGGGACCATCAGTGTGCCTCACTATCGAGTCACCTATGACTAGTGTGTTGGGCATGCTGTTTTGCCTTAGCTGCTTTGGGTGGTCAAGTGCGTTTCTGCCTTGAAGGTCTCTGCTGCTTGGGTAGATTTTTATTGAGAGCCTCTGCTTAGGTGGGTGTGTGGTTTGTGTTTTTATGTGAAGGCAGTGCTGGTGTGTGTTCTGGTACAAAAAATGGCTTCCAGTGTTTTACAGGAAAATACAAGTCAAATGTGCTCAGAGCTGATTAAAATAAATGAAATACTGAAGGAGTATATAAACTTAAATAACAAAAGGCTGGAAAAAATGGAAAAAGGTTTAAACAGATATTCAAATCAACTGATAAAACTGCAAAAAACAGATCTCAAAATGAAGAAAATGCTGGCTGAGTAAGAGACTGCTCAGGAAGAGATATTTCAAAAATGGTAGTTAGAGGATACAGCATGCAGGGAAAACCTGAGATTTTCTGCTGATCAAGAGAAACTGAAATGAACAGACTGTGTTAATTTTATGAAGGCACAAATAAGCAAATGGACTGGTAATCCACAAAATGATTTGTTAACTGAAAGGGCATATCATGTCTGTGCACCAAACCTGGCCATGAGAAAGCAGCCAAGACCTCTAACCGTAAAGATGCTACCAGCAGAAAGAGTAGATCTTGACAAAACTATAGCAGAAGGGCAAAGTTTTAAAACACAGAAACAATAGAGTTTTTGTAGAAAATAATTACTCACCATACACCAGACAGAAGAGAAGTAAATTTATTCCAGAAAACTGGGAATTTGAGAGGTGGGTATGAAATTCAACCTGCAGTATATCCAGCTGTCTTCAAAATATTTTTTCCTGGAGGATCGAGGTCATTTTTTGATACAGAACAGGCTAAGGAGGAAATACAAAAGTTTGTTCAAGGGGACTCTGATTCTTAGTATTCTGATAATAAAGTTCATAGAAAGACTTTGCCAGTGAAATCTTTTCCAATATTCAAAATTAAAATGGTTGAGAGAGAGAAAATCACAGACGTTGAGTAGAAGAATTGAGAGTACCTTGGAAATTAACTGGAGTCTGGAACTGGGAGATGTAGATGAACTAGAAGCAACACCAAAATTAGTGACTAAATGTGAGATTGCGAAGTATCAATAGCATTTGTGAAATGTGGCTGTACAACAAAAAGTGGAAAGAATGGACTTTTGTAGACTTTGTTAAACTTATGAGAGACTGAAAGGCTTTTCCCCACTTCATATCATTAATATTTGGAAGGACACTAAAAGGAAGGGAATAAGAATGAAAAAAGTAACTGAGGAAAATAAACTCTGCTCTTAAAAGTATTTCTATAAAACGTTTCATGATATAAATTACATGTTACATAGCAGATCATTTTCAGATATTGTAGGAGATAAAGATATTAAAGTAAACAGATGCCTTTTTCTTTTTTCTTTTTTAGTATTAAGAAATGTTGGCATTACAATTTAAAAATGAACAAGAAACAAATGCTGTACAAAAACATGTTTAAGTTAACAGGCTGTAATCTTGCATTGCTGAGGTGGGAGATTGGATGTAAAAGTACATGGATCATAATATATGTACAGCTGATATCCTTTTTCATACCTTTGCAAAGGTGAATGTCTGGCTTAATTTAATAACAAGTTTTAAGTGGAAATAAGTAAAGGAACACTGAATGCAATGAAAATTTTTCCTTTAGTAGTAAATATTCAGTATGACGGAAGCCTGTAGCGGAGTAATACACTTTTTTCTTGTGTTTCCATGAAGACAAGTGGATTACAGCATAATAAAAAGACAGAGAGCTGGTTTCTTTGAGGGTAAAAGTGAATGTTTTCTGAAAACATGTAAGCGTTTTTTCACATCTAGTAGGGGAATAAAAATATAACAAAAAACAGGCAGTGATTAGTGTAAACAGGAGCACAGCAGCAATGTATCTTAGTATGGATAACCTTAACATTAGGTCAGATAATGCCTGTATGAGCAGGTAAATGTTTGACAGCTGTTCTTATTGGGAGGGTTAAACTTCATTATTTGAAAATGTACATAGATTTGTGTGTCTGTATTAAGTTAATATGCTATAGGGTGTTTTGGGGGTGTATTTGTTTTTTGTTTGAAGGTTTTCATTAAAAGAAAAAGCATTGTAAAATGTGATATAGGTTCAAATGGAGAGGACAAGAAACAACAACAGCCTGACAAACATTAGTTAGTACGTGTATCACAAAAGCTGAAAATAAACATTTTAAAAAGTGGTCATATATAATAGGTGGGAATAATAACATTTTATCATCATGGCAATACTTTCCATATTGTCTTGGAATGTGAATGGTCTCACAGGTATAGACAAAAGGAAAGAGTACTGATTTATATTAAGAATGTAAAGAAGAAATAGCAGTGCTATAGGAGACACATTTGGAAATAACTGAGCATGTGAATTTGATAAAGAATATTTCAGAATGGGTATTCATCAGAGTATCAGGAACAAAGAAAAATAGGAATGCTTACACTAACTGCTAGGGCAGCTCCAACAGTGATAGAAGAGGAAAAAAAGATAACAATGGTAATAAGGGGCTACTGACAATGAAGGAGGATTATGCTGGCATGTCCTTATATTCCACATAAAACTGTTACTATGAAGCTTAACAGTTTTTTGGGAGAAATGATCAGCTTTCAGCAGGGAATATTACTTATAGGTGGATACTGTAATTTGATTTGCAACAGTGAGGATGTATCTGGGGGTCCTAGAAGGGGAAATATAACAAAAGAGTATAGAGTTCTGAAGAAATTTTGGTAAATATTTGGTGGCAAATATATGAATTCAGTAGTAGGAACTCAGATGGAATTTATATATTACTACCCAAAGTACAATAACTGGGCTAGACAAGACAAAATTATATTTCTCAAGAACATATGCATTTATTTGAGAGCTTTGACACACATCCAATAAATATTTCCGATCATGCGCCAAAAATAACTAAGATGAAAATGAAGGGTAATGAAGTAAAAACAAGACACTGGAGCTTCCCCTTCTATCTGTTAAAAAGAAAGGAATTTAAGGAATGGATAGTGAAAATTATTTGGTAATTATTAGAGAAGACAGAAGTTCTTCAAAAGTTATAGCTAGTGAGTGGGATAGAATGAAAGTGGAGTTTAAAATCAGGATAGAAAAAAAGAAAAAGTAATGCTGTTAAGTAACAGGAATTATTTAGAGGGGCTGACAAAGGTCAGAGATCTTGTAGAGGTATTAGAGATATTTTGGAAATGTTATGAAAATTTGTATAATGCAGAACAATGTGGAAATCAAGAATAAAGCACAAATAGAAATATGCCAAGGTTAGAGGTAGACAAGGCTCAATAATTAACAGTTACAGGAGGAGATGAGATAAAAATGGTGATGTACTAGTCTGCAGGAAAGTCTCCAAGAATAGATGGTATTCTATTGGAGGTTTGGAAGCTAGAAGGCTCAACAATTAACAGTTAAAATAGGAGAGGATGAGATAAAATGGTGATGGATAACCAATCTGCAGAAAGGTATCTAGGAATAGATGGTATTCCTGTGGAAGTTTCAATGCTAGCTGGGAAGAAAGTGATAAAGATTTTGAAGGTTTGTTTTACAGTATTTTAAAGGGAGGTGAAGTACCAACAACCTGGAAAAGAAAACTGTACTGGCTGTAATACCTAAAGATGTTAAAGTCCCATCAGATCTAGCTTCATGTAGGCCCATTTCAATTTCAAACCATGATTATAAAGTGTCAATGAATATAACGGCCTAAAGAATGGCAAATATGTGCTAAAATTGATAGATATGGATCAGTGTGGTTTTGTGGAGGGGGCAATATTAACAGAACAATGATGATCCAGATGAAGCAGAATGTAAGAAAATATCACTGTTGGTGGTGGGTCTTGATGCAGAGTAAGGTGGGAATTTATAAGTAGGGCATTGGAAGCATTTGCATTCTCTGACACAATAATACAATAATTATACAATGATACAATAATAAGGTTAATTAAGAAGATATATGAGGGATCAGAGGCAAACAAGTTGGAGCATTCCTCTCTGATAAGTTGTATCTGAACAGAGGAACCAGGCATGTGTGTCCTCTTTCCCTTTGTTATTTGCATTACATTTAGAACCATTGGCAAAGAAAATAAGGGACTCAGAAATTCAGGGATAAAATTAGTATGTTAATTGAGAAACACTGGCTTTTGTCTGCAGACAATTTTATTTTGTACCAGATAAAACCAGAAAAGGACATTTCAGTGTTGTGGAACATTCTGAGACTGCTTTAAGTTTTTTGGGCTACAACTGCCAACTGTGTACTCGCGCATTAATTAGTTCAGCAATAGAAAAACTGAGAAACTTGTCTATGGATATGGATAGCAAGGTGCAAGCAGTAAAATGTTTTTAGTCTCTCTAGTTTTATATTCCCGTCAGGCATATTTGTATCACCCAGAGGAGAAGTTGTGGACAGTAATTAATAAAGCAATGGAGGACTTTTTCTGGGAGGGAAGAGGGCAAGAGTCAAATGGGATAAGTTGATCCTTCCAATAGAACAAGGTGGATTTGGATTACCTGATTTGAAGGGATATTTTACAGCTACACAGTTAAGGCTCCCATACATAACACAAGCAGAAAGCTACAGTTCAACATGGAAAGGGATGATGATGAATTAAGGGGGAAGTTGAAAAATAAGGCGACAGTGGGATTTTGGATACGGATCCTTAAGGAGAATAACAACAGTCATACAAAATATTATAGTCATAAAGTAGCAGAAAATATTCCAAGAACTAAGCCAACATGGGACTGGAGAAAGGAGATTTTGATGATATAGATGACTGCAATTAGGAATATACAGAACAGGCAAGAGGGGGCTGGAGTTTCCTGGAGGAAACTGGTGAAGGTACAAAGGTACTGGAATAAATAATTGGAGAGGTAAAGTAATATAATGGGAACAGGCCAAGATGACATATAGATTGCCTTCCCTATCAGGGAATAATATCAGAGTATAAGCAAAGAAAAAGGGATAGAGGGATTATAAATGAAAGACACGTAATGGTAGAGATTTTAGTTGAATCTAGAATAGAATCTGCTGTTAAAAAGGGATAATTACTAGGGTATAAACAATATTGAGCAATAACTATTTGAATCAGTAAGAGGAGGTTAGAAAACATTAGGAAGAGAGACTAGATAAGCAATTTACAAAGAAACAATGGGAGGATATATGTATGGCTCCTAAATATGCAACAAATTCTAGAAGATTTAGGATTTTTGTTTGGAAGTGTTTGCATAGGTATTGTTATACTCCAACCAGACTCCAAAGAATTTTTCCTCAGGTAGATGGCAATGTTGGAGGTGCTAGTGGGAAGAAAGAGGTAACTTGGAACATAATGTTTTGGGAATATAATCAGTTGGCACACTTTAAAAAATTCCTTGTAGAGTACTTCGTCAGGAATTCTAGGTGAGCAAATGAGTGTAACTAAGGAACTTACTATTACTTTTTTTTTGAGCTGGGATACAGGATTTGAATTGCACAGATACAGTATGGTCCTGTTAAGTTTAATTATGGTGGCTGCCAAAAAAGTAATTGCTAGAAAATGGAAATCAAAATCTAAGCCAACTATACTTGAAGTAGTAGATACTGTAACACAGATAAAAGAATAGGAAGTGGGATCTTTAGAAAAGGGCAGGAGTACATTAAAAAAAAATGGAAATTGTTGGAATAACACATCCAGAAAAATGTTTTGGAGGAGGAATGATGTTTAAGGGAAGACAGGAATTGAACAACTTATATACTGTTGGATTGATTATATTGTACAGAAGCATATAAGTGATGTATAATGTTTGTAACTGTAAACATGTTAATGTGGTTTATATTCTTTCATATAAATCAAGTCTGATTATTTCACAAGTGATAATTCAATAAAGGTATTTAAAATACACAGTTTTAAACAGAATTAATTCTACAGTGCACACAATTAAATGTTCTTTTACTTTTCCCTGTCACACCCACTTAAGTCCTCTGCCTGTTTCCCTGGCTACTGCACCCGCATACCCTGATTCCTCCAATTGCTCTCTGCCAAGCTATGACCCACATAACCTTATCACTGGGTAAGCCACCAGTTATCAAAGGGAACTGACTTTATGGTAGTCATTGGCAGTTCCAGTGGAACATGAGATGTGATGGGAAGATAGAGCGCATTACACTGGGAGCCATCATTTACATGCAGCCTGTCAGAATCCCTGGCTTAGGAAATGATGTATGCAGTGACACTAAACGTCCTGCCACTCCCCAAGAGGGTTGCCGGTGAGACTCTTCGTCTCCACCAGAAGTCAAAAAGGCAGTGATGTCCCTGGCACCCTGCTTCCAGGATAGGACAAGCCAGTCATCAGCCATTTTATTTTATCAACCAGTTGAATCTGACAGTGATACAAGTCCTTTCCCAAACTCTGGTCTGTATCTGTAGCCACTTGTTTGTTAAAGATCATTTAATAAAATAGGGTTCGGAGAGAATATGCAAGTCACAAATCTCCTTTCTTAAAGTAAGGATGAAAATACAGTATTTGTTCATGCACTAAAAACAGTGGCCACATTGATGGAAGTGGATAGGATAATGTCTGAATACCCTGCCATCAGGATAGCACAGGGGATACTCACCATGCCTGAAGAATGGTGCCTGCCATGCTCCTTCTACGGTTACAGATATATTGCCTAGGTGACACTCTTTTGGTATTATGATGTAAATTAAACCACCCCAAAAGCTGCAGACTGACATCCTCTCTCTATCCACCTTGAATTTCTGTATCACGACAGGTGGGCGTTTCCACTCTTCACAACCAGTGAGATCATCAGAATGGCACCCAATCTGCACCTATAAAATGAAAAATAAAATGACAGCAATTCTGTATTTGTTGATTATTATTTTTTGAGTCCATAATGCAAAAAAAAGAAACTTAAAAGGCAAAATATTAAATCCTTCAGGCATGTTTAGTAACTCTCTGTTATTTAAAAAAAATGGGGGAAAAGGCTTAATGCGTTACCAAAAGAAGCATTAGGGAAAAGGTCTGAATGTCATTGATCAAACAGAACCAGATAATTCTAAGTGCAAGACAAAAGAGTACAAACATGGCCCTATATGAGAGATTACACTTTACAAAATGATGCAAGAGGCATGTGTTAAGGTCCTTACATAAAACCACAGGCTCTGCATTTTGGAGAACATATTTATATTTTGACCCCCGCACCACATTATTAATGCGTGCTAACCCTTACTCAAACACTGATCCTGACCATAACCTTGCACCTTAACTTAACTTAGAAAAACTCTTTATGTAACACTACCACTACACACAAGGACACCCACACCATATGCAACAGCAACATACATACACGCACACACAGACACAAAACTCCACTAAACATATCTCCTTGCCTATCCCTCATTCTAATACAAACCCACAAACACTAATGAAAACTCACATTTGCTTTACACACATTTGATTACATTTCTTTCAGCATCTCCAGCATTTGACAACACTCATGTTTGATCATGCCTGCAAACATTTTCAGCATTCCACCAATGGCATTTTCAACAAATTCACTGAAACCCATATATAGACATATACAAAAGGTTCCTGTTTTCTATTGTATAGATGACCCATACGGAACCCAAACAGGAACCTTTTATGTGTGTGTGTGTGTGTGTGTGTGTGTGTGTGTGTGTGTGTGTGTGTGCGCGCACTCGCACACAGCCCACCCATGTCTCAGATGGACTTTGCTTTACTTAACTGCACTGTGACTTCTTGCACTGAAGTCAGTGGGTGACCCTCATCTGTCAACTATATTAAATTTTCCCCTCTGTATGTGGTCATTTATGCAGTGAAGCAGTTCTCTGAATTGTATAGCAGCATAAATTGGGAAGTAAAGGCATTTCTGGGGAAGAGCATCACGATAATTAGTATTAGCTGCTCCCCCAGATAGCCTGATTATCATGGAGCTTGGCCTGTGGGAATGCCTGCATAGATGCTCCTGCTAGCGGGAAACCTCAGTGGTATGGAGGTCTAGGACTCGGAAAGGATTACTGTAAGGAAGAAGCCACCGGTGGTAAGTTTTCATGCACGTGTTAATACTTTCTGAATCACAGAGATGTTTTGTAGTGGAAACTGGGTTTAGAATGCAAAAAGTCAACATTCTCTTCATTAACATTCATAGAATGCATTTCACTAAAAAATAAAAAGTTAATTCTGCATCTTGGGGACACAGTTAAGAGGCTGGCAGGCAGAACAGAATAATGTAGGGGCATATTTTGAAGTGGTAGTCCTGAAACAGTTGTAAAGTAAATTGTAAAATGGCTTTCCTGTACCTCACTGAATGCAAATAGGATGAAATTCCATCTGGTTAAGTGTTGAATTGTACTGATCAGTGTTTTTCGTGTGTACTGCAGCTACAGCTCAAGTCTGCACTGGCAGTGAGTAATTTATTTCCTCATTTTGTGGAGTCGATATACATACATACCCACATGCGCATGCGTGCACACACAAATACATACATATCACACAAACAAGTATATGATACCTGAATGACAATTTCTTTTAATCCCAAAAAGTGAATTCAAATGGTTGAAAGGCTATTTTAGTCAAAGATATATATATATATATATATATATATATATATATATATATATATATATAAACAGGGTCTATATTATATTATTGCACGCTTACAAAAGCGAACGATAATCAACCCCATGTAAGCGAAAGCTTACAACGTCGAACCTTCAGCACAGTGAATTTTTTCCAAGGGAAAAAAAATCGCTGTTCCAAAATAAAAATAAAAAACGTTAAAACTTTACATAATGCGGGGGGCTGTGCCCCCCCACACCCCCCCACCTAACATGGCAACTCCCAGATCGCACTACAGTGCTGAAAATGGCAAAGTAACGAAAGCGGCCAAGCGAATTCTTTCCCAGGGAAAGAATTTGCTGAAAAGCCACTTCACTGTTTTGCCATTTCGCTCTTTTCAATTCGATCAAGACACATTCGACAAACTGCGTCTGCGATCTCAAAATAGGAACCCTATAAACACCCCTGCTGCAGCAAAAAAAAAAGTTTTTTTTTTTTATTTAGGTTTCAGTGTTCCGAGGTTTCATGCATATGGTCTCGCCCATATGCGGTTCAATGTTCTGGCTGTTCGATAGTCCGAAGTACACCCATGTGCACACATGAAAAAGATTCCTGTTTTATACTGTATATATAGATTAGATTATAGTTATACTAAAGCATAATTTTCTTGGCACATTCAATGCAATTTTATAAAGAGTTTAAGAAGATTTGCTCCTAATTTTAAATTATGGCAAATCTAGGACAATAGCTGAAAGCAAGTAAAAACATGTTTTTTGTAAAAAAACTGATTTTGAGCATTGAATTTGTGGATAAAATGCTGTTTATGAACAATGGAAGGTGAATTTGGAGGAAAAATGCTGAGTTAGAAAGGTAGGTGGAAGGGCAATTTCTACAAATGATGTTAAAATAGTATTTGGTTACATCTGTTTTCTACGGATCATAGTCATATCTGTCTAATACTGGAAATGCAGAAACTGAGTTAATGTCTGTTTTTTTCCTATAGAATGAAATTCTAGCTTAAATCCTATCTCATATTTAGCTTCAACTTTAATATAGAGCTTAATTCAAAACACTTTAAAACATAAAGCAACTGTAAATCAAGACAAATCAACATAAATTAAAAATGCAAAAAGCTTAAGAAAACACAAATATCATCAACCCCATTTTCCCATTTTTATGGGGTCAGCATGTTCATAGGTAGGTACTAGGCTATCGGCCCTAGGGCCCATACAAGCCTAGCCAAAAAAATGTACCCTGGCTTTCGCCACCAAAGAAATTAATTTTCCTGTGCCCCTGTCGAGCAGAACCACAGAACTGATCCCTGGGGTGAATTTCCCATCCAATCATCAAGATTTTTCTTGAAGACTACTAATGAGGAGCTCTGTTTGACATAGATAGGTAGTCTGTTCCAGAGTATGGGAAGTCTCTGGGACAGGAATCTATCCCTCCAGCATGTTCTGTTTATTGTGGTGACAAGGTTTAGGTCCCTAGAGCGTGAAGCTCAGAGGGATTGGGATTTCTTTAAGTGGAGCATGTCCAGCAGCTCTGGGTTTGACATAGCTTTATATGTTAGGCAGAGATTTGCCCCTGAGTAGGCGATATGCGACGGAGTAAAGCTGTAGTTTTTTGAGACCGTCTGCATAGGGCATCTGTTTGAGGCCAGTAATCCTTTTTGTGAGGTATTTCTGTGGTCTTTCCAGTTGTTGTAGATGTCTTGTGAGGTACATACTAAAAGGGGCGTTGTACTCTATAATGGGTCTAATGAGTGATGAGTAGAGGGGAACAATGACCTCTTTTTTTTGGATGAGAATCCTTTTGTGATGAAATGAGCCACGTAGAAGGATTTCCTGACCACTGTGGCGATGTGATTATCAAAGGAGAGACTACTGTCCACCTGTGTCCCAAGGTCTCATCAATTTTCAGCATTAAGTAGACCACCAGCTATGTGGTAGTTCATGGGTACAGAGTTTTTACCAAAGGGGATGACAATACACTTTTTGGCATTGAGCTTCAGGCCATGGCTTTGACACCAGGTATCTGTCTAAGTGAGGCCCTTTTGTAGTTTGTCCACATCGTTAGGAGCTTCGATTATGGCTCCTAGTTTGCAGTCCAGTCATCTGCAAACTTTGTTAGCCAAAGACCTTCTTTGTTGGCCTGCACTTCAGAGAAGTAGATACCAAACAGGAGAGGACCCAGGACTGAACCCTGTGGTACTCCACTTGTCTGATGTCGGATTTGGAATTTCAGGATCCGCTAGACAGAGTCAAGAAATATTGAGACTGAATGGCCAAAAGAATGGTTGTACATAAACTAAGTCTAAGATGCCAATTCTCAGAATATTCCCTTTTCTCCAAGGTATGGTGACTTTGGGGTTGGTATATATAAGTTCAGGGTCTGGGGAGGGGGGCTTTCTCCCAATATGGGGAGTTTTTACGGAGAAGAGTGATTTTCAAAATGTGCTCTTCTCCTGTGGTTTTGATCTTTTTCAGCTTGTTGGCATGCAAAATTTCAAGTACTGATATTTCAATATGGCGCCATTTGGTGGAATATATTACATAAAAAATATAAGCTGAATTGACAAGAGTATGGATGGTTCATCCCTTATCACACTGCACGCATTATTTTTGCATTTTATTTTTAAGTAAATACAGGGAATGGGGCAGAGTTATTAAAAGAAGTGTAATTATTTAAATATAAAGGGTATGTAGAGGTGTATTGTGAAGAGACAACTAAAAAGATAGACAAAGAAATGTTAGTGAATTGTTCGAGAAAAGAGCAGCTGTAAATATTTACTACTTTAACAGTAGATTGAAGACAGGTCATTGCAACAATAAATTATAACATTTTGGTTTACATACTTGCACTTCTATCCAGGTCAGAGTTTGAATCAGATGTGCTCATATCCCTATGAATGCCTACGCTGGTCACGGCTACAATTCCAAAGAAAATATTTGCACAAAGTGCTAACATATACCTAGAACTGCTGTGAACCTCCTGTTCTTTCAGCCCGTTCTGGTCCTCACAAGGAAAATATCTACAACTGAATATATCACAACAAATACATAAATATTGTGTACACTCAAACAATTTCTGCAGGAAAGTTGTACTCCCCCCATTACATGGGGAATTTGATCCTATACCTCCAATCTCTAACTAGAGTGTCTGAGAAAAGAGAACAGTAGTGAAACACGAAAATTCACTTTCCCCCTTTACTCCTAGTAGTCTGGCCTTGGAGATGCCATTAAATCTCATTGCTGACAACTTCCCAGTCAATGCAATGAAGCATCAACAACTTGTACCTTCATTAAAAGATACAAGAGTCTTTAAGTGTCAACAAAATGGCATGACAATGTGTAGTGATCCCCACTTTTGAAAGGCCTCACATTTGTACAAAGTCCTGAAAATGTGCGGGTTCATTTTTCACTTGGCTGACCATGTTTTTTTTGGTTGTTTTTTTCCTGCTTAGGGCATATGCCACTTCATTTTGTAAACCTGAACTACAAATAACTGTAAGATAGAAGCTGAACTGGAATGATCTGAATTGTCTCTTTGCACAGTTGCAAGAATCTGGTTCCAGTTTCTTTACTGTACAATCAATGCAGTACTTCTGTCTGATCTGAAGGGAACCTAGTTGAAAGTTCTGCTGAAAGACATTCAGGGCCATGTCAACTGCTTTCATCTCCTTCAGCCTGATATGGATATATATTTCCTGTTGTTTTGAATCTTTGTTTAAGTTAGTTCTTCAGGTATAAGCTGAAGGACCTTTTGATAGATACTGAATGTTTGATAAGAAAAGTAATCTCATTCTGATGGACAATTTTGCCCCGTCTGTTACTCACAGGAATTCCTTATACACTGAAATGTATTAAAGTACAGAAACCATCATTTAAAGTATATCCTTTGTCCGATCCATACATTTCAGTGATGCCATTAATCTTCATGTGAAGTCTTGCAACTTTTCCATCTGCTGTAAATTGCAGTACTTGTGCTGGTGTTGGAGGAAAAGTTTGCATTTGAGTAATCTGTATGAATTCTGTTGCATAACTCTGCTGGAGTGTTTACAAAACTGACTTGTCCTGGTTATCTCTTGCAAACAGAAAGATGACTCTGGTACCTGCTTCCTGGGGCTACTTAGGGCAAGGTAAAAGAGAGGCATCAGTCATTATGATGTTCTTCTTTTACATTTTGAAACAAAGTTGTAATTGGTTATCATTTGTTGAAATTGTTTTTACTGATTGGAATTGCTGAGAAAAATTATATTTTCTCTACAGTGGTTTCTTATTTGTAATGCAACACTTCTGATACTAAGGGTAGGAGGCATATATTTTTCCTCCAGTTATGATTAAGTTTTAACTTTCTTTTTTTAAATAAAAATAATGCCATCTGTTGGTTAGCAAAAAAAAAAAGAACTCTCTTGTCCCTGGGTCATTATGTAATCTGTCTCTGACATCTGACATGGTTATGCTCTGTGCCATTTTAGTTTTCTCAGCAGTATTGCTGGCACAGCAGCTCTTGAAGTAGCATGCACAGCATTACATGCACATCTCAGTAACTGAATTCCAAAACCATGTCCTACAGCAACCAACATCTACATTTTGTTTGTAGCATTACTACCAGGAACATACCATAAATGTTCTTGTATATGATGTAAAATGGGACTTTGGTAAGAAACTATGGGAAGCTACCCTAACAACTAAGACACCAGATATGCATACTGTTTTCCCATATTTACCTACAATCCTTAACAAAAGGCAAAGATGCAAAAGGGACAGTTTTCTCAAAGGTCAGATGCAGATAAAGAATAATAAATAAAGAAATTGCATTAAGATCTACCTTACTTTTATCATAAAATGCAACATGAAAGTGCAAAAAAAAATTTGCAGGGGGGGCTTGCACCAACACACCCTTCTCCCTTGTTCTTTCTCATATGAATCCCACCTGACTCAGAGCGACTGTGTGGACAAATATCTCTATACCTTCAGTGTTCAAGGAAAGGGGGAGTGGAAGTAGGCTACTCAGTCTTTTTTCCATATCACATAGGCACATAGACATGTCTACATGCAATTTATAGTCCCTGATCTATCTTATTGATATAGCTTATAATGTGTCAGGAAACCACAGCACTCAGAGAAAATCCACACAAACAAAGAAGGCATCCCAGTTAAGACTCAAACTGGTGAACCTCATGCCATGAGGCTGCAATGTTGCCCTTTGTGCCACCCTACTTTAATATAAATCTTTTCTATCCAACGGTGACTTATACATTCTGTCAATTATTTTTAGGGTCGGTGACTGTGTATCAGGAGACTATCAACCTTTTAAACATCCTGAAAAATGTGGCATATAAGTTGCACTCTCTACTTTGAATCTGGGAGCCTCATTACCTCACTGTACTGAATATCTTTAAAGATGAAGAGGAATGTCCTACAGGATATTTAAAAAATTCCCAATAAAAATTAAGTTAACCTAAAATGAAATGTCTTCTAGTACAAACCCTGAAGAATGAGGGGGAAAATTTGTCTATCAGAATCCTGAGAGGTAGAAGAATTTATTTAATTTGTATAAAAATCTTCCTCTTCAATAGATGAATCAGGAGTTCTCTTTCTTCTCTATTTGCCCTTTTTATCTTTGTACACACCTGCAAAAATTCACATTTCTGTGTTCTACCTATAAAACCAAACTGCCCTGACAAAGGTAATGATTTGTGTTCCCTGCTGCTTCAACACTGTTTCCTGTGCTATGTTCAAATACAAACTACCAAAGTTTTATATTATAATAAAAATAAGGCTGTATTAAGGCAGGAACAACTTAGATGTACCTAATGTGAGCCTAGACAGATAAAATATTGTGAGTTTCAAACTTCAACTGTATTTAATCAGGGATATCAATATAGGTACCAGCAAATGTGCTGCTGAAGTCTTATTTTTAAGTAGCAGAGAGGTTGAGGATAATTTCTGTTCATTTTTAATAACTACATATAATTGTTTTTTTCCACAATCATTTAAATATCAGGATGTTTCTAAGAAACAGTTCTGGAACTGGATATATTAAGTTTTTTTAAACTCATGCTGCCCATTTTTTAAAAGAGGGGATACAATGAAAAATGGTTTTCAAATTGTGGTATACCAACAGGGAATGGCCTACTACAGTCATAATATGGAATTTCATTACTGCTTGAGTGAACATCTCTGTAGAGAAAGAACAAAGGATTGCTGCTTGTGAGCCAATAAACAGATTAAGTTACTCCAACAATAATGCAGGATGTGCACCAGGGAAAGTGTTGAGAAGAGCAGCAGAAGGGACCTAACAATGCTAGCTAAACACAAGGGCCTCACTTACCAACTAAGCTTCCAAGGAATACCGGTGTGAGACCAGTGTAAGCCTTCATAGCGATATGAGCACAGCTGACCATAACAGAAGAGCAGATAATATGGGTAAACTCAATTGTTATTATCTACTGTTATAATGGCAACTCCTGAAGAACACATGACGCTATTAAAGGTTATTTTTTGCAGATTATTTAAGGGAAACTGTCTCTGACAAAGACATTATTGAGAGACATTATGAAAATCCATGATTGGAAAGTCTAAGTCCTGACACATTTCATGCTATTAACAGTAAAAGAAAAAAGATCTCAAGCAGATTAATCTCTGGGATCTTGTATAATGTCTTGTCAACCAGGAAGAAAAATACAATTAAGGTAACAATGTTGTACAAAAAAGAATATGAAAGGAACTTTTTATGTCTAGGCTCTGAGTCAAAAGAAATCTTTGAAGATTTCTTTTAATTTCTAACAGATTTAGGGTGTTTGGGAGTAAACTAACAAATAGTCTAATTCAGCAGTCAAGGAATATTATGTCAGTAAACATATGTTATGGATATTACAAAGTCAGGGAGCAGATGAACATTTTTGCAGTGACTGACATTGTTCTAATGATTTGAAAAAATATTGATATGAAAATGTTTTAATGTACTGTGCAATAATAATTTTGAAAAGGTATGTTCTTAATGAAATTAAGTTTTCATCTTTTAAGAAAAGGAGTGGATTAAGATGCACATATGCTTGCATATTCAAGAGTTTAATATTTTTGTGGCTATTTATTTTGTAGTAATAGTACATCTCCATTATGTGAATGGCTGATGTTTAATAAAATAAGAATCCCTATTCTACCAGGAGGGATGCTGTGGAGTAATCTACATGGTATATTGTAGGTTTACCCCAAACATGGAAAATGGTATATAGTGTAATGCAGTAAAATGTTTGGGATTAGTAAAACATGGATTACAGGATGATGTATTACTTAGAATGGAAGGTGCAACTACTTCAAGAAAAGCTAAATCAGAAAAACATTGCTCACAAATAGCTGCTTCGTATCAAGAAACTACAGAGGCTACAGTTGTTACACGACAAGAAAAAAACTGTTTCCAACTCAATCCTTACAGCAGTAGGAGAAAGAGAGTCACACAGGCCCATAACAGAGAATGAGGCAGCTGTCACCTGGACAGCAGGGATGGCCTAGAGTTCTGAATGGTGCCAGAAGAAGTAATGAGTGGAAGTGAAACTGAGAAATGACCACTGGTGGTTGTACTGCTGCAAGGAATGACCGCAAACAGTGATTCATGCAGCAACAACTAAATATGATTCAGTTAAGAGAGGTCCTTTACTTCTATGCAAATGTACAATTACATAGATATACAAATATATTTACACACATTCATCATTTTCCTTACAATCATACTACATTTTTATGCCTATTAGACCCTCACTCCTTTCTCCACAACCACCATATGATTTTACTTAATATTGTTGCTAAAATCCATTTACCATTAAATATAATTTCATGTATCCTTTCATTCCATATAACCCATATGACATAATAGCTTTTTATCTATTCTTTTAACATAATCTTTACATCTATTCTTATAATATCAATATTTAATCATATCCATGTTTCTTTTATCCACTTCTTTTATATCTTTGAAAAAATGTTTACATTGTTTTCCCATAGCTTTTTTATTCTTTTACATTTCAAAAACACATGTTCAGTAGTATCGTTTTCTTGACAATGTAAACATATTCTATCGGCAAATAAAACTTGAGGCCCCACCCATTCCATCCAGTAAACAGGGCAACAAATAAGTTAAGGTAGAGTTATACTGGTTTAACAGGCATGAACTAGGACTTCATCAGAACTTCCATAAATAAACAGCCATTAATTTATACTAATGTTACATAATCATGTGGCTCACAATTACCTGTCATAACTAGCTTATTACTGAGGGTCTGTATTGAATTCTCAAAAGCCGACAATGTCGAATCTGACATTGTCGGCAAGAGAATAGCGAAACTGCAGAACATCGAAGAAGTAAATGGAAATCTCCGTAAGGGGAGATTTCCATTTACTTCAATGTAGTGCGGCCTCGGAGCTGATATATTTAAGTAGCGAGGGGGGTGCAGGGGGGGCTTGCCCCCTGCCTACACCATTTAGTTTTTTTTGTGGTCTCATTTTAATTGGGACATTTGATGTTTTAACAGTTCGATCACTAAGGGTCGACCTTTAGTGATTTGAACCACTAAACATTCGATGTTCCAATATAGACTCTATTACTGGCACTTGACACTGATGCAAAATCCTTCAACAGCAATAAAAAAGAAAAAATAGAAATAATTATATTAAATAAGAAAAATAAATAATAAAAAAAACACATTCATACTTCTATACTATAAATGGCATAACATTTATTTTCTTTTATAATTAACTTGTGGCTAATAAAACCAAATTATAACTTGGCTGCCCTTAACTTTAATAAACTACTTAAAGAAACAGCATCACTAAGACCAGGAAAGGCACAAGTATTCAATCTAACCTGCTACAGTAACTCCCTATATTCCAATTTATGTTTCCAAGGCACCCCTCTAGGATTAAATGGAACCTGTTTAAGGAATAAAAAATAAAGCTTCTTGTTCTGTATACAATTCGCCTTCTGCTTATGCAATGCATTGTTCACATTAAAATGACTAATGTCATAGCAATATTCATATATTCTTTTCTTTAAAACATGTTCAATCTTGCTTACATAATAACCATGACAGAAGTCTGAAAATGCTATGTAGACCACAATCACAGGCATATTCCAATTTAAACTCAAAGCTGCAGGTACTCTATTTCAATGACTGGTCCTTCACAAATATATTTCAATACTGACAGGACCCACATCTCCTCATACCCCTACCTGTTTTGCTGGTCTTATATTGGACCCTTTAATACATCCCATTTCAAGAACCTCCTTTAGGGTATCATTTACACACAAAATGTGTCCATCTTCCTAACTCCTTACTTGTGATAATGTCATATTCAATAACCTTCCAGTTATTCATTATAATTTGCTTAACAGCATTACTTTCTCTTTTGGATTTTATTATCATGGTTTGTTCATATTTTTTTATTCAATACATCCTCCTGTAACTTGCCAGTTTCTTGTATCCTGTCTCCCCAGTAAAGTTGTAAATTTATAATTTCTCTTATTGAGTGCTTCCTTTTTAATTTCTAGCAGCATTTTTTTTCCAGATAACCCTTGTCAATTATCATATCAATTTATCCATTTCATTAATACACTGTTCTTCCTCAGATACTATTTTTGCTATCAGTGCCATTTGCTCTTTGACCAATCCCTTCCTTTGGCTTAAAGGATGGTTATTGCAGAACTGCAAAAATGTTTAAGAATGTTGGCTTCCTATATAACCTAGAGATAAACTTCTGGTGTACAAAATCTTTAACAATTAAAACAATGAAATAATTTATACTGACATTAGAATACATAAAAGTAAATTTTTTAAATATTATAAATTATATAAATGTTAAATCATTCATATTACAGAGGTATGAAAGATGTGTATATTTTTCTTATTTTTCATTTCTATTTTCCTTTTTTATTGCTATTGAAGGATTTTATGTCAATGTTAAGTGTCATTAATAAGTTAGATATGACTGGCAATTGTAAGTCACATGATTATGTGACATTAATATAAATTAATGGCTGTGTTAATTTATGGAAGTTAGGATGAAGTCCTAGTTGATATATGGACAAAAGTGCTTAACTTCCATTTCATTGGTCTTATTATTATTAAATCAACATAACTCTACCTAAACTTGTTTGTTGCCCTGTTTACTGCATGAGCTTGGTGAGGCCTTGATTTTATTTGGTTCCTGAGCTTGTGGTAATCAAGGTTTTCTCTTTTCTTCTGGTTTAACATATTCTATCACTTTTTTATATGGCATATTTTCTTTTACTGGTAAATTATCTATTATCAATCTCCACAAAAATGTTTGCATTCTACACCATTTGCTTCTTATTTTTATAGCTTTAATTACCAGTCTCATTAAGAAGCTGAGATCCCTCATAAAACCTTTCAAAGCTAGTTATAAAAATAAAATTGCCAAAGATTCTAAGGACAACCACAAGGCATTCTATAGTTATGTCAAAAATCTAAATGGCAATACTCAGATATGCTCTGAGCTACAACAGAATGGCACTAAATATACTGATCCCAAGGATATTGCCAATATCTTAGCAGATCGATTCAGTGCCAATTTCACCCCCTCTCACTCCTAAAGGGCCATCTCAATATCAAAAGATTGCCAAATGCCGATATTTATGGCCACACAGGTAAAGAATGCACTCTCCAAAGATAAGAATACAACATCCATGGGATCAGAGGACACCCTGGGCTGTGTACTACATGAACTACAAAATGAACTGGCACCTCACCTAAGTGTCATGTTTAATCATAGCCTCACCTCAGGCTTCGTGCCCAATGAGTGGTGCACAGCTACAGTTATCCCACTCCACAAGGGGGGGGTCCACCTTGGACCCCGGGAACTATTGTCCCATCAGCTTAACGAGCCTGATCTGCAAAGCCATGGAACACATTATTATGGAACTTGTAAACAAAGACATTGGCTACCTTCAAACACTGGACCCCATCCAGTCTGGTTTCATGAAGGGCTGATCTTGTCTCCTCAACCTGGCTGACTTCTTCGAATCAGTCTCCAGAGCCGTGGACGAGGGTAAGACAGTCCACACAGCCTATCTGGACCTCACCAAGGCCTTTGACACCATCCCCCACTCTGGAATCATAGATAAACTTACTAAGCTGAACATTAATCCCTACATCACTCGATGGATCGCACATTGGCTTACTGACAGAACCCACACAGTTAAAGTAGCCAACTCCAAATCCAGCTCTAGACACGTAACAAATGGAGTACTTCAGGATTCAGTCCTGGGACCGCTCTTGTTTGGCATCTACTTCTCCAAAGTACAAGCAAACACCAAGGGACTCTGGATAACAAACTTTGCAGATGACTGCAAACTGGGAACCATTATCAATTCCCCAAATGATGTGGATATCCTACAAAAGGGCCTTACAAAGACAGCTGCTTGGTGCTAGAGCCATGGGCTCAAGCTCAATGCCAAGAAATATAAAGTTAACCCCTTTGGGAAAAAACATGTACCCACGAATTACCACATAAGTGGCAGTACACTAAACACTGAAAGTGTGATAAGGGACTTGATGACACAGGTGATCAGTGGTCTCACCTTCGATAACCACATCGCCACAACAGTCAGGAAATCCTTCTATGTGACACATCTCATTACTAATGGCTTTTCATCCAGGAAAAGGAGGTCATTGTCCCACTGTACTCATCCCTCATTAGACCCATTATAGAGTACAACATCCCGTTTGGTATGTACCTCACAAGACATCTGCAACAGTTGGAAAGGTCACAGAAATACCTCACTAAAATCACAGGTCTAAACCAGATGCCCTATGCTGACCATCTAAAAAAACTCCAGTTATACTCCGTCACATATCGTCTACTCAGAGGTGCTCTTTTCTTAACATACAAGGCCATGTCAAACCCAGAGCTGTTGGACATGCTACACTTAAAGAAATCCCTCAGAACCACGTGCTCCAGGGATCTAAACCTGGTCATCACAATGAACAAAACATGCTGGAGGGATAGATTCCTGTCCCAGAGACTCCCCATTCTCTGGAATAGACTGCCCATACATGTTAAGCAGAGTGCCTCTTTAGCCCTCTTCAAAAGGAACCTTGACATCTGGAAGGGAGATAGGAAATTCACCCCGGGGATCATGTCAGACGCCCTGCTAGACAGGGACCAGGGAAGTAAAATTTCTGTGAAAAAATAGCCAGGGAAATGTTATGGCTAGGCTTGTACAGGCCCTAGTACCAACAGCCTAGTACCAACTTATGAATATATAATTTTTTCATCTGTTAGATTTTCCCATGGTTTTACATAACAATGTTTTATCATTACATTCTTATGCCATACTTTTCTTTTTCTATAGCCTCAATTTTTATTTTCCAGAAAAATTGTTTTCTTGGTAACATTTTATTTCTTCACTTATACAACATCTGTCTTTTACTCTTTTTACCATGCCCCAAAATTTATCATATTTACACTTATACAATTTAACTACTAATCTCTCATCTTTTTCATTTATTCACTTTAACACATTGTACAAATTTAATGAAGCAGCATATACCACTGGTTTCTTCAACCCTACACCCTATTTCTCTTTATTTACATACAAAACTACTCCTTTTACTCGGTTTAATCTAGAACCCCATATACATGAATGATTTAGGAGGGGAAACTCCAAACATGTAAGCTTTTTAGCATAGTGTCATACATGTGTGAGAATGAAAAGAAATAAGCCAATAGCTTTGATACACCTTGGCAAAAAGCCTTTAAGTTATTAGTCCCGAAATAGCCAAACTTTTTGAATAAACTAACAGTGGACTTTATAAAGTGATCCCACAGAAACACAATGTAGTAAATACCCTATCATTCCTTATAGGTTCATAGGTTGTTACTAGGCTAATGACCACTACGGCCTTTACAAGCCTAGCAGCACATCCCAAAACATACAAGTCCTGAGTATCATTGGTATCTATATGCGGCGGGGGGGGGCATGTTAGTAGGGAAGTGACTACGGGATTTGTAGGAGGTGTGTTAGGGGTGTTAAGATAATAATTTTCTTATTGATGGCTTCTGTTCGTAAGCAATATCATACTATGGGAGGCCAGACCAGTGGTAAATTTATGATTTTCCATCCAATTGTCAAGGTTTCATATGAATGGGGTCAGGGATGAACTCTTGTTTCAGACGGACTGGAAGCCAACTGCTTAATGCAGGGATCATTTGCAAAACATACCTGTCTCTCCAGCATGTTCTGTTTATACCACAAGCTAAGATCAGATCCCTAGATCTACTGTTTCTGGTGACCTTTGTTTTGCACATGTGCAACAGATCCATCAGGTCTGGGTCTGAGGAAGCCCTGTAAGCCAGACAAAGAACCCCTATCAGCAGCCTGTAGAAGACTGAATGCAGAGACATAGAGCTTTTAGGTGATCACTGTAGCACAGGGTATTCATACCCTGAATTTTCCTGGTGAGAAACCTTTGAAAGTGTTCCAGTTAGATATATGCCAAAGGGGCCATTGTACTCAGTGATAGGTCTGATAAGGGCCAAGTAGAGTGACACTATAACTTCCTTGGACTTGGATGCCATACCCTTACCTATAAGTTAGGCAACCCAGAATGATTTTCTTACTATCTTAGCTACATGTTGGTCAAAGGTCAGATTGCTGTCCACATATGTTCCCAGATCCCTTACTAAAGGGTTGACTCTAAGAGGTGTTTTACCGATGTAGTAATTAACTGGGGCTACTTAAATATACCAACTCCAAGATCGCACTTCAGTGCACTACAGTGTGGTGTTTGGTTCTAACGATAATGAAAATTGGTGCAGTTTGCAAGTAGTGTCTTGGGTAATATGAAGAGGGTTTTGTTTCATGAAGTGTAGCTGCAAGTGGAGAAAATGTGTGGAGCTGAAGCAGTTTGTGGAGCTGGAATCCATAAAGTAGATTAGATCTTTGTTTTATGGGTAGCCACTTGGCTTTTTCTAGGGTGATACAGTGATGCTCACAGATATGTTAGATGGTGTTAGGGATAGTTTGGTGTGTCAATGTTTTTCTTTGGGGCAAAAACAAAAATTGGGAGCCCATATTTTAAGATGAAAAAGGGGAACTCCTTTGCCAATGGCTTTTCTATCTGTTTGGGATAGAACAGGGGAGATCTTTCTGTCCCAGAAGAGTAGGGAGTTTATTTTGTCTTTCACTTTGTCTATGTGGAAATGGAAGGTTGGTGACTGATCAAGCCATAATCATAGATATTCGAAGGTGGAGGTTGTCTATATGGAATGGTTGCGTAGATCTAAGATGGTTAAAGAGTCAGGTGCTTGATGAATTTTCCGTGGAGTTTCAAAAATCATAGTTTTGGTCTTGGTGGGGTTAAGAAGTAATTTATGGTTTATGAGCCACTGGTGGAGCTCAAGCAAGTCTGATTAGAGTTGGAATTAAATGCTGGTGTGTGAGTGATCTGATTGGTAAAAGACTATGTCATTAGCGATCAGGATAAGTAGGAGATGGGGGAGGACACAAGAGAGTTTGTTAATAAATATGGCGAAAAGGAGGGAAGGATAAGACTGGATCACTGTGGCACACATTTGGCAACATGTGCAGCTTCAGATTGGGAGGATCGTATTTTGACTCTGAAGTGTCTGTCAATGAGGAAGTTTTTAAACCAAGGAGTGGCATCCGGACTAATACAAAATTTAAGTTAGTTTGTGTTGGAGAAGATAATGGTCAATGAGGTGAAATGCCTTTGTCATGTCTATAAATAAGGCCACCTGTAAGGAGGCTACTATCAGAGTTTTGCAGGGTGTCATCAATTAGGACCAATGTGCTGTCACAGTACTTTGTCCAGCCCAGAGCTCATGTTGTTTGGAAGAGAGCAAGTGGTACTGCTGGATATATATATATATATATATATTTATTTATATATAGGTCTACTTTACATGGTCGACTTTTCAGACAGTCGACTTTCATATGGCCGAGACCATATGATCGACTTTTGGAAAGCTGACCATGTAAAATGAACACAAAAAACACAATGAACACTTACCTTAAGACTGTTACCAGGGGGCAAGCCCCCCTACACCCCCCTCCACATACCCGTAACTTAAATATACCAACTCTGAGATCACACTACAGTGCGGAAAAGGGAAATTTTCTCATTCCGCACTGTACAAAGATAGCGGTTTCCCATGGTCAGCTTTTCAAAAGTCGATCATATGATCTCGGCCATATGAATTTCGACTTTGTGAAAAGTCGATCATGTGAAAGGGACCCATATATATATATATATATATATATATATATATATATATATATATATATATATATATATGTATATATATATATATATATATATATAAAATAGAGAGAGATGCCTGCAGACTGTCTTTTTAAGAAGGTTTCCCAGAATTGGGAGGATGGATATTGGATGGAATTGAGAGATATCTTTTGGGCAGGTTTACTTTGAGAGGGGTTTCATTAGAACAGTTTTCCAAACCTGAGGCACAATGTTTTGTGTTAGACAGAGATTATATATGTGGGTGAGAGGAAGACATAGATGCTCACGGCAGTGATAAATGAACCAGGGATTTATGTTGTCAGACACAGGAGGGGTGTCAGTGGAAATATTTTCCAGAAGGAGAGAGACTACTAATTCAAAATAGAAGCACATGTAAAGAGCCAGAGGATACAGCAAACCCACTGGCTCATAAATTTAGCTCCAGTTTCACCCCACTCCTCCCCTGACACCTCTCAAGAGATACCCTCAATCATAATACCCCAGCTATCACTAACAAACAAGTCCTTAATGCGCTCTATATGGCAAAAAAAACTGCATCTATGGGCCCTAATAATATCCAAGGATGCCTCCTGAATAGCATGAAATATAACCTATTGAGCCTTCCAAAATCACTGTTCACCCTTGGCCTCCTAACTGGTTTCATGAAAGAAGGACTGCAACAGTTATCTCTTTGCACAAGGGCAGGCCATCTACTGACCCAGGTAACTACACACCCAAAAGTCTGATTAGTCTCATATGTAAAGCCATAGAAAGAATTTATTAATATAATAAATAAAGCATAAGAAACCTTCAGACATTAGATCCAGCACATTCTGGATTTGTCAAAGGCAGACTGTGCCTACTCAACTTGATGGATTTGAAGAAAGTCATCAAAGCTATGGATGAGGACAAAATGGTGCACATTATCTACCTTGACCTGACCAAAGCATTCAACACTATTACCCATCCAGACATTATTTACAAATTCAAGAAACTAGGAATAATACCCAGTGTCACTAACTGGACAGCCAACTGGCTCACAGACAGGAAACAGGACATCAGGTTAGAAGACTCTACCTCCACAAAAAGGCCAATCTCTACAGCAATCCCTCAGGGATTAGTGTTGGGACCTTTCCTTTTTGGCATCTGCTTTTTTAAAATCAAATCTAATGTCAAAGGCCTGTGATTGACCAAGCTTGTAGACTACTGCAAGCTTGGTGCAATCACAGAATCTCCCAAGGAAACTAATATCCTTCAAGCGGGCTTGTCACAAACTAACACCTGGTGCCAGAGCCATGGCCTAAAACCGAATGCCAAAAACTGTATAACATTATCCTTTGGAATGTTGGTCAGCCCTGGGAACTACTACAAAGAGAATATTCTCCTAAGAGTAGATCATGTGGTTAGGGACTTGGGAAAATATGTGGACAGTGACTTGACCTTTGAACATCATGTGTCTACTTGTTGTAAGGAAATCATTCTATACTGTGCCATGTTTAAGCAAGAGTACGGCATTTAAGCCCAAGTATGTCATTGTCCTTCTGTACTCATCCCTCATTAGGCTAATCATTGAGTACAATGCTGTACCAGACTATGCATGTGCAACAACTGGAACATGCACAGAGATTCCTCACAAAAAGGATACAAGGCATAAATCACATGGAATATACAAATCATCTAAAAGTCTTATCTTTATACTCAGTTTTCTACAGACTACTGAGAGGTGATTTATGCCTGGTCTACAAAGCATCATCTGATCTAGTGCTGTGGAACCTATTTCACATCTACAAGTCTAACAGCTTTAGAAATACCCAAATGAAGGACCTAACCCCTCATTTGCAACACAAATAGAACATGTCAGATGGACAGATATGTGCCTCAGAAACCACCCATACTCTAGAACAGGCTTCCCATTCAGGTGAAGCAGAGTTCACCCTGATCTTATTCAAATGAAACCTGGACCAATGGATAGGGAATTAGAAATTTAACACTGGGTCTGGCACCTATGCTACTACCTAAGCCTAACTATATGCCCCTGGGTAGTCATTTACATATGGGAAAACATGGCTATGATTAAAAAGGCCTTCTCAAGCTTTTATCCTAGTAATTGTCTTTGAAAGAATCCTAGAAATGATTGATATACTGACTATGGTAATATGGGAAGTGTGTGTGAAGGGCAAAGGGAGTAGAGTAGAAGGTATGGGCTCCACTTTTTGATGACTGCACACTGCTGCCCAATGAGGCGGTGAACATAGTTCCGTTTGATCACAGAGATATTTATGGGGTCAGAAAGACAGCTGGGGCTAGATTGCCATCCTTTCAAATCAGGATTTGGGAGACAGCTGGATGCTTCCAAGAAGGCTGAACACTGATCAAAAGCTTATCTTCAGCTCTCTCAGTGTGAAAATAGAAACTGAGAAATTGCAGTTAGAGATATTGTCAACTTTAGTAAAATTCAGTTACTGGCTAGTAAGTACACTCCCTGGATGCTTGCACAGAAGAAACTAAGGGAGAATGAAAGAAAATCAGCTAGAAAATGTGAAGAGAAAACATTCACTGGGAAGAATCCTGCATCTGTTCAGCAAAAATCAGTTCAAGCTCCAGCTTTGGTTCAAAATGTGGCTTCCAGTAACCTAGAGGAAAAAATGAATCAAATGTGCCCAGAGCAGATTTGAAACACTGAAGGAGTATAACTAAAATAACAAAAGGCTAGAAAAAGTGGAAGAAGTTTTAAATAGATATTCAGATAAGCTGATAAAACTGCAAAAATCAGAGGGTGAAATGAAGAAATGGTTGGCTGATTATGAGACTGCTCAAGAAGAGATGGTTCAAAAATGTGGTAGAATTAGAGGACAGAGCAAGTAAGGAAAATCTGAATTTTTCTGCTGTACCAGAGAAACTACAAGGAACAGACTATATTAATTCTATGACAGTACAGATAAGCAACTGGACTGGTATCCCACAGCAGGAACTGTTAATTGAAAAGGTACACCATGTGTAAGCTTCAAATATAGCAATGAGAAAGCAGCCAAGACTTTTACTAATAAAGATGCAAATTTACCTGCAGAAAGGATTGATCCTAATAGAAATGTGGCAGACAAGCTTGTTGGAGAGTGTAGAAAGTAAAGTATTTGTGGAAAATGATTATTCACTGTATATGAGGCAAAAGAGAAGGAAATGTACTCCAGTAACTAAAATATTCAACACACTGAAAAACAGAAAGTCCCCCTCAGGAAAACATTTTTAAACCCAACACTTTCATTCTCTTTAATTATTAAGAACTTCATCAGAAACAATCTGCAGTTCATTTCTGCATTTTTATATCATCATTGTAAAAATGCAAATTATTAATTAAAAAGATTTAAAGGCATAATACTTGAATTACCATAACAATTAAAATATATATATAAAAATCTATAACAATACAAATAAAAAACATATAAAAACTACATTTAAACTTTTCAACACATACTATCATTTACTTTTTTAGATCCATTGTGAATTCAATAAACATTTAGTATTAATTATTTCATTCAAACCTAGCTTTTTATCTGTAGCTAAAAAATTGCCATCTAACTTCCTTGCATTCCAATTCATTATAATATCGCATGCAAAGCTCTAAATGTAACATGATCTAAGTCCAAACAGTATACAGATTTGGAAAGTCCTTAATAGAAGGCTATTTTAGGAAATAATGGAGTTATCTAAAATTCTAGGAGAAAAACCTTGTTTTACATTCAAGATAACTTGTAGTATCTGGACTATTTTACATTGATCAGGGAATGCCAACTGTATGTTACAAAGCCCATTTGATACATATAAATTTAAAAATTGTAAATACTGTAGATCTAACATTAAAATTAAACACAGGAAAAAGACAGTTTTGGTTCAAGGGGAGCTATAGCTATAGTACAGAAGCAGTTTATTTAGACTTCTCTGATAAATGCAACAGTTTTTATGTATGTAAAATTACAATGAAACTGTGTACTTTGATAATAAATAATGTTGTTATACAGTTTGCTAGATATTAAGTAAATTTACAGATTTTACTAATAAATTAATTAATATACTGGATTTATTATTATAATTAGCTTTCTGCGAAGGTTGGGCGCCGGGCTGACAACTCAACACCGTAAAAAACACCACTGCCAATCAGTCTGTGAACCAGTGATCCACTGTGATGATTCCTAACTGGGAAAAGCCAAAAGACATTGCTAGGGTTGGATAATAACTTTTTTTTTTAGTTTGATAATGTCATTTATAAACAGACCAAAGGTGTGGCAATGGGAGCCCAAATGGCTCCTGTTTTTGCTAACTTCGTTGGTGGGAACACCATTTTTTACAACAGCATCCTTTGTTTAAACATTTTTTTATATTTATATATATATTGATGATTTTTGTTTTGTATGACATGGTGATGACTGTAAATTAAATGATTTTTGTTAGCAATAAATAATAGCACTAAATTCTTAACATGAATACTCAATAAGATCTGATGCAGTCTTGTTTTCACAGCACTATTTACAGAAAGCAAATTAGAAGTTATGTACCTACCATAACGTTCCATGTTAGTTGTCTTCTCTCGCCTTCTTAATTGCTGGATGGGACCTTGGGTTCGGAGCCGATCCTCGGCTCCGACTCGGCACTTGCTAAGCTCGAGAGTCACTTTTACCAGCTCGAGGCAGCCCCATATCCCATGATGCAAGGCGGTATATACCCAGATCTCGTTTGGTACTTATAGGGAAAAACACCTAGCACAAAAAACTTTCCACTAAGGAAAGAAGAGCAATTAGCCTAAACAAAAAAGGGCTATAATGGGAACCAGATAACTAACTGGTGCCCAAAGAAGCAATCCTCCTGACAAGGGAGATCAAAGTCTGTCCAGGCAAGGGGGCAGGAGGGAGGGTCGCAAGAAAGAAGGCGAGAGAAGACAACTAACATGGAACGTTATGGTAGGTACATAACCTCTAAATGTTAAGTTGTCAATCTCGCCTTCATTCTTGCTGGATGGGACCGTATCCCTAGCACCTCTATCCTGGGTGGCTCAATGGAACAGACTCTTGAGAACCGTAGAACCAAAACTGGCTCTATCCCTGGAGGCCAAATCCAATTTGTAATGAGAAACAAAGGTATGAGGAGTGGCCCAAGTGGCTGCTGCACAAATAGTATCTAAGGGAAGTCTAGCCTGAAAAGCTGTGGAAGTGGCTAAGCTTCTGGTGGAATGTGCCTTTGGTTTTGAGCACAGCTGTTTGCCACTAAGTTGATAGATTTCGGAAATGGTGGAAGAAAGCCATCTAGACAAGGTCACTTTGGAAACAGGAAGGCCTTTCTTATTCTCAGCATAAGAAAGAAAGAGTTGATCAGACTTTCTGAATTGTTTTGTTCTGTCCAAATAATATCTGAGTTGGCGGTGAACATCAAGATAATGTAATTTTGTTCCGATCTGTTGGAGTAATTGGGGAAAAATACAGGGAGATCAATAGATTGGTTTAAATTTGTTTTTGAAGCAACCTTGGGCAAAAAGGAAGGATTAGTTCTCAAGGATACTCTGTCCTTGTGGAAGACCAAATATGGGGGACGAACAGAGAGGGCATGCAGTTCTGACACTCTCCTAGCCGAGGTAATAGCGACAAGGAAGAGTGTCTTCCATGAAAGAAACTTTAGAGAACATGAAACAGCTGGCTCGAAGGGAGGAAGAATTAAGGATGTCGGCACTAGATTTAGGTCCCATTGAGGAGGAGGACTCCTGACAGGAGGATTAAGGAGAAAAACTCCTCTTAGAATAGCTTTACAAAGCCTGTGGGACATAATGTTGTGGTCTGCAAACCCGACATGAAAGTTCGAGATCGCAGCTAATTGAACTTTGACAGTGGAAGCTGAAGAACCAGAGTGAAAGATTTCCGCTAAAAAATCCAAAACTGCATGAACAGGGGCAGTAAAAGGATCTATATTCCTTGATTTCGCCCAAAGGGAGAAACGTTTCCACTTGCTAGTGTAAATCCTTCTAGTAGAGGATTTAAGGGAAGCCACTATGATATCCCTAACAGGGTTAGAGATCATAGGAAGCCTGGCTAAGGAAGGAAGTGGAGCAACCAAGCTGTGAGGTTGAGAGAAGGAATGGACCGATGCAGCTGACCCAATTGGTGGATCAGAAGATCTGGCACTGGATCCAGATGCCACGGCTGCGCCAAGAGGTGATGATGGAGGAACGGAAACCAAATTTGTCGAGGCCAATACGGGGCAATGAGAATCATTTTGGCTCTCAAAACGGTAGCTTTCTGGAGTACCTGTGGTATCAAAGGAAAGGGAGGAAAGGCATAAAGAAATCCCTGGGGCCAATCTTGGGTAAGAGCGTCTCTGGGGGGATGGCCTGGAAGTGGGAAGAGAGAGAAGAAGTCTGGGCATTTGCTGTTTTGGGGAGTAGCAAAAAGATCGCAACATGGGCGGCCCCATTCTTGAAAAATCTCCTCCACTATAGATTGTTTGAGAGACCACTCGTGAGGCATGAGAATAGCTCTGCTCAATCTGTCCGCTAAAATGTTGGTTTTCCCAGGGATATGCGTTGCTACCAGAAACCGATGAGAGGAGATCACCCATTGCCAAAGTCTGAGAGCTTCTCGACACAAGGGGTAGGACTTGGTTCCGCCCTGCTTGTTGATATACCACACTACGTACATATTGTCCGTGTGAACTGCAATTGTTCCCAAGGGAAGAAAGTCGTTGAGGGCTTGCAACGTTAAAAGCACTGCTCTCATCTCTAGGACATTTATGTGCAGGTGGTATACGAACGGTTGCCACGTCCCATGAACCATCCTGCCCTGATAATGACCCCCCCACCTGATCAGGGAGGCGTCCGTACTGACTGTGGCTACCGGGGCCGGGGAAACAAAGGGTCTGCCCTGATAAACCTGGGGAGAAGAAATCCACCAGGATAGATGGTTTTTGCAAGTTTGTGTCACCAGAATTTGATGACGCATGGGGAGTTGTTGGTAGGACCATTGGGTGAACAACATCCATTGAAGGAGACACATGTAAAAGCGGGCCAAAGGGAGAAGAGTAATGGCAGCTGCCATGAGGCCCAATATCTTTAGGACCAGTCTGGCTTGCACCTTTTTGCTGGCAAGGATGATCCGCACATGGTTTTGGATATCTAGGATTCTGCTGCTTGTGAGGTTTGCTGACATCCGGACAGTGTCTAAATTTGCGCCTATAAAAGTAATAGATTGGCAGGGCAATAAGGATGATTTTTCGTAGTTGATCGAAATTCCTAAATGAGTGCAGAGATTTATGGTGTAATCTCTGGCTTAGAGAAGTTGATGCCTGGTGGTGGCTGAGAGGAGCCAGTCATCGAGATACGGAAACACCTGGAATCCTTGACGTCTCAGGTGAGCCGTGACCACTGCCATACATTTGGTGAACACTCTGGGGGCTGTAGTGAGACCAAAGGGCAGGGCTCTGAATTGGTAATGACTGGACCCCAGCCGAAAGCGAAGAAACCTTCTGGAGCATCTGTGGATTTTTATGTGATAGTACGCATCCTGAAGGTCTATTGAGCACATCCAGTTGTCTTTGCCCAGAAAGGGCAAAATCGATTGAAGTGTGACCATCCGAAATCTTGTCTTTTTCACAGACTTGTTGAGCCTGCTGAGGTCCAATATTGGTCTCCAATCTCCCGTCTTTTTGGGAACCAAAAAGAACCTTGAGTAGATTCCGGGCTCTGAATGGTCTGTTGTAACTGTCTGAATGGCCCTTTTGTGTAGAAGTTTTGATACTTCTAATTTTGCGATTTCCCTTAGAGCAGGTGGAACATCTGGAAGGGAATTTTTGTGAGTGAAGGGAGTTTCCTCGAAAGGAATCTTGTAACCCTCGGATATGATCGACTGTACCCATTTGTCTTGTGAGAGGGAACGCCAGGCTTCTGGGTACAGTGATAACCTTCCCCCGACTGCCTCCAAGGATGGACAGTCGGGCAACACCTCAGGGATGCTGGAAGGGCTTGTCAGAGAGAGGCTCTCTGCTTCCCTGGTTTTGTGGACCCCCTCTGCCCCTAGGGCGGCATCTGTTATTATTACCCCCTCTGCCTCTAGGGGTAAACTGACCACGTGTATCCGGCGTGACTCCCTGAGATTTATGGAACCACATCTTTCCGCCCTTCTGTCCTTTAGGGTAAGGCCTAGAAGGGGTGGAAAAACGTACCCCTACAGCAGAGAGTCTTGCCGTCTTGCTCACACCTGGTCAATGTATCCTTCACCTGAGGACCAAATAATGTTGATCCATCGAAGGGAGAGTTTGTGAAGGACGCCTTAAAGGGATCTGCAAAATTACAGAGCCGCATCCAGGACTGACACCTAAGAGCCACTTCTGTCCCTGCAGCTCTACTCGCTCCATCTGCTGCATACGAAATCAGCCACATGGAGGAGTTGGCTATGGAGTTAAGGATTCCTAGCTGAGAAGCAATCTTGTCCTGAGCCCCTGGAGCTGTAGGATCCTGTACTACTTCACCTAATTCTTTAAGGATGTCCCTTTGAAGTCTGGTGAAGTGACATAAGTAATTCAGCGAACGCATAGCAAAGGTCGCTGAGGAAAACATCCGCTTACCATACCTGTCCATGGTCTTAGAATCTTTGTTAGGAGGATGGACTGGTACGGAAGGATCTGCAAGTTCCTTTTTAGTGGCGGCCACCACCACCATGGCATCAACAGGGACACCTTTTGTAAGGAATTGCTTTTCGGAAGGGGCTGTAATAAATAATAATTTAGAAGGCCTCCTGGGAACTGGTTCTACGGAATCAGGAGATGCCCAAGCCTTCCAAGCTATTACCTCCATGAGGGGCTCAAAAGGTGGAGACACCCAGGAGGTGGAGGGTCGAGATCCGAACGCCTCTAGGTATACCGACTCATCCTCGGAGGGATTTATGGAGGGCCAGTTTCCCCTCTATTTTAGGAGTTCTAGGATGTCTGAAAAAGAGACATCCTCAGAGGGGGATCTTGGGGACCCCTCCGACTCATCTAAGTCGGTATCTGAAGTTGTAGACTCAGGGGAGTCTAGGTGCTTCCTCTTACAGGTCCTCTTACGTGGAGGATCTCCTGAAGGATCAGGAGAATCCTCGGAAGAGGGGGTTCTTCCCAGTGGGGAAACCTGAGGCGGTGGATCTCTCGGTCCGGGAGCAAGAGAGTGGGAAGAGACATCTACAGGCACCATAGAGGGAGGAGCTAAGGGGATAGACTGCTGACTGAGCCCAGGGGCCAGCACACTCCTCATCACCTCGAAGGCTCCCCCGCCAGGGAGATCCGAGAGACGCCGCTCCGAAGAAACAGGGGCTCCCGGGTCCACAGAGAGGGAAGGCTCCGAGGCAGATGTCGGGGCCGAGCTCACCAAGGTCGAAACCCCGAGGGGAAGAGCAGGGTCGGACAAGGGTCCGATGCCACTCACCCCCTCGGAGCAGACCAGGGAAGCCCGACCACCAGATCCCACCAACGAAGGTCTCGAGGAGGAGATAAGAGTAGAAGCTGAAGGAGCAGAAAGGGGTGGTATCTGCCCCACAGCCGTAGCAGTGACTAATCCCATAGACTCCGGCTCCGAGCTCTGGAGGAGAGTTGAAGGAGGAACTTGAAGAGGGTGTGGACTAGTAGTCATCTGTTGAGACAGACTATGAATCATTTGGGCTAGTGCCTGTGATTTTAACAATCTGCTTACCACTCTCTCCAAATCGTGGTCTGACAGCCTGGAAGACCTAGATGATCGGCTCCGATGGCTCCGCTCCAAAAGAAGAGGAGAGGTCGGAGCCGACAGTATCGGTATCAAAGAGGGAGACCTGGACCTCTTCCTCGAAGGAACCATCGGAGCCGACGGAGCCGACAACTTTTCGGCTCTGAGTGTAGTCAAGGATGTATCGGCTCCAGCCGGAGCAGATACAGGCAAGGAAATAATGGTATCGGAGCCAGTCGGCGCCGATACCGAAGCCTTAGCCACATGGTGGTCGGAGCCGGTCGGAGCCGACACCAATGTGACAGTCAAAGTGTCGATTTAGCCAAAATAGGATCGGCTCCAGCCGGAGCCGATCTCGACTCCAAAGGAGTCGGAGCCAAGGCCGAAGGCTTAGAAACAGAAGCCTGGGCCTTGGTGGTCTTAGAGGGTTTGCCCGGAGCCGATTTGGCCGGGGAGCCCTCCGGTTTAAGAAGCCCTCTCAATATTAATTTGTTTCTCCTTTCCTGCAGGACTCTCTGGCTGAAGGAATGACAGATAGCACAGGAGTCCTGCAGGTGGAGAGGTCCCAGGCAGTAGATACAAGAAGTGTGACCGTCTGTCAGAGACATCTTCTGACAGCACGAGTCACACTTCTTGAAGCCTGAGACCCTCTGTTCCTTTGACATAGTGAGTACACACACACCTAGACTCACACAGTCCAGTCAGAAAATTAAATTTTTTTTTAATTTTAAATTTTAATATAAAGGGGAATATATATATAAACCCACACACACACCCTGACAGGAAGGGATGGGTAGGGAAAGAAGGCCTGACTAAATAAAAACAAGTAGGGAAAATGGGAAAAAGGCTTAGAGACCCTACAAGTACGTACAAATGATAATTATACTAAAATAATTAAGAAAAACTAGGATTGGGGAGTCTAACAACAGTAAAAAGATTTATTTACCACGAGCTGGCAAAAGGAGTACCTCATAAGCGAAGCGGCAAACGAGATCTGGGTATATACTGCCTTGCATCATGGGATATGGGGCTGCCTTGAGCTGGTAAAAGTGACTCTCGAGCTTAGCAGGTGCCGAGTCGGAGCCGAGGATCGGCTCCGAACCCAAGGTCCCATCCAGCAAGAATGAAGGCGAGATTGACAACGTAACATCATTTGTTAATATTTACATCATAATAGTTAGCACCCCTATTTTGTGAAAAAAAGTTTCTGATGGAGTTATTAAAGAATGAAAGCATTGAGCTTAAAAAAATTTCCTGAGTGGAACTTTCTGCTTTTCATTGTGCTGAGTTTTTTAGTTGAACAGTTTGTGTTGTTTTGACACTTTACTTTTTTTCTGGTTTGTGAGTTTTTTTTTTTGGAAAGGCCTGAGTAAGTACTAGTGGTAAGTTCTAACTCAGTTTTTAAAGTGTATTTTAACACCAATGTATAATAATGTGAATATATCCATTCACTCTGTTCCTATGGACTTTGTTACATTTATACGGACCTTCAATTCTTTAATGGAGCAGGCACGAGCAGTTCTTGTGCAAGCTGCAGGTATAGTTGGAGAAAAGGGAGAAATGGCAACATCATTCCCCTTTGGAAATGAAAGTAATGATACTATTTACTGCTGGTCCTGACATCAATGGAAGTCATGGAATTAACAAAACAGAGCCTCTTTTAACCAATATCTCCAGTTTTAAAAAGGTGACATACACATGAGATATAATTTACAGCTAATGCTGTAACTATCTCCTTTCATAACTGTAAATGTTACATCTTTGAATTGAAAAAGAAACTAATTAAATATAAATCTTTACACTTAGAAAATCATTACTTAGATTACTGTGTTAATATCAAACAAGTGCTGTGGGGACAGAGTTTTTAAGTTCCTGAATGGGGTCAGATTCTGTATACAAAAAAACTAGATAGTATCTTTAATTAAACTGATATTTTAGTTATAAAGACATTCATAGAAACTAATAGCATGAAAAATGCAGATTTTGTCCCTCATTGAAAATACCCATAACCAACTTGACTTTCCATCACTTGAACAATTGCATAACAGCATTTTTGTAAATGGGAATAGATTGATTATCACTATCATACAGTGGAAGGAGAAGAAATTAAAAAAGAGATGATGATGCAAATCGCAGAGTAAAGCATACTCTATTAAGTTTCAAAATTTTAAAAGTAGTAAAAGTAATTTTAAATAGGGTGATGTTAATAAGAATCATACTTTCTCTAACAATATTTTTGCAGAGACTGACTTTTCACCTCCACCTCTAATCAAGTATCAAATGATTCTGAAAAATCCAATGCCAGTTTAGAAGTGTATGAACACAGTGACAGAGAGTTCAGCTAGTCATAAAGTTATGTTCCATTCACCTGTTAACTCTCCTGTTTCAGTTACCCATCCCCCTTTTTCAAACTCAGGACAGAAGAACGATACTGGGGAGATGAAAGACCAGGGGCAAAAATCAGGAGAGAAACAGGAAGACTTAACTTTTAATATATTCAATCTAAGTTATTTTAATTTGAGTGACAGTCATCATTTACTTTTAAAAAAAAAAATGGGTTTTCTTTTATACCATCTTATACAGCAAATACTAGCAATGTTATTATGGACTTAGTTATATGCACATAATTTGAATTTACAATATATTTTGAATGAAATGCCATACTTCAAGTCCAGTAGAACTAACATCATTAGCAAAAAATAATTTATAAATCTGTTTTACACAGTATTTTACAATTGTTTTCTGAGCTATGTAAAGAAGGAATACATAATGCTTGTGATAACGCAATATCTTTTAAATTTTATAATTTAACAATACTAGAGAAATTGGCACAGGTTGAACTGTCATCAAACCCTAATAAGGGTTATGATATTGTTATAATTGATATAAGATGACTTTAAAAAAATTACATAGTATGTTAAGGGATGCTGATTGTTATCAAATAGCACTGAAGAAATCAGTGCACAATAGTTATCAAATTATAGACATATGCTATTTGATTTATTACTACAATAGACAACAGATTTAAATTTATTTAATTTTTTGAATGTTGATTTCCCCAAGATTAGAAGGCTCTTTGAAATACCTAAAATACAAAAGGACAGTTTTAGTCTCCCATTCACACCTATTGTAGCAGCAGATTTTAGCAAAACTGAAACATTTCCTGTTTATTTGGATTATTCTAAGTTTTATTTGAAGGATTCATGTTTTTTAGATCATTTAACATGTTACAAATTTAAAGGTACAGAAACAAGGTTGGATAATTTGGATGTTGTTTCCTTGTATACTTCCATCATGCACACTGCTGGTACAGAGTTTGTTAGATGTTATTTACATAAACTTACAGATTTAACTAATGAATTAATTAATACACTGCATTTCTTATTACAATTAGTGTTGGATAATACAAGCAGAGCAAGGGTGTGGCGATGAGGGCCAAAATGGCTCCTGTTTTTGCTAATTTGGTCATGGGCTTGTGGGGATACCATTTTTTACAACTGCATCCTTTGTTTAAAAAAACTTTTCATTTTAGATATACTGATGATTTAGCCTTTTTATGGCACTGTAATGATTGTGAATTAAATGATTTTTGTTACCAATAAATAACAGCACTGAATTCTTATCCTTTACTGTAGGAAGTAAAGGGTTAACATTCACTTTTTGGTTGTAAGCATTGAATTAGATCTAATGCATTCTTGTTTTCACAGCACAATTTATTAAAAAAAAGCTTGTTAGTAACTATTTACATAATAATAGCACCCCTACTTTATGAAAATAAATATTTTACGGGAACAGTTTATAAGGTTAAGTCATATGATTAACAAAGACTCATTTTTTAAATAGTTAGAATAACTAAAAAAAATGTCTTTAAATAAAGGTTATGTGAAGGAAAAATTGGTCAGCATAATGGAAGAAGTGAAAGAAAAAAGGATTGATACGTTTCCACTGATATTAAAAGGGTTTTTAAAGAAGGTGAATACTGATAATGGGGAGGATAGGTTTGTTAGATATTTTCCGTTATCTATAAGTACTAATAGTTTACAGAGAAAGTCCTTATGGATAACTGGAATCTTATTTTAGGAAATAAGGAGTTATCTAAAATTCTAAGGAAAAAATGTTTTACATTCAAGAAAACATGCAGCATCTGGAATATTTTTGAAAGATCAGGAAATGCCAACTGCAAATTACAAAGTCCATTTAGTACATATAAATGTCAAAACTGTAAATACTATAGATATATTTTTGAGAGTTCTAACATCATAATTAAATATAACAAAAGACAGTTTTGGTCCAAGGGGAGATATAGCTGTAGTACATAAGAAATTTTTTATTTAGCCTTTTGTGATATAAGTGACAGTTTTTATATAGATAAAACTGCAAGGAAACTGTCTTGTAGAATATATGAACATCAGGTAGCTATTAAAAATATGATTATAATAACAAATTAGCTAAATATGCGAGTAATTGCATTTCATTTAAAAAGTTTGATTTTTTTTTGTGTTTCTGAAATACAGCTGAATAAAATAAGTGGAAAGATTGGACTTTTTTTACTTTGTTAAACATGTAAGGAAATGAAAGGCATTTGCCTCACTTCACATCATTAATATTTGGAAGGGCTCTGAGGGGAGGGGAAGAGGAAGGAAAAGGGTAACTGTAAGTAAAACAATTTATTTTCTTAACTATATTCCAATGAAACTTTTTAGAATATAAATTGCATTAAGAAGTGTAGGTATTACAGTCAAAAAGAGAAGAAAAGCTAGACAAAAACATTTAAGTTAATATAATAGGCTGTAATCTTAGGTTGTTGAGGTGGGAGATGGTGTGTAAAAGTACATAGATCATGATTTACAGGTTGTTGAGGTGGGAGATGGTGTGTAAAAGTACATAGATCATGATTTATGTACAGCTGATATGCTTTCTCTTACTTTTGCACAGGTGAATGTCTGGATTAAGACCCATGCCTTAATCTAATAATACATTTTAAGTGAAAACAAGTAAATCTGAGAACAGTAAATATAATGAAAAGTTGTCATTCAGGCTGCAACAGAGGAATACTTTTGTTACTTTTCTTTTTTTTTTTTTTCTTCTATTAACTTTTCTAAGATAACAGGGCAATAAAAGATGGAACACTGGTTTCTTCAAGGCTAAATGTTAATGATTTCTGAAAGTGTGCAAGTAGTTTTCACATCTGGGCGGTGGGGGGAATAAATATAAAAAAAGAACAGATGCCAATTAGAGTTAGTAGAGAAACAAGCAATAATGTGCATCTTAGAATGGATAACCTCAATTTCAGGTCAACTTAGGCCTGTGTTAACAGCTGTCTATTTTGCACAAATATTCCTATTAAGAGGGTTAAACTTAATTTTTTGAGGATGTACTTAGTTATGTGTGTTTCTATTAAGTTAACTCATTCAAGCCTATAACCCCTTTTTACATACACCCAGTTCACACCCATAGCTCTTATGCCATCTAGAGCCGTTTTGGATCTGGCTTCTCTAACCAAGTGACTTAACAGCTAATAAGCAATATTAAAAGGACAAGGAGCTATTAACAAATTGACGCTAAGACTGCTAGTCTATGATGTCCTGCAGTAGAGAAATTAACCACCGTTTGCCACTTATTATTCATATTTAAGTTTGTACTTTATGTTTATACTTGCATAATGGTGGGCCCTACATGTTATTGAGAAATATGCCATGGTGGGAGACAAGGACATTCACTGTCAATGTCCATTCATTTATATCATACCACACCTGAGATATTGCTAGCTATGCATTAATAATTATGAAAATACACAATATGTCAATATGTACTTAATATTTCAAAAAACAAGTGACCTGCAAACTGCTGCATGACATCAGGAGAAACCTATATGTTAATGAAGAAACTAGCTTTGATAATTGCACATATGTTGCACATCTTCAGAAATATTCAGTGTTATTTATATTGCTAATTACAGAATTAAGCATGTTTCCATATTTCTGGAAATATCTCAGTAAGCATGCATTCACAGAATAATTTCTTGTTGTCATGTGAATATGTTTAACAAAAATGTTCTAACAATATATGTCTAGCTTGCACAGTTTCCAAGACATGACAATTTGTGAAAGTGTACAAAAAATATAATTTTGTGTTTGTGTACATTATAATATATAACAGCATTTATGGAAAAAGTATGAATGCACTGTTACCAATGTACAGAAAACTTCTTACTGATTAATAATGTCACAACCTCAACCATAAAAAAATACTAGCAAAATTAAAAGCAACAACCTCAGCTGCTGATAACCTTCCCAATGAATTCCTCAAAACAGGTGCAGAAGCACTAGCCTTTCCTGTCTCCATTGTAATCAAGCAGTCAGTAACTGGAAACTATGTCCCAGCTGTAAAATGTCCATTATTATACCTCTTCACAAAGGAGGTGCTTCAATAGAGTTAACAAACTATAGAGCTATTGCTATCCTATCACCCGTCTCTAAAATCCTCAAGAAATGTATCGACTCTCAAGCTTATGAAACATATAACCAAACACAGCCTCCTCTCCAACATCCAGCATGACTTCAGGCCCAACCACAGTACTACTACTGCTGTCCTCCTCAACTTCACCATCATGTTAAACCAATACAGAAATGAGGGCAACCTTGTTTCTTCACTTCCCTTGACCTTTCCAAAGCATTTGGTACAGTGTCCTACCAAAAGATCCTCTCTGAGCTTGCAACACTAAGTCTCACTTTCCCTTCCTCTCCTGGTTTCACACTCATTTATGCAATCATCAGCAGGCAACTAAATGACAACGCCTTTCAGCATTTCAACCAATCTCTGCTGGTGTTGCCCAAGGTCAATACTAAGCACCTTTTTATTTGATATTTTCATAAATAAACTTCATAAAGTTACAACACTTACCACTCTCACACAATATGTTGATGATTCAAACATTATCTGCTCTGCCCCAGCCATAACAAAATTACAGGAAATCACTCAAAAGTCTTTCACTCCCATTGAAACATGGCTAAAAAAATCTAGCTTTCTACTTAATGCAAAAAAAACCCACCAAAAACTTGGCTCCCTCTATAGGGTCAAACACAACCTGACAGATCAAGCAAGGATTACCTTAGCAGCAACATACCTTTGTCCTTCTCTATTACATGCTTTCACTATTCTTACAAATATCAACACTATGTATAAAACTGAACTAGCTGCTACAAAATAGCTAAATTTGTAAACATCCAAACTTATAAAACACCACTGCCTTGCATTAAAACAATTAAACTAGCTTAAACTCCCAAACCAGTTGACATACTCATAAATAATCATTACCTGTACTCTCCAGACAAATGTCCAAAATACTCTGCTGAACTATTCACCCATTACAGACCTTCGCTCTAGCAATAAACTCTTACTATGTAGCAGTATGACATTCAGCCCTCCTGCATACTCTCTCTACTCTGTGTGTCAAAACTCTGTAATTAAATTCCCACACAGTTAGAACAGAAAACTTAAATAATTTCAAATTTTTGCTTAAACAGTATGGATGTCCTGTTCTTCCTGCTCACCTAGCTAGCTTTACTCAGATTACTTTTCTCCAACTCTTACAGCCACTTTGCTTACCCAGTTTTTTTGCACCTTAATAATGCTCCTCATATTGCACTTATTTTCTAAACTCTTCATAGGTTCACAGGTAGGTACTAGGCTATTGGCCCAAGGGCCTAAGTAAGCCTAGCCAACAAGGTTCCCTGGCTTACGCCACCTAAGAAAGTTATTTTCCTGTGCCCCTGTTGAGCAAAACCACAGAAGTGATCCCTGGGATGTATTTCCTATTTCCCATCCACTCATCAAGATTTTTCTTGAAGAGTGCTAATGAGGAACTTTGCTTGACATAGATGGGTTGCTTGTTCCAGAGTATGGAAAGTCTCTGGGACAGGAATATATTCCTTCAGCATGTCCTGTTTATTGTGGTGACAAGGTTTAGGTCCCTAGAGCATGTAGCTTGGAGGGACTGGGATTTCTATAGGTGCAGCATTTTCAACAGCTCTGGTTTTGACATAGCTTTATATGTTAGGCAGAGATTACCTCGGAGTAGGCGATATGCTACGGAGTAAAGCTGGAGTTTTTTGAGACGGTCAGTGTAGGGCATATGTTTGAGGCCAGTAATCCTCTTTGTGAGGTACTTCTGTGGCCTTTCCAGCTGCTGCAGATGTCTTGAGAGGTACATTCCAAAAGGGGCGTTATACTATATAATAGGTCTAATGAGTGTCGAGTAGAGGGGAACAATTACCTCTTTTTTCCCTGGATGAGAACCCTTTTGTGATGAGGTGTGCGATGTAGAAGGATTTCCTGACTACTGTGGCAATGTGATTATCAAAGGAGAGACTACTGTCCACCTGGGTCCCAAGGTCTCTTATTACACATTCAGCATTAAGTAGACTGCTGCCTAGGTATTAGTTCATGGGTACATTTTTTTTTAACCAAAGGGGATGACAATGCACTTTTTGGCATTGAGCTTGAGGCCATGGTTCTGACACCACGCATCTGTCTCTGAGGCCCTTCTGTAGGATGTCCACATCATTTGGGGACTCTACTATGGCTCCTAGTTTGCAGTCATCTGCGAACTTAGTTAGCCAAAGGCCTTCTGTGTTAGCCTGTACTTCAGAGAAGTAGATAAACAGGAGAGGTCCCACGACTGACCCCTGTGGTACTCCACTTGTCACTGGTTTGAAGTCAGATTTGGAGTCTGCAACTTTTACATTGTGGGTTCTGTCAGTGAGCCAGTTGGCAACCCATCTTGTAACGTAAGGATTTATACCTAGTTTAGTGAGTTTATCTACAATTCCAGAATGGGGGATGGTGTCGAAAGCCTTGGTGAGGTCAAGATAGGCTGCGTGAACCACCTTACCCTCGTCTACAGCTTTGGTGACTGCCTCAAAGAAGTTGATCAGGTTCAGGAGGCATGATCTGCCTTTCACAAACCCGAACTAGGTGGGGTCCAGAGTTTGGAGGTTACCACTGTCTTTGTTTACGAGTTCCATGATGATATGTTCCATGGCCTTACAGACCAGGCTCATCAGGCTAACAGGGCGATAGTTCCTGGGATCAGTGGTGGCTTCCCCTTTGTGGAATGGGATAACTGTTGATGTGCGCCATTCAGTGGGTATAAAGCCTGATGAGAGGCTATGACTGAACATGGCACTTAGGTGGGGAGCCAGTTCGTTCTGAAGTTAGTGTAAAATGCAGCCTGGCAAGATGTCCAGTCCCATGGATGCTGTGTTTTTGGCTTTAGAGAGTGCAGCTTTTACCTGCGTAATTGTGATTATTACTTTTCTTCCTCCTCTCACACCCCACCACTAACTGCATGCAATTCTTCCTCTGTCCATTCATCCCCCTACTCATTTCTACAACTTCTTTCATATCTTTTATTTTTAAGCTACACTGTATGTCTGTAAAGTATTACTAAACTAAATCACACCCAAGTTTGATCTTTTCCCTGCAGCCATCATTATTACATTGTTAGTAATGTCTTTCGGCTTTTCCCAGTTAGGGGTCGCCATCCGGTCCGCTAATAATGGGCAGTGGATTTTTACGGTGCAGAGTTGCCAGCCTGATGCCCAACCTTCAAAGAAGGCACACCCATTCACGCTCGCACCTACCTGCATGTCTTTAACGTCACTCAACCGCGGGGAGGACATGCAGACTCCACACAGAAGGCGCTCCAGCCGAGAATCAAATGGGAGAACCTCTTGCTGTGAGGCAACAATGCTAACTGCTGCACCACCGCAGCCATAATCATTATTACATTGTTACTGTATGTTATTTCTCTATTCAATAGTTAGACAATTTATGTTAATTTCTCTCTTGTTTTTTGTGTTTAAAATGCTATGTTCATGTAAGAAATATTTAAAAACAGTTTAAAATCATGTAAATAAGCTCATGTATAGATGCCTTTAGTTTGCAAATATAAATGTACATCATGTGTACCTTAAATTGGAGCTTTTCTCCCCTGGCCTCCACTGAAAATGGGTTTTACACAGTTGGACTTTTCCTGGTCAATACACAATAAATAAATAAATTAATAAATAAACACTGCTATTTGTACTGTAATTAATAGCATTTACTGTTTACAAAACACTTACATTTGTTTACCTTATGTTTTTTTTACTTTATTTTTCAGAAAATACCATGGAATACAAGATGGGATAACTGCTAGAGGTGTAACATTCCACATCACATAGGTGTTAATAGGTTATGGGGGTGTTCTAGGCTGTTTTTAAGGGTTTTTATTAAAACAAAAAGTATTGTAAAATGTGACACAGGTTCCAGTGCTGATGAAAAGAAAAAAAACTGTATAAAGGATTAACTTGCCAAACATTATTGAGCACAAGTATCACAAAAGCTGGAATTAGACATTTAAAAAAGCTGTCATATATAATGGATGGGAATAATGACTTCTTACCATAATGACCACACTTTCCATATTACCTGGGAATGAGAATGGTCTCACAGGTATACACAAAAGGCAAAGAATACTGACAACCACTTACTCCTAAAACAAAAAAATACCCTATGCGAGAGATGTAATTACATTATGAAACTAGAATCAATTCTTTCACGTAAAGTACAGTTTTGTACCTACCATAAATGTAGATGTTCGAGGATCCACATTGCTGCAGTCCTAACTATTGGGTAGTCCGCTGTCCAGTCGGCCCGAATACCAAAGTATATGGCTGACGTCGGTCAGGGCGCATTAGACTGACGTCAGTACGTCAGGGTACTAATGCGCATGACCGACGCCATATCCTCAGTCTTTTCTTGCCCCAGATGTCAGAAGACCCTGAAAAGATAAGGCCAAAACCAAAAACTCCAAACATACCTGCACCAAAAATATGTACAATATATACAAAATTACCAGAATATAACCTCACCTACACAACCACCCCTAAACACAGAGGGAAGGAGGGAGGGTAAATTGGACTGCAGCAATGTGGATCCTCGAACATCTACATTTATGGTAGGTACAAAACTGTACTATGTTCTTCATTCCACATTGCTGCAGTCCTAACTATTGGGTAGAATCCCAAAGCAGAGGTAAGGGAGGCTGGCAAATTATAAGGAAGCAGGAACTGACAACATGCCTTGCAAAATAGCTGTAGCAAAACCAGCCCTAGACTTAGAGTAGAGAGGAAGGTGATAATGCTTAGAGAAAGTATGCACTGAACTCCAAGTAGCTGCCTCCAAAATATCCTTAGTTGCCACCCCCCTTAGAAATGCTGTTGAAGTGGCAGTAGCCCTAGTGGAATGAGGCCTAATCCCAACTGGAATCTCCTTGCCATGATGGGAATAACAAAATGCAATGCAAAACCCAATCCACCTAGAAATAGTTTGTTTTGACACAGGCTTGCCCTGCGAACCCAAAGCAAAAGAAACAAACAACTGCTGAGACTGCCTAAAATCCTTAGTCCTGCTCAAATAATAACGCAACTGCCTGTGTACATCTAAAGTGTGCAAAATCTTTTCCCCTTTATTTTGAGGATCTGCATAAAAGTAGGCAAATGAATAGTTTGGTTTAAAGCCACACTAGAAACCACCTTAGGCATAAAGGAAGGATTAGTACGTAAAGATACCCTATCCTTATGAAAAATCAAAAAGGCTCTACCGCCATAAGGGCCTGCAACTCAGAAACCCTTCTTGCAGAAGTAATGGCCAACAAAAAGCAGTCTTCCATAACAAGTATTTCAATTCAGCAGTAGCCATGAGGCTCAAAAGGTTGTAGAGTAAGTTTCTCCAACACAAAATTGAGATCCCAAGCAGGAGTAGGAGCTCTACGTGGGGTCTTATATTCTTTGCCCTCTAAGAAATTGCTTGAACAAAGGATGCGAAAACAATGGTGGGTCACAATCATAGTGAGCTGAAATTGCTGCAGCATGAATCTTAATGGAAGAGAAAGACAAACCTTTGTCCAATAACTCAGTAAGATATTGAAGAGCCACACTCAAATTAGGCTCAGAAATCTCCAAATTGTTTGCTGCACTCCAAAATAAAAATCTCTTCCATTTTTCTGCGTACACTTTCCTTGTACTAGGTCTTCTGGCTTCCATAATCACATTTAAAACTTGTTGAGGAAGTTGAGACCTGCTGTCTTTCAAAACAGAATATGCCAGGCTGTTAGATGGAGAGTGAAGCTTGACATTGAGCAGGTGACCGTCCCTCTGAGACAACAGGTGTGGAATCAAGGGTAAAGGCCATGGAGGCTTCCTTACCAGACTCCTCAGTAATGGGTACCAGTGCTGCAGAGGCCAATCTGGAGCTATTAAAATCATCCTTGGCTTGTCTTGTCTGACCTTTAGAAGCACCTTTGGGAGAAGAGGCAGAGGTGGAAAAGCATACACATGAAGATTTTTCCAACTGAAAGAAAGAGCATCCACTTTCCAAGCTGTGTGATGAAACCTCTTTGTGCAAAACTTTGGCAGCTGGTGGTTTAGTGGAGAAGCGAACAGATCTATGTCTGGAGTTCCCCATGACACTGTCAATTTTGAAATACATGAAGATCCAGTTTCCACTCGTGGGGATCCATGATTTGTCTGCTTAACACATCTGCTAAGGAGTTCTGTGCTCCCGGCAGAAACCTTGCCTGAAGAGTTAGTTGCAAGCTGAGCGCAGTCTCCCATAAAATCATTGCTTGCCTGCACAATGGGTAAGAATGTGTTCCCCTTGTTTGTTGATGTACCACATGACAGTTGTGTTGTCTGTTAGAATCAACACCTGCCCTGGAAGAAGTAACTCCTTGAAAGCCATTAATGCAAACTGGACTGCTAACATCTCTTTCCTGTTGATATGTAGATGCTGTAGTCTGGCAGGCCACTTGTCTTGTATCCACTTTCCATTTAGATGAGCTCCCCAAGCAATGTCTGAGGCATCTGTCGTTAGAATCTGACTCGCCTCTGGCCGGGTCACAGAGAGTCCCTTGTTTAGGTGACATTCCTGAGCCCACCACAAAAATTCCTTTTGAATGCAAGGTATTATTTGAATGACAGTGTCCAAATCCTGGCAGTGCTGTGTCCATACATTTTGAGATACCATTGCAGCTTCCTCATATGCAGTTTGGCATTGGGAAGCACCAGAATACAAGATGCAATGAACCCTAAGGCTTGAAGGACTGTCCTTGCAGTCAGCCCGGACTGAAGAGATAGTTGATGGAAGTAACTGGAAAGATTCTTTTGTTTGTCTGGGGTTAAAAAGGCCATCTGGGCTGCTGTATTCAGTCTCACACCCAGAAAGCACATGTCTTGAGAGGGTACTAGACTGGACTTTATTTCGTTCACAGAATACCCTAGGCATCTTAGCACTGCTATGACATAATCCAAATGCTGTAGAAGGTCTTCCTTTTCTTGAGCTAGAATCAGGCAGTCGTCCAAGTAAGGATAGATTTGAATTCCTTTTAGCCTGAAGTAAGCTATCACTGGAGCCAGAACCTTTGTGAATACTCTGGGCAGTGGATAAGCCAAAGGGCAATGCAGAGAACTGATAGTGAGAATTTCCAGCTCGAAACGCAGATACTTCCTGCAACTTAGTCTTATAGGCACATGAAGGTAAGCTTCCTTGAGATCTAAAGTTACCATCCAGTGATCTTTGCCCAGCAGAGGTAAAAGCTGTTGTAACGCCAACATTTTGAACTTGGGAATGTCCAGATAAGTGTTGAGGATAGATAAATCCAAAATTGGTCTCCACGTGTTCCCCTTCTTGGTACTAGGAACAGGCGAGAATAAAATCCTAGGCCCCTTTCTGGCACAGGAACTGGCTGAATGGCCCCTATTTGGAGCAACAGAGAAATTTGCTTGTGAGCCTCTTTTCTTTGTAGAGGAGGAATGTCTGGCATGCCTTTGAAAGGAGGCAAGGTATGGAAATAAAACCTGTAACCGTGGTGAATGATATCCAGAACCCATCTGTCTTGGGTAATTAAATCCCAATTTTCTTTGAAAAGAGACAGCCTTCCTCCCAAAGGTGCTGCCAGGCGAGAATGTACTGGCAGCTGAAAAGGCAAGTCATTGGGTCTGCTTACGAAAGGACTGACCCCTGCCCTCACCAGAAGTCTGAGCAGGGGAACTCCCTGTCCTAGGCCTAAAAGAACCTTGAGCTCTGCCCCTACCACGCCTAGACCTACCCCTAGACTGGGAATCATAAGCAGGATAAGTCCATCCCTTAGTAGGCCAATTTCTACTAAACTGGAGGCTGCACCTGCAAAAATCCTTAACAGTTTGCATAGACTTAGCCTTGTCCTCCATTTTCTTTAAAACTGCTTCCACAGGCGAACCAAACAACACATCAGACTGCAAAGGAGCATCCAAAATCCTTGTTTTAACATGCTCAGCTAAATTCTGATCTCTCAACCAGGCATGCCTACGAAGAACAGAACCAGTGGCAGCCACCCTCGAGGAGGCCTGCACAGCATCAAAACCACACTGCAAGGAATGTTTACCCACCTGTTCAGACACATGAACTAAATCCTGCAACTCTTTACACTCAATACCTTCTGCCAGAGCATCCACCTTAGATTTCAATTGTGAAAGGAGGTAATTCTGATATTTTAACATGTGAAACTGACAATTCAACACCCTCATGGCTAAAGTGGAAGAAGTATACACTTTCTTTCCCCATCTATCCAAAGCCCTTGCCTCTTTATCAGGAGGAACAGGATTTTTAACAACAGAGGCCTTCACCCCTTTAGGCCCCTGAGAGACAGTTTCGGGTCTGCCCTAGGACTCTTAAAAGATACTTATGAGCTTCAGGCACCCTATAGTACCTATCCGGTTTAACTGGGGCAGGAGGCAAAGAATCAGGATTCAGGGAAGCCTCTGCAAAAACATCTTCCACCACATTCAGAACAGGAGGTATAGCTAAAGGCCTATGCTGGGGTAAAAACAAGAATTCCCTAAGCCTCTTCCTGGAATCAGAGAAATCTTGACCTTCCCATTTAAAATGCTCCCTCATGGAATGCAGAGTCTCTGAAAATGAAAAATCCTCAGGAGGAGAAGCTGAAGGAGTAGAATCATCCACATCAGAATCAGAATAAGGAGGATACTCCTGCAAGTCTTCAGCCGAAGACTCAGAAGCCTCCGAACAGTGTTCAAAACTCTCAAACTCAGGTTCCACCCTAGGCCTCTTATCAGGAGGGGGCATAGAACCTCTAATCATAGTAATCAAATCCTCTGCCATTTTAAGCATATGTTTCTTAGGCAAAGACCCTGAAGCACTAGGAGAAACCCCCACTGAAGCTACACTTGGCCTGCCTCTCAAAGAAGCCTTGGAAACAGAGGGGGAGGCTCTAACCACCTTAGGAAGAGAGGGAAGAACAGCCACCTGAGAAGCCCTCAGCCTGGCCTACTTCCTGAGAGGATACATCCTGTAACAATAAAGTCTCTCCCTGAGACTCCAAAGAAACACCTGGCAGAACCTCCGGCTCCACTGAGCCTTCTAAAGAACCGACGTCAGGGACTGTCGGTTCTTCCACTCTAGGCTTTGCTGCTTTGTCCTTGCGCTTTTGCCCGAAGCGGGCGTCGGAGCATCCGACGGCATTTTATAATTACAACGCTTCCCAAAAACTAACCTGGCACAGTCTAACCTTCTCTTAATAGTGCGTTTGTTAAATCTAGCACAAGAGCGGCATCCAACAACGTCGTGCTCAGGCCCTAAACAAGGTATACACAAAGTATGGTAATCCCTATGAGGTATCTGTTTCCCACAAGAAATACAGTTATTCACTTTTTCTGACATCCGGTTAAATACTGAGGCAAGAAAACCAAAATATTCCCAACGGGTACTTAGCCAACTTTGATTCGGTCTGAAACTCTGACTTCAGAAACTTTCAGAATGCCAACCTGCACTCGCAAAATTGCTTCTGCATCGGACCATGCGGCAAAAAAGACTGAGGATATGACGTCGGTCATGCGCATTAGTACCCTGACGTACTGACGTCAGTCTAATGCGCCCTGACCGACGTCAGCCATATACTTTGGTATTCGGGCCGACTGGACAGCGGACTACCCAATAGTTAGGACTGCAGCAATGTGGAATGAAGAACATCAAAAAATTGATCAAACAGGTTGTCAGCATATACACTTCACCTCTCACACAAAATATTGTCACAACACATAAATCCACATATAAAGAGGTACTCACTAGAAGCCTACCAAAAAATCAAAGGCCTCCCAAATGTAAACCACTTGCACACACTGCTATGCAAATAGAAACCACTACACATAACAGCACAAACTCCAGTGTCTCAGAAAAAAAAGCCCCTACGGCAAAACATCTCAAAACCTAATGTCTTGGTCATACGCGACTCCATAGTGAGATATACAGATGTCTCCCTCACCAGGCTGGACAACAAAGAATGTCATGGTCAACCATATGTCAGGTGCCAGGATCCATCAAATCATAAATGCACTCAAGTCATTCCGTTATGGAGACTATTCTTGTCCATATTGGGATGAATGACTTGAGAGGTACCTCTCTGGGGTTCCATTAGAAATCTCGAACATTCAAAAGTTCAAGCCTCATATGGTCGACACCATATGAGTGAACTTTTGAAAGCTCGCAAGTTTCAATGGAGATCGCCATAGGGAATATTTCCCTTTACTTCAATGTAGTGCAATCTCGGAGTTGGTATATTTAAGTAGTGGGAGGTGTGTGCTGCAGGGGGCTTGTCCCCTGCATGGAGCGTTCAGGTAAGTTTTTTGTTTTTTTTTAGTCTTTTATTATTTGTTCGAAGTTTTAAACCTTTGCTCATATGGTGTTGATCATATGAGAGTCGAAATTTTAAACCTTCGAGCATATAATATAGACCCCCCTCTCTGAACTATATGAAGAGAGATGTGACTGAACTCTCAAATTATGTATCCCAGAAAGGCATGACCCCAGTCCTAAGTGCATTTTACCTTCACCCAGGAAGGCAGGACCCCAGCCCTAAGCAGCGCTCTACCTTTACCCAGGATGATGCCACAGTATAAACAAAAAATATTCAACTTCAACAACTGGTTTAGCTTGTGATGTTAGTCCAGGGATCCAGCATCTGCCAGCCTGGGAAGACATGGCTGACAGGCCATGCTGCGTTGCCAGAGATTGTCTGCACTGATCTCCTCTAGGCTTTTGGATACTGGCAAAAGTGCTTGCCTCCCCCATAGTGCATTTTTTAGGCAATGTCAAAACCAACAAAATTTCTGATGCAACATAATCCACTCGAGAGAAACTCAAGATTCTGCTGCTTAATGCTAGGAGTCTAAACATGAAATTGCACTCCCTGTAAGCATTCCTCACCTTGGACGATGTTGGCATCTGTGGAGTCACTGAGACCTGGTGCAAGGCCACAATGCCTTCCACATGTTCGGACCTCAAAATGAGCATGAAAGAACCAAAGGTGGTGGTATATCCATCTTCATTAAAGCTAAGTACACCTCAAGATTGGTCAAACAGTATGACTGTCTCAAACTACTCCATGTCCAATTAACTATAGGCAAAATCCCCTACCACATCATTACTAGCTACAGGTCACCCACCATGAACCAAGAAAGGCACTGCCTACCTGGACTTACTGGAGTCACTAGCCATACGACCTAGCACCTTAGTCATGGAAGATTTTAACTATTCTTTCATTGACTGAGTGACATACAACAGCACAAACATGCTCCCCAAGAGGATGTTGAACTTTGTCAATACAAATGCTCTGGAACAGCTAGTATGCACCCCCTCAAAGGGCTGAAATGTGTTAGAGATAGCAGTCACCAACATGGAGGGCTCACTATACTCCCCACTGTGCGATGCCCTCTCTGGTAAGGTCAGACCATAAATCAGTCTCATTCAAAGTAACTTTTGAACCTATTACCACCGCAGGAGCAAAAAAAAATAAAAAAAAGTTTCCAAAGCAAACTACAGCCTACTAAGCAATGGTATACAGTTTTATAACCCCCCCCCCCCCCGCAATGACAGACAATGACTCTTATGCAGAGGTGTACACAAATGCCCTGTAAAACCACTGAAGCAACTTTATAGACTTGGCTGTACCTGCCAGATTAAAACCAGGCCCTTCCAAAAAAATAAGCCACCCTGGTGGACCTCAACTATAAACAGGTTATATAACAAAAGGAAGAAAGTTATGTCCAAGAACAAGAGGGAATTGACTCAGCAGAGGGAGAATTCCCTCCACAGCTTGAACAAGTAAATCAGAAATCTTGTAACATTCTCTATAACTAACTATGAAGCTAAAATAGTATCCTTAGCTAATAATCATCATAAGGCATTCTTTAACTACATCTGAAATCTAAAAGGGAATGCCCAGCTATGTGCCGAACTGGTAGTAGATGGTACCACTCATACTGTGCTGGAGGAAATTACCAACCTGCTAGCTGACACATTTATTGCAAACGTCACCCCCCCTCCCCCTTCCACAACATCCATACTGCAAGGCATACCTGACCAGTGACCTGGCTAGTATCTCTAGAGATCAGTTCACATCTGTGCGTTCCAAGGCCAAAACATGGCCTCAATGGGACCAGATAAAACTCCAAGTTGCTTATTAAGCAAATCTAGCTGACCCACTTGGCATTCTTTTCAATCACAGCCTGACAACTGGCTTTGTTCCAGCAGAGTGGAGAACAACAACAGTAATCCCGTTGTACAAAGGAGGGCCATCAACTGACCCTGGGAACTATAGACCCACAAGTCTAACCAGCCCCATCTGCAAGACTATGGAAAGAATCATAATAGACCTTATCAACAAGGACAAACTCTACACCCAACCCAGTCTGGCTTTGTTAAGGGTAGATCTTACTTATTAAACCTAATAAACTTCTTCGAGAAAGTCACCAAAGCCCTGGATGAAGGTAACATAATCCCTCACTCAGGTATCACTGAGAAACTCTCCCAGATGGGGATTAAGAAAAGCTCCTAATTGGAAAACCCCAGGCCTAGATGCAGTACCTAAGTATGGGGTCCGAACGGAGAGATGATAAATCAGCAAGTAAAGTAGTATTGCTGGAACTGAATTCATCCTCAAGTCTTGGTAAGTACCTTGATGAGGTGGACCCTGTTTTTCACAAAATCTCACCAAGATGACACTGACATATAGACTGTATTTTATATAGCATATGTCATAGACAGAAGTAGGTTAAAAATAAAAAAAAGATAGCTGGGTGCACAATACCCAGGATAAAAAAGTACCCAATTCTAGTAGCTGCACTGGTGCCAAGACTGGAAATAATGACAGCGTAGAACCCTCAAGACATGGAAACATTCCTACAATGAGCTAGGCCAGGCCCAGGGGGAGGATGCCCCCCCCCGATTGTAAAAGGAAGTAGGAGTCCACAAAAATCACAAGAACTGATGGACCAAAAAAAGAGCCATAAAGGCAATAGAGTGGACTACTGAGGATAAGAAAGAAACTATGTATTGTTCCTATTACACAAGAAGCCCAGAATTTCCAGACAGATGGTAGACAAAATGATTAAGAGAGAAATTAGAGGAAAGAAAAATACTTCCACAAGAAAAACTGTCAGAAGCTTCAAATAAAAATTTCTGTTCATTAATACAACAGATGTATGAAAAACACTATAAAGACCAAAAAACCTTGGGACGTTTGGAAAAATAAATGACTACGGAAGTGTGGAAATATAAAGACCAAAATCTAAAGACTTTTGAAAGGTATAAAAAAGAAATATGGACAAGGGAAAGAAACAGAGATCTGATATGGTGCAATATTTATGCAAAGGAGAAAACCAAATTAATCAATGCAAAAAAGCAACCTCAAAGATATTCAAAGAGAAATACAGGCAAAGGCATCCAGATATGGAAAATTTCACAATAAACAAATAAGATCACAAAGAGGAAATGTAGAACAGAAGATTAGTAAAGCAGAATTAAAAAAAATAGAAGTTGAAGTTATGGAATACTTGCATAGTGAAGGATTTAGTGTAGAAAGTCTAACACCACTTATATCACAGCATGATGGCCCAAGTCCCACAGTAAGGAAAAGCAAGAGACATCTTAAAAAAGAAATATGGACATGGGAAAGAAAAAGATTTAACATGGTGTAATATTTATGGAAAGGAGAAAGCAAAACTAATCAATACAGAAAGAGCAGCACCAAAGATATTTGAAGAGAAATACAGGGATCTGGACATGGAAAATGTTACAATACAAAAAATAAGAAAAGAAGAGGAAATGTAGAAAAAAGGATTAGTAATGGAGAAGTTAAAAGAAATACAAACTGAGGTTATGGATTACCTGCGAAGTGAAGGATTTAGTGTAGAAAAATCTAAGTCAGATAACATCACAGAAGGGTAGAGCACTGGATCCCCAAATTAAGGAGAAACCAGGAGAGCGGGAAACATGAGATCAGTTACCATATGAAGACAATTTGGAGCCTTCCACAGGAAACCAGCACAAAAGTTCACTTGGAATTGCACAGCAGGGGAAGGAACAGGAAACCATGGCAACTTTGACATAGTCAATGTTGTGGTGTGAAAGGCCCGTGAGCTGCCATATAAAAGAGCAACAGATGACACAGGATGAAACTGAAGAGTGTGTGGCACAGGAAGATGCTCTGGAACTTTTTATAGAATGCATGCAGGAAATGTAGAACAAAGAATGTGCCTTCAGTTTAGAAGAAAATTATCTAAGAAAAGAGTTGCTTGATTTAATAGAGATGGACACACATATTAAGATCAATGAAAGATACAGACTACAGAAAGTCAATAAATCCCAAAAAGTTAGACGTCTGATAAAACAAATTAACGTAGTAATTATGACTGTCCATAGAGATTCGTGTGATATAACAGAAGTTAATAGGATACATTACTGTATAACTAAATTAATAACATAAGGTCTTTTCACAAAACACAGCGTAGTAAGGAAAAGAAAGGGGAGAAATCAAATACCATTATGGAGATATTGAATATAGAAAACTAGAAAGCAATTAAGACAAGAAGTGTCACTGTTAGAAGAGTATAGAAGACGGAACAGGTCAACAAAAATACTCAGGAAAATATATGTGATAAAAGCAATAAGCAGTATCAGAAAAGATCAGGCTATATCCTAAGCTATCCCAAATAATAAACTAAAAGTATCAGCACAAGCAGGAAAAACTTGGAAGATATACAGATAAATATAAATACAAAGGAAAAGTACAAAATAAGCAAAAAGAATTGGGAAACAAGGCAAAAGAAATTGAAACACCACCAAAAAAGAAGAGATGAACACATTTTGGAGGAATATCTGTGAAGATCCTGTGGGACAAAGACACTAAATGGATAGAAAAATTAAATGAAAGAATAGGAAGTTCAAATGTACGAGATATGAAATGGGAAGAAGTAAAGGCCACAGAGATTGAAACAAAGTTAAGAAAATCTCATAATTGGGAAACCCCAGGCTCCAGATGTAGTACCTAACTTCTGGCTAAGTATAACATTTATACATGAAGATTTAGCCAGGAATAAGAACTATTTATATGCACACCCCAGACACCAGCCTGGTTAACAACAGGAAAAATGATACTTCTACTTAAGAGTGAACTTGCAAGCCATCCTAAAAACTATAAACTAATAACTTGCCTTCCAATGACATAAACTATACACTGGAATTGATGCTGACAGAGTTTATAGTCATTTAGAAGAAATCTCAATCATGGTATTAGAAAAAAGAGTAATAAAAGAAAGTCATATGGAACAAAGTTGTTAAATAAAGTTATAATGGAGAACTAAAAGGTGAAGTATCTAAGTATGGCATGGATAGACTACAAAAAAGCATTTGATAGTACCACATTCATGGATAAAAGAGTGCTTAAAATTGTATAAGATACACACTACAGTGATCGATTATATTACAGCGACCCTGAAACAGTGGTAAACTACTTTGCAGTTAAGCCATGATAAAGGACAAATTATTATTCCAGGGATAAAAATTCACAGGGGAATATTCAATGGTGACAAGCTCTTTTGTCTTGCCTTTAACCCCTTAAGCTGTCTGTTAACAGATTAGATCATGGCTACAATCTGGCTCCCAGAAAATAACAAAGTGTAAAGATTTCTCATCTTCTTTTTGTAGATGATTTAAAACTGTATAGTTCATCAAATGAGTAACTGAAAGCACAACTGCAAGTGGTCAAAACTTTTTCAGATGATATAAGAACGTCATTTGGTCTTGCCAAATGTGCAAAAGCAACCTTTAAAGCAGGAAAACTGCAGCACCAAGAAAACATCAGTTTGGGAAATGAATGTGATATAAAAGAACTTGAGCAAGAGGGAATGTATAAATATTTGGGAACTGATAAAGGATCAACAATAAAGCATAAACAAATGTGAAAAAATTCGTAAGGAATATGCTAGAAGACTAAAATTAATATTGAAAACAGCGCTGACATCTAGGAACAAAGTCCAAGCTATAAACCAATTTGCTCTCCTGTCCTTACTTATTATTATTATACTTATTATTAACAATTATGGAGTGATTGACTGGCCCCACAAAGTACTGGACAGGTTGGACAGGAAAAAAAAAGAAGGATGCTTCATGCTCATCAAATGATTTATAAAAATCAGTGCATACCAAGACAATATATTCCTCGTTCTAAAGGATGTATGTGCCTCCTTGAAACTGATTACATGTACAGATCTGCAATGATGGGACTACATACATATCTACACATGTACAGATCTGCAATGATGGGACTACATACATATCTACTGATCTCACAAGACTCAAATGTAGTGAACGTTTTGAAACATGAGGAGAATAAGTCCAAGATGACTTCTCTGCTTAGTTTAGCAGAAGCATATCAGTGTCAAGCGGGAATGCAAATCAAACCAGAAATAGATAAAATTCAGGCAGCAACTGAATGTGCCAAAAACAAAAGAAAAAAATATAAGGTGAAGGATCAGTTAAGAAGACAAGAAATATGGAAAATGCATAAATATAGAAGTAAGTATAGAAAACTGTTGGCACAACCTCATGTTGATCAGGGTAGACTGCAGGAATGGTTAAGGAAAGATGAATTTAAACCAAAAGATGAAAGGTTAATACTGGTGGCCCATGATAGTAAACCAACTAAGTCCATTGAACACGTGGGAGAAACAGACAAATATAGGTTTTGTAAAACAGAATTGGAAACAGTTGCACAACTTACTGCTGGTTGTGATATACTAATGGCAAAAAGACTGTACACAAAAAGGCATTTTATACAATGACTGGCTATTAGTTCTCAAAAAGTAGCATGCTGACTGGTCAGCCCAACCAGCATGCCCATTGTAAATCTGAGTATACACCAATGGAAAAAGGTCTGGTCACCCAGACTTTTTTCTATTAATATATGCAATAAAAATATAATTTTAATTTAATTTTTTTTTTATAAAATAAGCTCACAAAAATGGAAATCCAAACGAATGAAAGAGATGGCACAGACAAAAATAAAAGGATTATCAGGTATGTTATGCAAATTTAAAAAAAAAACTTACCTGATAATCCTTTTATTTTCTCTGTCTCGTCTCTCCTGTATGTTAAAAGTCTCCTGGTTTCTATTTTTAGTTTAAAAAAAAAGGCAAGGGAGATATTCCTTTCTCCATTGCTTCCTTCACAAGGCACTGGTATACTGCGAAAGCGTGGGAAAGCAAGTCCCATACACATGCGCAGTACATCAGCAATGCCTTAGGATACCAAGGGAAAGGTGGAAGAGCACCACAGCACCGTTATACAAAGATTATTTAAGAAAAGTAGATAATTTTTTTCTTAAATAATGTCATTGTATAACAGCAATAACTGACTCTGTGTTGTGGTATATTCACCCTCGTGATTAACTCACACCAACTGTGGGTAAATCTTCAACATACCATACCCACATTGTCAGTTATTGCTATAATAATGTGGCAAGACTGCTGCATTGGGGATTATGCAAACATTATAATACTAAGGTAGCTGAAAAACACTGGAAACATGAGCCACAAAGCATTATAGAAAATTATGAAATTTATATCACATGGGATCACCCATTAACAACAGTTCAAAAAATAGATGTGAGAAAACCAAATATAGCAGTTCACGAAAAGAACACAAAAATAGCATTGATCATTGAAATTGCAACACCCAGTGACTACAATGTCTTATGTATCGAGGGACACAAAGTAAAAAACTACCAGTATTTACAGGCAGAAATGGGGGCAGTGTGGAAGGAGGATACCCAGACAGTTCTTATAGCAGCAATGGGTCTTACAACAATGAATTTAACAGTGTAAGAAACTTCTCTGTGTGGAACATTTTCAGTCAATATATTTCTAGTTAATCACTGTATATTAATCAGATCAGACAACAGTAGTAGAAGTAGCGAACGTAAACTCAAGTCAAAAAGTAATAATAGAAAATATATAATTCTACAGCATTTCTAAGTATTCGAAAGTAATCCAAGGAAGGCAGGCAGTCTGTTTCCAGTCGAAAATCCTTTATTAAGTACACAGACAAACGATCCAAGTAAAACAAAAATAGAATAATAATTTCCTCACAAGCTTTCTAAATATATATATATATATATATATATATATATATACTTTTTATCAGGCATGGGAGTGGTTTACTGTGCTGTAAAACAAAGTGTTATTGGTACACGTTAAATTCACATCCCTTCCCCCATCAATGTGACATTTGAGCTGGTCCTGCCCTACCTAGTAGCTGTCATAATATATAGCCCTAATGTACTTTAATGGTACATCTTATTTAACCAAATTATTAAGTCTGTGATTTTATACAAGGCAATATACTACATGGCTGGAAATATATCAACCTTAGTTCATTTTGCGATCAAAAATTATATATAAATATACACATATACATTTTGCATGTAAAAATCAGTTTCTATTTTCATAACCTATTGGTAACAAAGATCGCTTTCGTCCTTCTAGACTTCTTCAGGTCTGTGTACAAGAACCCTAAAAACCTATATAATTGTATAATTAGTTAGTATTGTTATTAGCATCATTTTGAATAAAGTGGAAAAAAAGAGAGAACCAGAAAAAAAATATATATAAAAAAAAAACAATATAAAAAATATATATATAAAAAAAATAAAAAAAATAAAAAAAAATAAAAAAAAATATTAAAAAAAAATATATATATAAAAAAATAAAAATAAAAAAAAAATATAAAAAAAAAATGTCCACGGAGATTACTTGTTTTTTGTTACAAAAAATAATTTACAATCATACTTGGATACGTTACCGATACATGTAACTCCATGCGAACTATAGGAGGACTCATTATTGGGCACACTGCGGGTGCTATGAAGAGCACTTCTGGCTAACATCAAAGACTGAATCAATACAAATTTCTTGAACTTTAATCATACTTTGACTTAGGAATGGGGTTGATTCCTGTCATAGTATTAGAAACTCAAAAGACTTGGAGAAATTTAAAAAAAATGGGGATTAACCCTTGCATCACTAGATGGGTAACCAATTGGCTCACCTCTACTAGTAGACCAGTCACCAGGGGCATACCACAAGGATCTGTGCTGGTCCGTTTATGATTTGGAATCTAGTTCTTGGAAGTCCAGGCTAAACTAGATGGCCTTTGGCTTACCACGTTTGCTGCTGATTCCAAACTGAGTGCAATCATTGAGTCCCCCAAAATGTTAACATATCACAGCAGGGGCTAACATGGACAAATGACTGGTGCAAAAGCCACGGTCTAAAATTAAACCCAAAAAAGTGCATTATTACCTCCTTTGGCAAAGCAGAATTCCATGACAATTTGACAGCACCCCCTAAGTTCAAATCCAATGGTGCGAGATCTGGGAACAAAGGTAAAAAGCAATCTCAACTTCAACCACCAAGCTTCCACAGTGGTAAGGAAATCCCTCTACAGTGCACATCTCATAAGTACAGGCAGCATGTCCATTGTCTCTTTCTTATAGTTCTGACTGAACAGACTAAAAATAGTTCATTTATACTGCACATTCATTCTGAAGCTTGAATTCATACAATTTTACTTGATCTGCACTACACTATAACACGAAGATAACATATCTTTTGTGCTTCAGCTGTTGGCTCAAGGTGATGACATTACAACGGGTTCCATAATCACGAACATTCAAAAGTTCGAGCCTCATATGGTCGAAAACGTATGAGCGAACTTTTGAAAGCTCGAAGTTTCAAATGAGATCGCCATCCATTCTTTCTCTTCCTTCCATTCCCCTGTGTCCCTGCTGTCCTTTCCTCATTTCTCCATCCTTCCACTGTCCATTCCATATACCATACCCTTTCATTTCCTCTTCTTCCTTCTTTCCACTGGCCATCCATTAAGGTCCATCCCATTTCCTCTCTTCCATCCATCCATTTCCTCCATAATCCATTTCCTTCTTCTTCTCATCCATCTCCTCTCCTTCATCCACCTCCATTCTTTCCTCTTTCCTTCATCTCATTTCCTCCTTTCCTCTGTCCTTTCCTTTCCTTTCTTTCCTCCTTTCCTTCTCCCCATTCCATATATACTATATACTTCACTCCTCTCCTATCTCCATTCTCTGTCTCTTTCCTCCATTATATGCTCCATTTTTCTTGTCTTCTTTCCATCCCTCTCTCTCTCTCTCTCTCTCTCCTCTCTCTCTCCTCTCTCTCTCCTCTCTTTTCCTATACCACACATATATATATATATATACCATATATATATATATATGTCTCTCTCTCTCTCCTGTCTCTCTGTCTCTCTCTCTCTTTTTCCTGTCTCTCTCTCTTTCTCCTGTCTGTGTCTCTCTCTCTGTGTGTCTGTATGTGTGTCTCTGTCTGCTGTGTGTGTGTGTGTCTGTCTCCTGTCTCTGCTGTCTCTGTGTGTGTGTCTGTCTCTGTGTCTCTCTGTCTGTGTGTGTGCGTGTCTCTCTCTCTCTCTCTCTCTGGCTGTCTCTCCTGTCTCTGTGTGTGTGTGTGCTGTCTTTCTTTCTCTCTCTGTCTCTCTCCTCTGTCTTTCTGCCTCCTTGTCTCCTTGTCTGTCTCTGTGGGTGTGTGTGCCTCTGTGTGTGTGTGTCTCTGTCTGTGTCTCTGTCTGTGTGTCTCTGTGTGTGTGTCTCTGTGTGTGTGTATGTGTGTCTGTGTGTGTGTGTGTCTGTGTGTGTGTGTGTCTGTGTGTGTGTGTGTCTGTGTGTGTGTGTGTGTGTGTGTGTGTGTGTGTGTGTGTGTGGACTGGGACCTGCTCCAGGTTTAGGGCCTCCCTATTTGGTTTCCATGGATTCATAGGCTCAGATGTGGACAATGGTCATGCATCCCCACAAGGGATAACATGCTGATCTCATCATCAGGACGTGAGGTTTCAGTGTTCAGCTTGCAGGATATGCCTCCTGCTGGGTGGGATCGGATCACAAACTAATCTGGCTGGGTCTCGTCACACCCCACCTGAATAAAAGATACAGTGGGAACTTCTCAAAGCCAGGCTACACTTCTAAAGGACTGGTGTGGTCCTTTAAGGCTGGGCAGTGGGAAGCCGATTACTCAAGCCCATTTGAATCGCTAGATGCCTTCTACCAGCACCTGCAGGACTGCATGGATGGTAGTCCAAACAAAGAGACAAAGACTCTTTGTACCAGGGCAGCCCAGTCTGGTGGACCCAGCCATGAGCAAACTCTACAACAGGAGGAAGTACTACAAGATGGGGGCAAATCCTTAAAGGATGAACACCTTAGTCACTTCTCAAATTAAAAATAGGAATACTCACTAAAATCATCCAAAGCAAAATTTAGAGAGAGAAAAATGGCTAAGACTCAAAGACAATCATAAGACTGGCTATGTTAGAAACCTAGGAAGGCTCTGAATGTCTCAGAACTGGTTCAAAATGATGTGGGATTGCTGATCCTACAGACGTTGCCAACATACTGGCCAGTGGGTTCGAGGTGCAAGCTTCTCCCCTCCCACAAAAGGGAGATATGCCACCAGCAGTTGCAGCCACAACATCTCCAAAGCCCAAGTGAACTGCTCTCTCCAAGCAAAAACTTACATAGGCAGAGGGACCTGATGGAGTGTCCCGGCACAATGATAACTCCTGAACTCAATGAGGAATTAAACCCGGCTGAATGACTCCTTTGAAATCAAGAGAATCTTGCACCTCTGGATACGTACCCAGGGGTGGCGCTGGCTGTGATTACACTTCAAAGTAGTTGCCTCCACCGCGACCCTGGAAATTACTGCAGATCATTGGTGACAAGCCTTATCTGCGAAGCCATGGAGGATCATAATGGACAGCAAATAAAGACATAGGGGTGCAGACTTTGGATCAGCGAGTTTGGCAGCTGTCCAAAAGGCCAGATCATGCCTTTTAACTGGTTGACTTTTTAAGGAACAGTCACCGAAGCCATTGATGAGGGAAAGGCAGTCCATACAGCCTACCTCGGTCTGGCTAGACCTTGATACAATACTGGGAATTGTATCGTGAAAAACTCATCAGCAATGTTAACCCATACATCACAAGATGGGTTGCAAACTGGCTGGTGACGGGCTCCCACAGGGTCAGAGTTGCTGGCGCCATGTCCAGACTCAAAGCCTGTATCTGAAGTGGTGTCCCACGGGGATGTAGTCCTGGCCGCCTTGTTTGGCATCTACTTTCCGGAACAAGCAAACACAGGAGGGTTATATTTGACAAAGTTGCAGATGACTGCAAACTGGAAGCCATAGTAGAAAACATCTGACACAGATATCGCTTCAGAAGGGTCTCACAGAAGCGGTTAACTGGTGCCCGACCTGACCCTAAGTTAAATGCCGAAATGCAGTGTACGCCCGGAAAAACAGGTTACCCTAGCTTCCTGTGGTGGCAATCCACTGAGCACAGAAAGGGGGTATCAGGACCTGGGGACCCAGATTGATAGTAGTCTGTCATTAGGCACCCATGTAGCTAAAGTAGTTAGGAAGACCTTCACCATTACCCCACCTTATCGCGAAGGATTCTCATCTGAATCAAGGGGTCAGCCAGTCTCCTTTACTCATCCTCATCAGACCGATGATTGAGTACAATGCCCCATTGAATGTATCTGACCCGACACTTGCAGCAGCTGGAGGGCCTAAAAGGGTTCCTCGCCAGGATAAAGGGGTCGCCAAAATCTGTCCTATGCTGCTGCGACTGAAGAACTCCGTCATTCCGGTGGCTTGCGGCTTTAACTCCAGGGTAGCCGCTTCAATACAAGGCCATATCAAACCAGATTCCCGATGAATATGCTTCACCTCAAAAATCTAGAATCCATCAGGCCACAAGGAAGGAGACTTAAACCTTGACCGCGGCTATTAATAGGGCGTGCTGGAGGGATAGATCCTTCCATTCCATCCATTTTCCTTCCACTGCACTGTCCATTCCATTCCCCTTTCCTTCCTCATTCCCCTTTCACTGTCCTTTCCTTCTTTTCCTCTCTCCACTACTCTCTCTCTTCCTCTCTCTCTCTCTCTCTCTCTCTCTCTCTCTCTCTCTCTCTCTTTCTCTCTCTCTCTCTCTTTCCTACTCTCTCTCTTTCCTCTCACCTCTCTCTCTCTCTCTCTCTCTCTCTCTCTCTCTCTCTTTCTATATACTCTCTCTACCATATATATACTCTCTCTATATATATCTTTTCTATACCTATATATATATATCTCTCTCTCTTTCTCTCTCTCCTCTCTCTCTCTCCTCCTCTCTCTCTCTCCATATATATATCTCTCTCTCCTGTATATCTTTCTTTCTATATACTCACTCACTCTTTCTCTCTCTCTCTTTTCCTGCTCTTATCTCTCTGTATATACCTGTGTATATATATATATATATATATTTATATATATATATATATATATATATATATATATATATATATATATATATATGTATATATATATATATATATATATGTATATATATATATATATATATGTATATATATATATATATATATATATATGTATATATATTTATTTATTTATTTATATTTACACACACACACACACACACACACACACACACACACACACACACACACATATATATATATATATATAAAAACAAAGAAACAATCCACATAAACAAGATGTTGCCTGATACCAAATGTTCAGGCAGAAACCACATTCTCCATAACTGCTGTAGCTTTTTTGAAAAGGTGCAATGTAGAGCCAACAATCATATCTGTATATATCACATAGAGGAAGCAATCATTTCACTAGACTGTTGGAAGAAAATAACAGCATAATGCTAATGTTGCAGAAACAAATAAGAAGTCAAAATGAAATGATTGTTAGTACAACCCAAGCACAGCTAACGAATAGTCTGTAGGCTTAAATGCAAGAGTAGTGCATTCAGAAATGACCAGAGTCACCGTGTCAGTGGCATTAGAGACATTATCGAAGATAGAGATTAATGGCAAAGCAGTTAAGGTTAAACTGACCACTGATGCAGAAAGCAATATAATGTTTGAGTTTACATATAAAATGCTGCATTTCAACTACTTGCAGAGCAACTCTGCATGTATATTACTGCCTTAATCTGGGCACAAACTAAACCCATTAGGACAAACGTGGCTGATCTGTGTGTAAGATATACAAAATGATGTTTCAGGCTGTCATTTTGCAAACGCAAACACAACTGAAACAACCAAAAATATTGGGTAGATATCGCTTGTGACTGAGCATGATAAAGAGAGTTTATACTGTTCATATGAAAAATGAGAGCACTTTTGTAAACCTGAATGATAGAAATGCAGTGTATAGTTAAAATGCGCAGTACATTGCTACTAGAAACATGTAATACCTGGCTGTGACTGACAGCATGCAAGAGAGGTTTGAATATTTACAGGGCAGTCATCTTTAATGTTTGATCAATCCTAAGGCAACTTTTTGTAGTTAATTGTAGGAGAGGTTTATTTTTGGCAATGCGTTTTTACAAGTACATAGGACTCAACTACAAAATACTGAGTCACTGACAGAGAATAAAAATGATATCTGAAAATATCTGCTGATTTGTATGAATGAGTGGGGAGCTAACCGGTAGACTTTGCTATACAACCTTAAACTGAAACAGATCCAACAATTCATGCTTTACACAGAACATGCATTGTGTTCAAAACTAAAACTGAGGAAGAATTAAAGTGTATGAAGTCGTCCAGAGTAATATCCACTTAAACAGAACCTACAAAATTGGTCATTTGTACAGTAATTGTGATTAAATAGGATAAGGTCAGAATTTCTACAAATCCAATAGACCTCATTAAATGGATCAGGAGGGAATATTAATCTTTGTATGCTGTTCAAGAACATGTTGGTATTATGTTTAGTAAGAGATTCTTTTTGGTGGCTGATAAAACCAAAAATTCTGGTAAACCAAAGTTAATGAAGAAAGTTCCAAACTCTGTACATTTAATTTGCCTTTAGGTGTATACAGATTTTTAAAGATACCATATTGGTATCTTGTCAGCACCAGAGGTATTCCAACAAGCTACAGCAAGCAAGACTGATAAGCATGAAGGAATTATTAATATTTTTGCTACCTTTGTAATCTGGTGTGCTACAAAGCAGAAACATAACGGTCCGTTAAAACAGCTAAAGAGAATGAGGTCACAGGGTATGAAACTCAACAAGACTGAGTGTCAAACAGGAGTCAGTTCTTTGAAGTACATGACTTACTGACTGAAAATGGTATGCTGTCTGATGCTGATAAAAGTTCGCACATTTGTTAGCATGTACTAACTTACTAACAAATATTCTGTTATGTGATTCTTGGGAATGGTACAATATATGTCAACATTTATTCCGCAACTGTCAGAGATAACTGTGACACTAAGAAAGGTAGTACAGCATGTAGCAGTATGGTGTTGGAAAGATTTTGAGTTACTGAAAAGTGTATTAACCACGTCAACAACACTGAAGTATTTTAACGTAAAACTACCCAGAATCCTTCAAGTTAATACAAGTTATCAAGGGTTAGAAACACTCCTTTTGTAAAAAGATACCAGTTATTTATGCATTGAGAGTATTAAAGATATTTAGACTCACTATGCTCTGATTGATAAAGAAACACTTGCAATGGTCATTGCTTGTCAAAAGTGCCATAACTACTTATGTAAGAAAAACATTTTGTGTAATATGACTTTAAGTCACTTCATTCACATTTAAAAATACTTGCATAAAAGCACCATATGAGTACAAAGAATGCTAGCAGTATCACAGAAGTTTGATCTTCAAGTGCAGTACAAGCCAGGAAAGCTTATGCATATTATAAATATTCATTGCAGTATGTACATTGAAGAATGTAAAGAAACACTTAGAAGTGTTATGAGTAGTAAAAATTACCAGTAACTGCTAAAAAAGCTTCAAGAATTAAAAGCTGCTGCAACAAATGATGCAGAAATGCTAAATCCATATGGTGTCATCATGTAGTTGACTGGATAGTGGGAAGCAATTACACCCATTATTCATACCACATTTCCGCTTCTCAGATGTGCTGTATTGCATCATAGGACTTGTGTTTAAAGGGATAATATGATGATTCCTAGTCACCTGTGTAATCAGATATTACTGATGCTGAACAAATCTCATGTTGGTTATGACAAACTGCGAAGAAGGCGTGACAATGTACTGGGCTAATATGACAGATGATTCAGAACCGTGGACTCTGCAGCATGTTTAGGAATCAAAAGTACGGTTTTGTAAGAATTTACCATAACAGTCGATGTCCTACTGATCACTGTTGCAGTATTTCAAACTGTTGGATTACCTCACCGGACAAACTGGATGTTCAGTCTGGGTACCAAAGCCTTAACCTTCCATAGAGCCAGACATCTGACATATGACCTAAGCCCATGGGCATAAGGGTACATATGCAAATGTATGAGGGTAAAACTTCAGACTTTCTCCAAGTCAGGATGCCTGTAGTCACCTGAGGAAGTAGAAAAATAAGTTGGTTATGAGGGGAGACAGCAGAAAATGTTTTCCTCTTGGTCCCAAGAGAAGGAAAATAAAATTAGGGGGATGATGGGTGTGAAGGAATACTGCAACCCTGATCAGTAGGAAATCTACTGTTATGGTAAGTTCTTACACAACTGCACTATTTCCTTCCTCAGATCACTGTTGCAGTATTCCACTGTGATTCCCACACCTCAAGTGGTGAAAGGAGTGCTAGGATGAGACACTGGAGAGCTGTCAAGAAGTCCAGAGAGGACTGACCTGGTGAAGGCACCTCTGGATTTGGAGAAAACATCCACTCTGTAATGCTTAGTAAAGGTATGTATTGAAGATCAAATGTCTTCTTCTAGGACAGCACTCCAGTCTACCCACTTGTGAAAGGTTTCAGAAGAAGAACACAAGATCTACAACTTGTTTATGGGTACAAAGAAGAACATTTTTCATAATTTAACTAGAGAACAGGAGGCAGCTGTGAAATCTTTAGTAGACAACAGAGGTATAATAGTAAACACAGATAAAGGAGGGACAGTTGTTATTTTGGATATTAATTATTATAACACAAAAATGGCATAAATGCTAAGTACAGATGATAATTTACAAATTACTAGAAGAGAAGCTAGGATTAAGTGTTGCTGATGTTAATTCTGTAATATATAATATGTATGTGAATGGAGAAATATCCTTGCAGGTTTTGAAATATGTGTGTGTGTCAACACCTAGTATTTCTATTATATATGGTGTTCCGAAAATCCACAAATCTTTAGTGGAGACACTTTTAAGACCGATAGTCTCAGCAAGGGGATGGATTATGGAACTTATCTCAAAATAAGTTGAAACCTGTATTAAGTATATCTACCATTATTAAAGATACTGCTGATTTTTTAACACGGCTGGTTGACTGTTCAAGGGACAGCAACATTATACATAGCTATTTTGTCACACGATGTAGATAATTTTTAACTCCACACCAAATGATGAAGGTGATGAATATATACAAGAATTTATTTAATGTATAGCATTATAGATGACTTCAGAATTTTATATGATATGTGCATTATTTGTAGTATTACAAAATAATGTCTTTTTTATTTCAAGACAATACAACAACAAAGAGGTGTGGCCAATAGTATGCCTGTGGCCAACACCTAAGCAAATATTGTCATGAGTAAGTGGGAGAAAAAGTATTTGTTATCTCAGCACTCATCAACATTACTATAATGTAATATTTTATAAACAATTTGTTTTTGATATGGTAAGGCTCATTATCTGCACTTAAATTTGTTGCATATATTAAAGCTTCCACTACTTTTTTTGAAGTTTAAAAAGACAGTGCACTTTTCTCACATTTATTTTTTAGATATTAGACTGATTAAAGATAAAGTAGGAGGAACAGAGACCACTTTGTATAAGAAGGAGGTTAAAAAGAACGCATATCTGCATCATACCAGTATGCACCCACCACATGCGTTTCATAATATTAAGAACCAGATGTTGCAAGTAGCGTAGCTCAACACAAATGATATGTGTAGCCAGATGAATAACATGGCTAATGATTTTGTGGTAAGGGGCTATACTGAGCAGAATGTAGCTGTTATAGAGAAAGAAATTCGGTGTAAGAGAATAAATAACATTAGACCTATTTTTTCAGAGAAAATAGAAACACCGCAAGATACAGATAAAAAGAAGATAAAAAAGATGATAAATATTCTGGAACACAATTCAGATGTGCATTGGCTTATAATAGAAATACACTGAAAATTACACATATTATTAAAAGGTAGTGGCCGATAGTGCAACAGCTAACATAATTTAAAGATATAGGAAATGGTCAGTTAGACTTTACATACAAAAGATGTCAAAACTTTATAAAGAACAGAAAAATATTTCATATCACATTAGAAGTTCACAACAAGGTACATATACATGTAACAGATGTCAATATTGCAAATACATATAGAGAGACAAATATATAATACATCCATTAAGCATATGGTACTTGTGAAACAAAGAATTTGGTTTACATGGATCTTTGCCAATGATACAATGCATTTTACATAGGCAAAACTAATATCAGAAACTTAAAGAAAGAATAGGTGACCATTTGTCACAAATACGAAGATCAGTAGATATTAATGTTTTGTTTAAACATGTTAAAAATACAGATAAGCACACTTTTAGGTTTGTAATATTAAGTGTGATTTATGAAGGAATTATAGGTTGTATATAAAGAATGAAACAAGTGGATTGTCAGATTTAGAATACAGATTCATCCAGACTTAACCAAAGTGTTTAGCATAAAACCAATCTTAAAGGAATTAAGAAATAAAGTTAAATAACTGTCTTTTTAAATATTATTTCTTTTAGTAAAGGAACTAATGGTCATGTGATTTTTTTAATTGATGCTTTAATTGATTTTTTTTAAAATTGATTTGGTTATGCAATTTCTTAAATGTATGTAAGTAGTGATTTTACTCATTCTATTTATTTGCTTGAAGAAGCTTTTAAGTGAAAGTGTGACTTGAAAAGTTTATTAAAGTCATACAGTATTGGTATTTGCGACTCCGGATTGCTTAATTGCTTTAATCTACATTCCAAGAAGGCCTTGGGTTATCTCCAGAGCAGATTTCCTGAAGTTGATTGTGAATCCCAGACTTTGGAGTAGGGACACAGAGAATTTGAAATGGAGCAAAAATATTTGTGGAGAGGATGCTAGTATCAACAGGCCATCCAAGTAAGGGAATATTTATATTCCTTTGAGTCCTACAGAAAGCAGTGACTGGATCTAGACACTTTGCGAAAACCTTTGAGCAGTAGAAAGTCCAGTAGACAAAGGAGAGAACTGAAAGTGTGATGAATAAGCCAAAAAGCTCATGAATTTTTGGAAGGAATGGTGGATCAGGATGTGGAGGTAGGCATTGTTTAGGTCCAAAGACACCAGAAAAGCCTGTAGAAGAATGAAGGTCAGAAGGCTATGGACAGAGAGTATCTTGAAAAATGGGACCTGGAGAAAGGTGTTGAGAATAGACAAACCCAGTATAGCTCTCCATTCTCCTTTTTTTGGAACCAGGGAAAGTCTTGAATAGAACCCCCTTTCAGATGCACTGATGTGGCACAACTTCTATAGTGCCTTGGGGTTTGATCACAAAGATAGTAAGTTCATCTGATTGTGAGGTTGAAGAAGGATGTCCTTGATTGGAGAGACCTCCCTTCCAAGTCATTCTGGAACCAAGCTGTATAATGAATAGCACCCATTTGTCTCTGGTAATGAGCTTCAAATTTCCTATAGAACAGATGTTTTTTTTTTTTTTTGGACGGGGAGACTGTAACTAAAGGGGGATGAACACACAGGGGAGTCAGGCTGACTTGTCTAGGTAAGGCTGCCTCCTAGATTTAGAGTCCCTTTCTGGTCTGTCATGAAATATTTTCCTTGGTATTTTCTTGGCCTTATGAGAGGACCTGGGCTCCCAGGGGGGGGGGGGGTGTGGCAAAAGAAGTGAGCTTAGCAGAGTAGTTTGTCTGGAAACTGGGTACCGAGGAAAGGACCATTTGCATGTAATCCTTCATCATTTTCCCCTGCTCTTGTAAGGTTTTAAACAAACTGTCTGCATCAGGGCCAAATAATAAGTCCTTATTCAAGAAAGAGTTGGTTTTAATGCCCTCAAGGAGGGACTGAGAGTGCAGCTATACATAACTTCTAATAAAAGAGCCTGTGGCATCTCTTCTGCAGGAGGCATCCACTACATCATAACTGCATTTGATACTAAGCTTGGCCACTTTTTAGGCTTGAGCAACCGTAGATAACACCCATTGGTGCATAAATAATAAAAACAAACAGAAAGGTAACATTCAAACCAAAACAATAGGCTGCACTATTTCTGTAGTTGCTAACCTTCTCACTGACTGTTTTCTGTTTGGCGACTGCTGCTCCTCCCGGAAGGTGTAACCTGCTCCGTTCACCCTTCAGGCTCAATCAGCTCCCCTACCCTGCCCCAAATCTCACCCGCCCCCCACAACTTGTACTTTTATACATCCCCCGACTCCTCCCCACCCAATACCTCTCCAATCACCACACACCTAAGCCAAACCCCACCCACCTGTAGATCTACATCACCCCAAACATCCACTCCTTCTACAATTCTCTACATAACATCGCTCCCTATAACCCCATTTGCCCTACTAATCTTTCTCTCTTCTCTTACCTATCTCACACTTTTTTCCAGTACTTGTCATAACTCTCACACATGCTCCATTACATCTTACCATCAACCTCACTTCCCATCCTACTCAGCCATCTCACATGAACTCTACCTCTAACCCAATCTATTTCTTCAAAACAAAACTGCTCCCAACCCAACACCCCGTACTCCTCTCTTAAATGCAGTAACAGAAAATCACTACTCTCACACAATGCAAGCCACCCTTGCCCAACAAACTGCCTCACTCTTCTTCTCCACCACATCTCTCTGTCACTAGCCGGTGACATCTACTCCAACCCAGGACCCATCTCTAACATCAATCTCACCAAACTCTCCACTCAAGCCACAAACTCAAAGTCCATTCGCCTTATAACACAATGCACAAAGACTAAAAAACAAAATCCCTAACCTCCATGCCTGCCTCTCCCATAACCACCCCGACATTACTGCCATTTCTAAAACCTGGCTGAAAACCTATATAAAAGATAGTGAAATCCTACCAACAGCTTTTCCAAATCTTTTGCAATGACAGAGCCCACAAAAAAGAAGGGGGGGTAGCAATAATCTACCCCACCTCCCATGCCATAACTCCCCACTCCAATAAAATACCAACATTTGCCAATGGTGAATTATAATAGGTTTACTAAAAATAAACAACCACAAGTCCATATGCATCATTGCCCTTTATAGTCCCCCTTTTGATAATATCAAAACTCTTGAAAACACCCTGTCCTGGTTCTCCACCAATATAAAAAATGAAACCTATATTCTCGGTGATACCAACATCAACCAGAATACTATTAACTCTGAAGCACTGTCCCACACAATCAACCTGTACAACTTCTCCCAACTAATACAATCTCCAACCAGAACAAATAATGATGGTACCTCTAGTACCATCACTGACTGGATACTAACAACTCACCCTAACCTTATCACTAAAGCCGGAACATTACCTGATCCTCTCAGCGATCACCTACCAGCCTTCACCGACCATCTCCCATCTCCACTGAATAAACAACGCCAATACATCCAAACCCACAACCTCTCCTCTATCAACCCTCTTTCTCCAAATGCTTAAAGCATACTGACTGATCCCCACTAAAAACCCTTCCTCTAGATGATACAGTTTCCTACTTTAACAACTCATTCCTAACCCTTCTCAATCAGCAAGCCCCCCTCGAACCAAACACATCAAAACCAATCCCTGCCCATGGTTATCAAAAAATACTAAACTAGCCTTGCACCAAAGGGACAAAATATGGAAACAATATCAAAAACATAAAAACCCTAACACCCTCCTAGAGTATAAGCAACTACAATACTCTGCGGAAAAACAAATTAAAGACAGCAAAGCCCACTACTCCAAACTCCAGTCCTTGCACTCAACAAATCCCCAAAAATTCTGGGACTCTATCTCATCCATACTGCATCCTGGCAACAAAGAAAACCCCTGCCCAGACCTCAACCTCTCCAACTTTGAAACAGCCAGCCAGTTCAACTCATTCTTCATAGACTGCATAGCTAAACTAACAGCCTCCTTTCCCACCCCCCTCCATCACCACCACCCCCTCCTGCCCCAACCACCACCCCAATCAACCTTCCTCTACATCCTTCTGCCTCAAGCCCATCCCCACAAGCACTATAAAAAGACTTCTCCTCAAACTCAAACCCTGTCGGAATGCACCCAACAACCTTCCACCCACCTTCCTCAAACAATCTGCAGACAGCATTGCCTATCCCATCTCTATTCTTATAAATAGATTCACACAAGAATCATCTGTCCCTTCTATCTGGCGCCATGCTCACATCATCACCCTCCAACAAAGGTGGCAAAAATACTGATACTACCAACTTCAGGCCTATTGCCATCCTTTCCCCTCTTTCTAAAATACTAGAGAAAACAATACAAGTACAACTCATGGAACACCTAACACTAAACAAGCTACTCTCCCCTACCCAACATGGCTCCTGCCCTGGCCACAGCACCATGACTGCCCTTCTTTCCTTTCTTGAAACTATAAACCTCGAACATGACTCAGGCAAGTTCGTATCCACACTATTCCTAGATCTGACAAAGGACTTTGACACCATCTCATATACCCTACACCTCTCTCCAACCACCATCGCCTGGTTTTCCAGCTACTTGTCCAACTGCCAACAAGCTATCCAATGGAAAACTTCAACCTCCCCCCTTCCTTCCCACATCCACAGGTGTCCCACAAGGTTCTGTTCTTGGCCCTCTTCTCTTCAACCTATTCATTAACAACTTTCACCAATCCATTCCAGACTCATCTATCACTCAATATGTAGATGCCTCAAGAATCATCTGCTCAGCCTTCTCCCCCTCAGAGCTCCTAGCAAAAACCCAACTAGCCTTCTCCAAAACAGAAATCCGGATACAGTTTAACCATCTGGCACTAAATGCAAATAAAACCAAACTAATGTTTTTCCCCTACCAAAAACTCCATTGACAAATTCACATTCACCATACAGAGCCAAAACAACACCTTCCTTGAAATTGTTCCCAACACCAAGCTTCTTGGAATTATTAGATGAACTAAAATTTGACACCCACATCCACTCCACAATCAAGGAAATCCACCAAAAGTTAGGTCTCCTCTACAGGCACAACCGCTTCCTAAGCCCCTCTACCCATCAGACTCTTGCATCCACCTTCCTACTCCCCTCCCTAATGTATGGTGCCCCTCTTTTCATCAATCTCCATCTTGGCCTTTGGTCCAAACTTGAATCCTGCTACAAGCTCTCCAAATTTGTAACCAATTCAAAAAACTCATCCCACCACTGCCACTCCCTCCTCACCTTCAACTGTTTTGAACTACCCAACTACCTCAGTTACCTACAAATTACCATTGCCCACAGCTCATTTTTAAACCTGTCAACTGCCTAGCTCTCGCTACTTCCTTAAAACCTTACATTCCCAACCACTCACTCAGATCCAAAAAGCAAAATCTCCTTCAGGTCTACAAACCTGCACGACCTCCTGGCCATCTACTGCTGTCCCACTCCTTAGCTAAACAGTGGAACGCTCTCCCCACACACCTACGCAAACTACCTAACCATACAAATTTCACATCTCAGCTACTCTCTCATCTTTCTTCCAAATGGGAATGCCCTAGCCACACTCCAACTTAAACCCCTTCCCCCTTATTCCACCTTGCACAGACTCATCCAGCTACCTCTACTATTACTTCATCCAACCCAAAACAATCCCTCCCCGACTAAAAACTAATTTTCTCTGTAATATCTACTGTACTATACTCTCCAGTCTCAAATATACCATTATCCTCTCCATGCATAATATTTTCCTATCCTACTTATGGCTAGCAGCTATATATTTTGAAATGTTAAACTTACAATTGAGTTTATAACAAAAATATTCACTTTATGTAAATGTTGAAATTTCAGTACTGAATTATGTATTTTCATTTTTGTAACATTGTGACAAGCCTATTGCAAATATCATGGAGCTTATCTGTAAATGTTTAATTAGCTGTATGAACTAAGTCCTTTTGTAACATGTGAAATGTAACTTGCAATTATTGTGGAGCTTTTCTCCCCAGGCCTCCATTGAAAATTAGCTCTTCTTGGCCGAGTGGTCATCCCCGGTCATCAAACTTAAATAAATAGACATGGCTTGCCGTCTGATGGCTGGTTCTTCCACTGCAGCTAAAACTTTGTTTAAATTGCCAAGAAAGCAAATATTTTGTCATTTGAGTTTGACAACCTGGAGGTCTGAAGGCTAGGGTGGAAGAGGTATATACATTGATTCTCACTCTAGCTGTTGCTCTTATGCCTTTATCTGAAGGAAGGGTGTTTGCAGCAGGTAGGACTTTAGAGGGCTTGTCTGTAGCCATAGAAAAGATAGAGGGATCTGCCTAAGGGTTCTTGTACAAGAACTTTAAATCTTTAGGCACCATATAGAATCTTTTAGACCTTTTGGAGGCAGGTGACTGAGAATCTAACAGTTTAGAATATCTTTTGCATATCAGAAATCTGTATTAATTCTCATTCAAAGCGTTTCATCATGTTATAAAAGGTGTCTCCAAATGAAGCCTCTTCAACAAGGGAATCTGAGAAAAGGGAAAGGGATCAGAGGGTGAATCTACCTCCTCAACTTCAGAAGATGATTACAGATGTGCCTTTTGTGGAGTGACAGGAGCAGATGAAGCAAAAGATAATGGCTTGAGTGGTATAATGTCCTTAAACAGGCCTCAGGAGAAATCCATCCACTGTTTTACTTGGACACCTGGCCTGGGGGGGGGGGGGGCATTTTTAGTTTTAGTTTTTAGATATGACATCCACTTTTGCAAGACACTGATGTTCTGACACTGGTCTCCAACAAAGATTCGCTTTATACCCTTGGGTCCTTTAGAGAGAATTTTACCGGGTTCCCTCTTCTCACCAGTATTGGTAACATCAGTCATTTTGGATGTGTGAACCTTAGATATCATACTTGCCACTGCCTGGGTCATGGATGCAGGCATCTGCACAGGTGTAAGATGTACCATATATTCCACTAAGCAGCTACATCCAAGTCTGACCAAGCAGTCATAATGTTGGGACTAGGCCTCTTAAATTTGTTCTTCGGTATAGGTGGGTTGTCAGAGGTGGAAAGGACAGCCATTTTAGTCTGGGTGAGGTGCTTAAGGTGCTGTGCTTCCAAATACATACTGACTGAAGAAAGTCATGTTCATAGGGTTTTGGGTAGGAAGGATTGGCAAATCTTATCATTTTTATAATCATGCTTTGCCCCTAAACAAAAGAGGCACTGGGAGCGGAGATCCTCATAAGGAGTCTGCTAATCACAATCACACTTTCTCCTCCTAGCTGACATCTAACAAAGTACAAAACAGCAATACAAGCAAGAAAATAAAGGAAGGTTCCCTGACATGGGCACTAGTGAAGGCCAACGGCACCAACAACCAGGTGTAAGACAGACCAACGAGCAGGACCTGCGTTCAGACTGGTGACAAGATGGTCTCAGGTTTCACTCTCACGTGTCCGCTTATGTATCCTTACCTCCACAGGCTTACATCACATATCAGACAAATGGCTCTATGGAAGGTAAAGGCTTTGGTACCCTGACTGGACATCCAGGTTATCTGGTGAGATAACCTAGCAGTATGCAATACTCCAACAGTGATCAAAGGAAGGACATCTATAACAAGAAGTTAATTGCATGTGAAATTAACCCAGTGCCATGGCTGAAGTTTGGTGTTGATTTGTTTCAGTACAACAATTTCAGCATTGTGTTGCTTGATGACTACTACTCAACATATCCCAAATTTTCCCAGGTAAAGGATGCCACGGCATGTTCAGTAACTTATATACTGAAATCCATCTTCTCGTGACACAGTACACCTGAACAGGTAGTGTCTAACAGTGGTCTTCAATTTGACTGATAGGAATTTTGGTCTTTTTCCAAGGCATGGGAATTCAAACACAGTATCAAATGATCTAGGAGAAAATAATTTCCAAACAGTGAAAAACATTCTAAAGTAATTAAATATTCTGCATGAACGGACTGTTATTTGTCTCTATTAGAATACAATAATGCATTATGTGAGGTGTAAGAGGAAGCAGACTAAAGTACAAGCTTCCTGCATCACTTTTATTTAGTGAAAAGCAGACAGCCAACAGTGGAACTACTGTAGGGAAGATGGTCAAAATAAAGACAATTTTATGACAAACCAGCAGAATAAATATGTTTTAAAGTAAGAGATGGAGAAAAATGGTTTTAGATCAAACCTTGGGCCATAAATCACAGTAACAACCATTACAAACTCTTGCTGTTGCTCATTTTAACCCAACCAAGATCTTACAAAAGTTAGAGATGATAATAATATAGTTCTACACAGCAAACTGCAGACAACTATCAAAGCTATGAGAAATGTTTCTGGTTAAACCTCCAGATGGTAATTATCAGGTCTTGCCAGACGCAGCAGTGAAGCCTTCTCCTGAGGTATCAGCTTCATCTACCAAAACCATATGCCAGACAAAAATGGAAGAAAATAAAAGTCACAAAGCTTCCCAAAATTCTAAATCTGGATGAGCTGATCCAGGACTTGGGAAGTTCAGCAATGGAAGTTTTCCCAGACTACTGACCCCTTACCACGTATGCCCTGTGTTCAGCTAGTTAACGTCCTCTAATGATCTCTTGTAGGCCATGCCAATGCATTGACCTTCACTAGCTTAGATAGGTGCCTGTTGGGGAACCTTCCTTTGTTTTCTTGCTTGTATTGCTATTTTGTACTTTGTTAGATGTCAGCTAGGAATCCCCCTAGATGTCCTCTGCTCTGGTGGAGCAGGGAGACTTTGGGTGGGTGAGTTAATGAAGATGAACCTGTTCACCAACATTTAATGTTATGACAAGTACATGACTTTAGTATTGGACATGCGAAGATCGACCATTGTCATAACAGAGTCTTAAGTTCCTCTTCTTGGGAGTTGTCTCATGGGAGCACACTGCTTATGATATTGAACTGGAAGGTCTTATCCAACTTATAGTGTTTTGCAAAAGTGTATATGAAGACCATGCATCTGTCACAAAATATCATTTATATATGCATTCCTGAAAAATGTTTGAGAGGTAGCCAATTCTCTGGCTGAATAACACTTTTTCCAGAAAGCAAAGCTGTACTGTATTTTTCCAAGAGAACTACCTGGACAGAGTGACTTTTGAAGCTCCTGAGGTCAATTTTATTTGAAAATAAATTAACTAAGAATCTTTTCTTACAGAACTAGATATTTATAGATACAACTAAAACTGCTTGTGCATATCCATAAAATGCATCAAGTACTATCCTCTGTTAAGAGTATGGTGTGAAGAAATCCAATAGATGAATAGACGGGATTGGAGTTTGATTCTGTAGCTAACTTGGGCATGAAGAATGGATACATTTACAGGGATACAGTATCCTTGTATAAAACTAAATAAGGAGGATTGATACACAGGGTTTGCAGTTTTGAAATTATTCTAGCAGAGGTGATGGTCACAAGGAAATGGGGTCTTCCAATATAGATACTTAAATTCTACTGTGGCCATTGGCTGAAAGAGGAAAACATGTAGCTCTCGGGGAAGGACAGGACCCTTTACAGTGGGACAAATTAGAAAAGTACTATGAAAAAAGGCCTTGCAAATTGTGAGGAAGGTAAGGGACAGACATTTGGCTCCCTGGTCAGAATCAGATTTTGCAACCAAATCCATTTTTGGAAGATTTTCTTTACCTATAATCAAAAACTTGAGAATGGTACTCCAGTATTGTCTGTAGTGAACATATAAAGGGATCCAAACCTTTGGCAGTAGTCTCTATTGAAAGACATGTCCATTTATCTTATTTTTAATTAAAAAAAACAAGAAACATTTTCATTACATTTATGACAGACACTCATACATTTATATAAACAAATACAAACCATATCGACATATTTTTAGTTGCACACATTATACATCTCTTATATATCCAGTCATCATCAGTCAAACATTACATAGCTCATTCAGATCATGCCTTCTTTTAAACCTCATTCCTTCTTCAAAACATTATTCTGCATGCATTGTTCTCGCATGCAATTTGCTCCTACCATTTTCTAAAGATCCCATTTCCAGTTGTTTTATCTCTTGTTACTATATTCACTACTTCTAGCACAGTTGGTTTAGATGTTGATTTTTATTTTCTAGCAATTTTTTTGGCAACCACTATAATATTGCTCAGAAAGACCTTACTATGTCTAGGCAATTTCAATTCTACATCATAGCTCAAAAAATTATTTTCTTAGTTATACCAATTTGCTCACCCAGTATTTCAGATAGAGTAGTCTGCAGGGAATTTTTAAAGTCTACCAACTCATTACATTCCCAAAAAATATGCTCCCAATTACCTCTTTATTTCCCATCACACCTCCAACATTTGCTACCTACCTGAGGAAAAATTCTTTGGAGTCTACTTGAGGTATAAAATACCTATGTAATCACTTCCAAGCAAAGCTTCTAAATATGCAACAATATATAGAAGATTTAAGAGTCATACATATATCACCATTTTCTCTGTGAATTGCTTATCCAATCTCTCTTCCCAATTCTTTCTAACCTCCTCTGATTGATTCTTATGGTTATCATGCAATATTTATATGCTTTGCTAATTATCTCTTTTTTGACAGCAGCTTCTATTCTAGATTCTAATAGAAAGTCTACCAGTGCTTACCTTTCACATAGGACCCCCTATTTCTTTCCCTTTGCCTATACTCTGATATCAATCATTGATAAGGAAGGCAATCTCTAGCCTGCAATCCAAATAAATAATTGGCCTCTTCCCATTCTACTACCTTTCCTTCTCTAATTATTTGCTCCCAATAACTTGGTTCCTTTGCCAGTTTTCTCCATTAAATTCCAGCCCTCTCTTGCTTATTGCCAGTATCCCCAATTGCAGTCATCCCTATTGGCAGAATCTCCTTTCTCCACTTATTTTATTTATTTAATGATATTTGATTATTGGGAAAGTCCACTGGGCCAACGAAAGCCCATTTTCAGTGGAGGCCCAGGAAGAAAAGCTCCAAGTTACACATAAAACACAAGTAACATTTTTTTTAAATGACAGATTACAAGATTTACAAATATAAAGTTACATGAAAATTATTACAAAAAAAATAATTATAAGATGCATGAAGATCTTGCAAAATAGATACAAGTCAATATGCCTAATATCAACAACAATAAAGTATTGGTTTGAGAACCATTTCTGTGTTGGCTTAGTTCTTAGCACACTTTCTACTTCTTTATGAATATAATATTCTGAGTGTGCTTCTTTATGAATATAATATTGTGTGGTTATTGTTATTCTCCTTAATGCTTCTTTATGAATATTTTATTCATAATATTTTTTAACAATAATATAATTATTGTTATTCTCCTTAAGGATCTGTCCCAAAATCCCAGTCTCTCCTTGTTTCTTGAGCTTCTCCAAAAAGAAGACTTTGACCACCACAGCAATGAGCAAAAAAGCATCATAATAAAAACAAACTAAAGTACAAATAAAATAAGAATTTTAACAACAAAAATGTAAGTACTTTCATGGAACACCACTTCCTCAGACCTTAAGATCGTCTTAACGACATCTCTCTTGCTTTTATTTCCACCCTATTTTTAAACTTCACTCTCTAGCTATATTTTCAGAAGAAATTTTTATCTTCCTTAATAAATTTATAGTTTCACAGGTGTTTACTATGCTACCAACCATAAGGGCCTATTTAAGCCTAGCCATGCATCCCAAATCTCTGACAAGCTCTGATATCCTTGACAAGTGCAATCACAGGCTTGGGAGATGAAACATTTACAAGCAGGGGTCTGGGAGATGAACCATTTACAGGTTGCCTGTATCCAGTAGGGGCCAGGGATGAATTTTTAACTCCCATATAATTTTCACTACCCATTTGTTAAATTCATGTCTTTTTAACAGATCTGTGGGAAAGCACCACCAGTGGATACAGCCTATGTGCTTCTACTTCCACAAGTGTTGTCTGTTTTTGTCTTAACTTTATCATGTTGTCTCATAGCCATTGAAGGAAAAAAGTATTCTGTTTTTACTGCTCCTTATCAGACTGCTGCCATAGAGACATGAGAAGACACACAGCTGCCTCTACTACAAGCAGTCATTTATTTGTGAGAGGAAAATATTTGACTATATTCTGTTTTCTTTTTTATTTATTTGCTTCCCCTTAAAACTTAATAGATCAATCCAAGGGCCTTAATCCAGTCATTCCCCTTTGCAACAGTAAGAAAAATACTTTGTCTTGCATCATGCTCTTTTGTATGGAATTTTCTGTTTTACATTGCAATGCCTATATTTCTTAAAACTCAAGAAGAAAAAAAGGAAGAAAAAAGGGGCACCTTTTTACTTTAGTATCCTTTTGTATTTCCTATTTAGCATGTTCTGCATAAAAAAATATTGTTTACCCTCCAGGAAAGGATACTCTGAAACCAGCTGGATACAGCAGCTTGAATCTCATGCCTACTTCTTGACATTCCCTGATTACTGGAATTAATTTACTCATCTTCTGCCTGGTGTACAGTGAGTAATCATTTTCCACAAACACTACTGTCTCCCACTTTTAGCATTGTCCTTCTGCCACAGTTTTGGCAGAATCCACTCTTTCTACTGGTAAGATTACATCTTTATTATTAAAGGTCTAGGTTGCTTTCTCATGGCTAGGTTGGAACATACACAAGATGTGCCCTTTCAATGAATTCCTGCTGTGGAATAGCAGTCCAGTTGCTTATTTGTGCTTTCATAAAATTAATAGTCGATTCCTTTTAGCTCCTCTGGTACAGTAAAAAATCTCAGGTCTTCCCTATGTGCTCTGTCCTCTAATTCTATTTTTTTTAAAACATCTCTTCGTGACCAGTTTCATACTCAGCCTTTTCTTCATTCTGACCTTTGATTTTTGCAGTTTTAGCACCTCATCTGAATATGTTTAACGCATCTTCCAATTTTTTAGCCTTTTGTTTTTTTGAGTTGACATACTCCTTCAGTGTTTTATTTATTTTAATCAGCTCTGAGTACATCTGACTTGTGTTTTCCCTCTAGATTACAGAAAGTCATGTCTTGCAAAAAAGCTGAAGCTTGCACTGCATTTTGCTGAACAGCTGCAAAATTCTTCTGAGTCCATGTTTTCTCCTCATTCAGCTACTCTTAATTTAATCTCTGATGGCATCCAGTCAGTGCCCTTATTAGCCTGAAAGTTACACAAAAAGACAGGTTCACTGGCTCTTCTGAGTTTCTGTCTTCACACTGGGAGAGCCGAAATTAAGCTGCTACTCAGTATGCAGACATCCTGGAAGTAGATATGTCCATTTATCTTGTACATTTTCTGAATATTAGGTCTTGGTGCATGAGTTAGGATTTGGGCTACCCTAATGAGGTAAGAAGGACCCCCCTGGCCATTAGCAAAGTTGGAGTAACTAAGCAGGTAACTGATGGGTGTAAAATCTGAGTGATAATTGCCAGATGAGTGCATCAGCAGAGTTCTAAAGGGCTTCAAATGCAGCTGCTTCAACAGAAGATGAGGTCACAGCATTGAGAATTCATCATCATCTTCATCATCAACCCCCCTTTTTTTTCCATTTTCTATGTGGAGTCAGGGTATTGTTTCAACTGTCACCATCTTTCTCTTTCTCTATTCAATGCCACTCTCCTGCCTTCTTCAACACTAATGTCTGACTGTTACAGGTCTTCTGTCAAACAATCCATCTACCTCATTGCTGGATGCCCTTATTTCCTCTTGCCTTCTGCCTGTCTGTCCCAAATCTTCTTCACCAGATTGTCTTCTGCTTTTCTGCACATGTGCCTTAACCACCATAATCTGTCCTGTCTGTTCTTTTCTGCAGTTGGAGCTAGTATGACATCTGCTCTTATGTCCTCATTTCTTCACCTCTTCCATAGTGTTTCCTACCATCCATCTCTGGCACTTCATCTCCATCACCTCAACTGTTCTGCCTTTCTGCCCAGGTTTCTGTACTATACAGTAGTACTGGTTGCACCACTGTTTTGTACATCTTACTTTTCAGCTTCTTTGTCATTCTTCTGTCACATAATACACCTGACACACTGCCAGTTGGCTGCAGCCAAACCAGTTCTAGCTTTGACCTCTTCATTTAAAGTACAGTTTTGTACCTACCATAAATGTAGATGTTAGAGTGTTCACCCTGCTGCAGTCATCACACTTGGGTTATCCTGTCATCAGGCGGTCCCGCAGTCGGACGGAATTCCAAAGTCCTGGTCCGGTGTCGGTTGCTGTCGCCTCTTCCCGGACGTCAGTGCGCCAGGGGTATATATATTGCAACCAATGCCATTTTCTTCAGTTTTTCTTGCCCCAGATGTCAGGTGCCCCCAAAAAGGTGGACAGAAATTAGTACCAAATGGAGTAACCTCTGCACAAACACAAAATCCCTTCAGCTATAAGCAAATACATCAGTAAGGTATTGAAGAGATTTAGCCAGTAGATCAGAGGGGATAGAGTGAGGGTAACTTGGACTGCAGCAGGGTGAACACTCGAACATCTACATTTATGGTAGGTACAAAACTGTACTAGGTTCATCGTGTTACCCTGCTGCAGTCATCACACTTGGGCTGAATCCCAAAGCTAAGGAAGGGGGGAGGTATCATAGAGGGTTAGTGGAGGCTATAAGGCCCTGCAGAACTGCAGTGGCAAAGCCTGCCCTGGTCTTAGAGTAAAGAGGTAAGTGATAGTGTTTGGTAAAGGTGTGTACAAAGTTGCAGCATCTAAAATCTCCTTGGTTGGAACCCCCTGAGAAAGGCTGCAGAAGTAGCTGTTGCCCTGGTAGAGTGGGACCTAATGGTAGCAGGGACTGGTTTCCCATGATGGGTATAGCAGAAACGTATGCAGTGACCTATCCATTTAGAAATGGTCTGTTTTGATATAGCCTTCCTTTGAGAAGCTGTAGCATAGGATACAAAGAGCTGGTCAGATTTTCTGAAAACCTTAGTTTTGTCCAAGTAGTAATGAAGTTGCCTGTGAATGTCCAAAGAATGCAGGAGTCTCTCACCTTTGTTCTGTGGATTTGGGAAGAAGGTGGGCAAGTGGAAGGTTTGATTTAAAGCCACACTGGAAACCACCTTAGGCATAAAGGAAGGATTAGTTCATAGAGAAAATCTGTCTTGATGAAAAATGAGGAAAGGTTCCACTGCCATTAGTGCCTGTAGCTCTGAGACTCTTCTAGCTGAAGTTATTGCTAGCAGCAGGGCAGTCTTCCATGATAGGAACTGAAGATCTGCAGAGAAAGCTGGTTCAAAGGGAGGAAGCGTTAGTTTTTCCAGAACAAAGTTGAGGTCCCATGTTGGTGTAGGAGCTCTCCTGGGTGGTCTAATGTTTTTTGCCCCTCTGAGGAACTGCCTTAGAAGCGGATGTGAAAATAAAGGTGGATCCGTGTTGTAGTGAGCTGAAATAGCAGAAGCATGGATTTTAATGGAGGAAAAAGAAAGTCCTTTGTGCAACATCTCAGCTAAATACTGTAGAATGTGAGGCATGTGAGGCTGAATTGTGTCTTGGCCTTTAGCTTGGTTCCAGGCACAAAACCTTTTCCATTTGTCCGAATAAGCCTTCCTGGTGCTTGGCCTCCTGGCTTCCAGAATAACATCCAGAACTGCTTGGGAAAGAGGAGCTGGTTGGATGTTTAGTAGATGTGACATGCAGCCAGATTTAAAGTTTTGAGCTGGCTGTGTAGAATCTGATTGTTTTGTTGTGCGAGCAAATGGGGGATTTGAGGCAATATCCATGGTGGACTGTGGGCCATATTTCTCAATAGCGGGTACCAGTGCTGGCGTGGCCAGTCTGGGGCTATGAGAATCAGTCGTGGTCCCTCCTTTATGACTTTCAGAAGAACCTTTGTGAGGACAGCCAATGGAGGGAAGGCATATATTGTCAGATTTTTCCAACTGAAAGAGAGTGCGTCCACTTTCCAAGCTTGATGGTGAATTATCCTTGTACAAAATTTTGTTAGTTGATAGTTTTGATAACTGGCAAACAGGTCTATGTCTGGAAGGCCTCATTTTTGAGTTATCATTGCAAATATTTGTGGATCTAGTTTCCACTCGTGGGGATCCTTGATGTTTCTGCTGAGGTCGTCTGCCAATATGTTCTTCTGTCCTGGCAGGAATTGAGCTTGTAACTGAACTTGGTAAGCCAGAGCGGTGTTCCATAAGATCATTGCTTGCCTGCATAGAGGGTAGGAATGTGTACCCCCTTGTTTGTTTATGTACTACATTACTATGGTGTTGTCCGTCTTTATTGCAAGTTGTCCTGGATATAATACATCCTTGAAGGCTGTCAGAGCTTTCTGTACAGCTAGCATCTCTTTTTGATTTGTGTGCAGATTTCTTTGATCCGCAGACCATAGGCCTTGAACGCATTGCCCTGCCATGTGTGCCCCTCAGGCGTAATCTGAAGCATCTGTTGTGATAGTATGCCTGGCTGGGGGCAAGGTGAAAGGCTTGACCCTTGTTGAGGTGACATGCCTGTGACCACCATAGAAATTCCTGTTGTAGGCAAGGAATGAGAGATATCATTGTGTCCAAGCTATGGCTGTGTTGAGATCATACGCTTTTTAGGTACCACTGTAATTTCCTCATATGCAGCTTTGCAAATGGTATTATTAGTATGCAAGATGCCATGAAGCCCAAGGCCTGCAGAATTTTTCTTGCAGTTAATTGGGTCTTTGTTGCCACTGTCTTGAAATATTGAGTCAGTTGTAGTTGCTTGTCTGGCGTAAGATAAGCCTTCTGGGCCGTTGTATTCAAGCTGGCACCAAGGAATGTCATTTTTTTTGTGAGGGTACTAGTTTTGACTTCTTTTCATTTAATGTGTACCCCAGGCAGTTTAGTAGATGCTTTACAAAAGCCAGGTGATGTAAAAGAATGTCTTTGCTTTCTGCTTGGGTGAGGCAGTCGTCCAGGTATGGACATATTTGAATTTCTCTTTGTCTGCAGTATGCAATTACTGGTGCCAGACATTTTGTGAAGACTCTGGGCGCAGTAGATAAGCCAAAGGGCAGTGCAGAGAATTGGTAATGGGTTGAACCTGCAATGAAATGGAGGTATCTTCTGCAACTTTGTCTGAGAGAGACATGCAGGTATGCCTCCTTGAGGTCCAACATTACTAGCCATGCTTCCTTGCCCAACATGGGAAGTAGCTGCTGTAGTGTTAGCATCTTGAATTTGGGTACTTGTGTTTAGAATTGAAAGGTCCAGAATTGGTCTCCAGGCATTGTCCTTTCTGGGCACTAGAAAGAGTCTTGAGTAAAATCCTTGGGCTTGCTCTCGAGTAGGTACCAGTTGAATGGCTCTCATGTCCATGAGAGCTGTAATTTGCTTTTGTGCCTCTGCCCATTGATTTTTGTGGCAGGTTTGGCATTCCTCTTTTCATTGGCAAGGTGTGAAAGTGGAATCTGTATCCTCGTAAAATTATGTCTAGGACCCATTTGTCCTTTGTGACAAAGTGCCAGTTGTCTGCAAAAAGTGCTAGTTTTCCCCCCAAGGGGGCTGCCAAGAGAGTATTGCTTGGCCAGATGAGGTGCAAGTCACTGAGTCTGCCTTCTGGTGGATTGGGACCTGTCTTCTCCTCCCTTCTGTGTTGTAGTGCCCCATTGGCAAGGTTTATACTGGGCTTGTGGTTGTCCTCTGTCCCTTGGGAGTCTGTATTTACCCCTCTGTGGTCTGTCAGTAGCTGGAAAGGACCAATTTTTTGTTGGCCAGTTTCTGCTGAAGCGAGGGGGTTGTACCTGTAGGAAATCTTTGACTGTCTGCATAGATTTTGCCTTATCCTCCATTTTCTTTAAAACTTCTGCTGCTTTAACTCCAAAAAGAACATCCTGCTGTAAGGGAGCATCTAGTAGTTTTGCTTTAACATGATCAGGCAGAGATTGTTCCTTTAGCCAAGCATGCCTACGTATAACAGACCCAGTGACAGCTGCTCTGCAGGAGGCCTCCACAGAATCAAACCCACATTGTAAGGTATGTTTGCCCATCTGCTCAGTGGCGTGCAACAGATCCTGTACTTCTTTCAATTCAGAATGTTGAGGGAGAGTGGTTATTCTTTGCTTTAATTGAGATTAGGAATTGCTGATACTTATGCATGTGAAATTGGCAAATAAGTGCCCTCAAAACTAGAGTGGCTGAGGTGTAAATCTTTTTCCCCCACCTGTCTAGTGCTCTGGAATCCCTCTCAGAAGGAACTGGGTTTTTAGCCATAGAAGCCTTAGCCCCCTTGGGACCCTGGGAGATAGTCTCTGGATCAGCTACAGGGCTTTTGTAAAGAAATTTGTGGGAATCAGGCACTCTATAGTATCGGTCAGGCTTAACTGGAGCAGGAGGTAGAGAGTCTGGGTTCAAACTGGATTCTAAGTAAACATCATCCACAATGTCCAAAACTGGTGGGGTAGCAAGTGGTTTGTGTTGGGGGAGTAAAAGAAACTCTCTGAGCCTTTTCTTCGAGTCAGAGTAATCCTGACCTTCCCAGTGAAAATGTTCCCTCAGTGTGTAAAGTTTCCCCAAAGGAGTAGTCTTCAGGAGGAGAAGCTGAGGGAATAGAGTCCTCAGCATCAGAATCTTCATAAGGAGAGAAGCAGTAATCTTGGTCCTCAGAGGAGTCTGAAGAAATGGACACTTGTTCAGAGGATGCATAATCTTCCTCTTGTCTAGGCCTTTTGTCAGGAGGGGGCTGGGAACCACTAAATAAAGAAATCAAATCTTCAGCCATTTCGAGCATCTGTTTCTGAGGCATGGGGCCTTGAACAGGAGACTGAAGGGCAGTCCTTTTAGATTTAGTAGGAGTCTTCGTCTTAGAAAACGTTAATGGTGAGGGTCGTCGGTCTGAAAACGCCTTCAGAAACCGATGGTTTATGCTTTCTACCACTATAAAAACTGGAAAATTCACCAGGTTAGTGGCTCTAACAGCTAACATTCCTGTACTCAAGAGTCCAATGAAGCAGTCTGATGTAGAAGTGAGCATAGTAAACCATACAAATTGATGTTGCCATAAATTCAAAGCTGCTGAGACACAAGAAGGTTGGCACCAATTGTGCCAGAATGATGTGAAGTACTGACGTCTGGCCAATGTGAAACTGATAAATAGGAGCTTCTGTGTGGGCCCCATATGGGATTTTGTTGTATTCACTATAATTTCCAATGACTAGAAATGACTCAGGAAAAGACTCCTTTGCTAAAACTAGGGTGCTTCCTGTTTTGGTGGCAATGAATCAGTTCTCCAGTAAGGAACAAACTTCACTGCATGCAGCCTCTGGTTTGCTGCAGATAAGAATACACATGTGGTGAACACATCAGAGGCTTGAGCGAGTCCAAAAGGGAAGCATCTGAAATGGAGAGTGACTAGCTCCTTTCCGTAAGTGCAGATGTTCCTGAACTCCATTGTGATTTTATTATGAAGGTAAGTATCCTTGAAGGTCCAAAATGCACCTCCAATCTCCCCCTGACAGCCATAGAAGGACATGAATGACTGTGCCATCACTACATAAAAGTATTCTTATGGGATATTTTTTTAAACTGCTGAAGCTGAAAATGGGCCAGAGTTTCCTATTCTTTTTGGGAACCAAAAAGAACATGGAGTAAAACACTGGATCCATTCTCTTGGGTGGGAACTCTTCAATAGATTACGTTAAGAGGGTCAGAATCAATATCTTCTGATATGGTGAGACTTCTGGCAAAGGGAAAGAGTTGTGCTGGTGCATGCTAAGGAAGGGTATTGTACAGCCTTTCAATATTATTGTCCTGGTCATATAGACAGAGACGCACAGAGAGTAAGAGAGACAAATGACCACTGATTTCCTCCAGTGTGGGACAGTTGGACAAGGAGTCAAATATTCAACTTCTACTTTCCAGTGGGTGGACAGTGATAGTCATATTTTTGCTGATTATTACCTTCTCTGGGCTGGTAAATACCAGTATTTTCTGTCAAATCCTGTCATTCTTCTGATATTGGCCACACCTGAATCCAAAGCTGAAATGGGCTACAATGTGTCAAGAAAATGGGCTTTGGAAAATCTGGAATCTTACACCAAGTGCTGAAAGGGTCTTGCCATCTTTTTCCATGTTATCATGGTGAGTCTTGATGGATAAACCATCATCTTTTTTCGGCTGTTCCCGTTAGGGGTCGCCACAGCGGATCACCTGTTTCCATTTCTTCCTGTCCTCTGCATCTTGCTCTGTCACACCAACCACCTGCATGTCCTCTCTCACCACATCCATAAACCTGATCTTAGACCTTCCTCTTTTCTTGTTACCCGGTAGCTTCATCCTTAGCATCTTTTTCCCAATATACTCCGCATCCCTTCTCAGCACATGTCCAAACCAACGTAATCTTGCCTCTCTGGATTTGTCTCCAAACCTTCCAATCTGGGCTGACCCTCTAATATACTTATTCCTAATCCTGTCCACCCTTGTCACACCCAGTGCAAATCTTAACATCTTTAACTCTGCCGCATCCAGCTCAAACTCTTGCCTTTTTGTCAGTGCCACTGTCTCCAACCCATATAACATAGCTGGTCTCACTACCCTCTTGTAGACCTTCCCTTTCACTCTTACAGGTACTCGTCTGTCACAAATCACACCTGACACTCTTCTCCACCCACTCCATCCTGCCTGTACACTCACCGTTACTCTGAACTATTGACTCAAGTATTTAAACTCATCCACCTTCACCACCTCTACTCCTTGCATCCTCACCATTCCTCTATCCTCCCTCTCATTCACACACATATATTCTGGCTTAGTCCTGCTGACCTTCATTCCTCTTCTCTCCAGAGCATATCTCCATCTCTCCAGGGTCTCTTCCACCTGTTCGCTACTCTCACTACAGATCACAATGTCATCTGCAAACAGCATTGTCCATGGGGACTCCTGTCTGATCTCGTCTGTCAACCTGTCCATCACCATTGCAAATAAGATAGGGCTCATAGCTGATCCTTGATGTAACCTCACCTCCACCTTAAACGCATCCGTCACTCCCACCGCAGACCTCACCGCTGTCACACTACCCTCGTACATATCCTGTGCCACTCTTACATACTTCTCTGACACTCCTGACTTCCTCATACAATACCACAACTCCTCTCTAGGCACCCTGTCAAATGCTTTCTCCAAGTCTACAAAAACACAATGCAACTCCTTCTGACATTCTCTGTACTTCTCCATCAACACTCTCAGATCAAACATCGCATCTGTAGTGCTCGTTCCCAGCATGAAGCCATACTGCTGTTCACTAATCATCACATCCTTTCTTAACCTAGCTTCCACTACTTTCTCATAACTTCATACTGTGACTGATCAATTTAATCCCTCTGTAGTTACTACAGCTCTGCACATCACCCTTATTCTTAAAAAATCGGTACCAAAACACTTTTTCCTCCATTCCTCAGGCATCCTCTCACTTTCCAAGATTTCATTAAACAATCTGGTTAAAAACTCCACTGCCATTTCACCTAAACACCTCCATGCTTCCACAGGTATGTCATCTGGGCCAACAGCCTTTCCATTCTTCATTCTCTTCATAGCTATCCCTACTTCCTCCTTGCTAATTCATTGTACTTCATGATTCACTATCCCTACATCATCCAACCTTCTCTCCCTCTCATTCTCTTCATTCATCAACCCCTCAAAGTATTCTTTCCATCTCCTCAACACACTCTCCTCACTTGTGAGTACGTTTCCCTCATTATCCTTTATCACCTTTACCTGCTGGTACATCTTTCCTAGCTCTGTCCCTCTGTCTAGCCAATCGGTACAGGTCCTTTTCTCCCTCCTTTGTGTCCAACCTTTCATACAACTCTTCATATGCCTTATCCTTAGCCTTCGCCACCTCTCTTTGCCATGCACCTCATCTCCTTATACTCCTGTCTACTTTCATCTCTCTGACAATCCCACTTCTTCTTTGCCAACCTCTTTGCCTGTATACTCTTCTGTACTTCCTCATTCCACCACTATGTCTCCTTGTCGTCCTTCCTCTGTCCCAATGTGATACCAAGCACCTTTCTAGCAGTCTCCCTTACTAGCTCTGCTGTAGTTACCCAGTCACCTTAGGAAATCTGTGAAAATCAATATGGCCCAGACAGATGTGACAGTAAAGCATTCTATCACCACCTGCTGCTGTTGGTGCACCATCAGTTGAACTGTATGTAAGGTACATGGAGAGATTTATTACCAATCATATGGCTGAAAACTGAGATCGGCACTTAGATGTCCAACCTCCATCCCATACACTTTCCATTCATTGGTTATTCTGTAAGTAGGCTCTCACTGGAATTATAGCATGTGCGTGATGTAGTTCACTGTCTTAATTATAAAGGATGTGGATGCATAAATGTATTTTCTGAACCTGCTCATTTCTCTAGAATCACTCTCAGGGGATGGGCAACAGGGCTCTGTGGTGCAGGATACTTTTTAAGGGCTGCTGCCACAGCACTGGAGTTTAGTTCGACAGTCTCTGTCCAGCAAGTTCAGTCTTTGGTGGATGGAGGTTCTTATCAAGTCACTGTAGTAGAGCCACCACACCATCAATGCTGTCAAATGTTTTCACTATGCTCTTTATGACACCAGCTGTACCAGTCTTCAGATCATTTGGAGGGGTGCAACGAGAATTTGCACCTCCGGCTTGTCAGTATATGGTGTGGAAGACTTCTAGATAAAGTCTAAGCGTCTCCTCTTGCACCCTTGCTTCCTGCATTTCCTCAGAGGTGATGGGTCTGAGACAGAAAGGAAGATTAAGGAAGATCTGAATTTAGAACAGAATGTGGGGGGATGATAAAATGGGGATGGAGGAAGAGATGGAAATATGCTGTGCACTGAAGTCATATTTATGAGCAGTATTACAGGTTGCTACATAAAAGGTAAAATACCTCAGCAAGGCTGCAGAAAGTGGTAGCTGGAGGTGTGAGAGAGGGGAGGCAAATTATCTGCATATGTGCTGGTACTGTAGGAAGATTGGAGGTTAAAAGCAACAGGTGCATGCAGTAGTCTCTGGAAAGGAGGCAGAAGGGAACATGGCAGACATGGTTATTCCAAGTACTTATAAACAGGCAGATACATGCATGAAGGGAAAACATAAGTCTAGACATGGCAGGCATGTGGATGAAGAATGAGATAGTTAGGATGTGGAAAGTAGTGCAAAGAGAAGAAAATGGTATAGGCTGCTTTGTGGAGTAGTTACTGGAAGTTTAGGAAAAGGACTGAAAGACTGGAGAGGAGGAGACAGTTCAGCGATGTGTTAGAAGAATAGGCCATGTAGAGGGGTGGGATAATAGGATAGAAATGAGAAAACGGGGTTAACTGGGGAGGTGGCTTTAAGAGAAGAAAAATGCTGTCACATGACAGAAGGAAACCAGTTCTAAGGAGCACACTATGTAAGCATTAGAAGGACATTTTTAAGCTGTATAAACATACTACATACATACCTATAAATATTATACTACATATACACCTATAAATATAACTATTACATCATGTAAATACTTCATAAAAATATCTGACTGGTGGGGTGTATGTTAGTTTGCTGGAAATAATGAATAAAAATGTGTAATACAAAACATTTCTGAAGTGAAACTTCTGTTAACCTTAAAATAATACTATTTGAGTGTATGGTGATTTTATGTTTATAATCTGATCAATATCAGTGTTTTGTTCTAACACTACACCCACTGACCAGTATTAACGGTACTTGTGCCTGTATCCTACTGAAGGAAAATTAACTGAAACTGAAAAGGGAAGTCGAATGAAGAAATGACACCATAATTCCAATGAAAAACAGGAATAGTTTAACAATGGCACAGAACATTTTCACTTCTTTCCTCAGAATGTCAAGAAGCATGTAACCACTAGGTGCAAACACAACATGGGTGATACAGGGCGATGAAAAGTACATGGAAGACTGCAATCCAAACATCACATGACTTCTTTGAAGTTGTAACTATGGTACTTACTTGCTGAAATAGTTTCACACAGACCTCTCAACCATACTGAATTCCTCATTTTTTACCAGATTGGGGGCAAAATATTGGGGTGCCACGAATTCCTGAGTGGCCCCCTTAATTTCCAAATTTCCCAGTCGTCTTTTTTTTTTTTTTTTGTTTTACCATCATTTTAAATTTTTGGCTGATGTCACCATGCAATCACCAGCCTATAGGAGCATGCGTGATGACATCAGCTACTGCCTGTCGGACTCTGAGAAATAGGGAGTATAACTGCAATGGCAGGCAGCATAATTTAAATGTTACAGAGTCCTTCAGGTAAGAGGAAAAAACAGCTGACAATATTTGTTGTGCATTATCTGCTGTGGTTTATCGTGCTACATTCACCTAGTTTAGTGTGTCTATCTGCTGGCCGTGCAAGCTCTAAATATTGCGTGTGTCTATCTGCCCATTGCTGCATTTTTTGTCCATGGCAGTTCAACCGTTGCTGCATTCAAAACACTCAGTTTATGCTCTAATACTCCGTGTCCCTTACTGCATTCAGTTTAAGAGTGTTTGTATCAGTATTCAATTTATAAGCTCTAAATACTGTGTCCATTGCTGCATTCAGTTTAAGAGTGTGTGTTTCAGTATTCAGTTTATAAGCTCTAAATACTGTGTCCATTGCTGCAGTCAGTTTAAAAGCATGCGTTTCAGCTCTAATTACAGCAGTTTAAGAGCATGTGTCTCAGCTCTAACGGCATTCAGTTTATAAGCTCTAAATACTCGTGTCCATTGCTTGCTGCAGTCAGTTTAAGAGTGTTGTTTCAACTCTAATCACGGCAGTTTCTCTGTGTGTTTCAGCTCTAATCACGGCAGTGTGTGTGTGTGTGTTTCAGCTCTAATCACAGCAGTTTCTCTGTGTGTTTCAGCTCTAATCACGGCAGTGTGTGTGTGTGTTTCAGCTCTAATCACAGCAGTTTCTCTGTGTGTTTCAGCTCTAATCACGGCAGTGTGTGTGTTTCAGATCTAATCACAGCAGTGTGTGTGTCTGCGCTTTTCAGCTCTAATCACGGCAGTGTGTGTGTGCGTGTGTGTGTGTTTCAGCTCTAATCACGGCAGTGTGCGCGTGTGTTTCAGCTCTAATCAAGACAGTGTGCGCATGTGTTTCAGCTGTAATCACGGCAGTGTGCGTGTGTGTTTCAGCTCTAATCACGGCAGTTTGCGTGTGCGTTTCAGCTCTAATCACGGCAGTGTGCGTGTGTGTTTCAGCTCTAATCACGGCAGTGTGCATGTGTGTTTCAGCTCTAATCACGTGTGCTTGTGTGTGCTTCAGCTCTAATCACGTGTGCGCGTGTGTGTGTGTGTGTGTGTGTGTGTGTGTGTGTGTGTGTGTGTAAAATGCCCCAGTTAGCTATACCTGATGGTTAGGGTTACTCAGGCTCAAACCCTGTATCTTAGGTACAAGAAGCAGAAGTCTGAGTTTTCTACCCGTACCACCACTTCTGACTGAAGGAGAGCTCTCAACTGTACAAATTTTCACAGACTGGAATGTTTGGCTCATACCTTTGGTGTGTTCTTCAAATTTGGATGGCACAGTGATAGTATTGTCACCTCACAGCAAGAATTTCATTTGGATGGCACAGTGATAGTATTGTCACCTCACAGCAAGAATTTCTCTGGTTCGATTCTCAGCTGAAGTGCTTTCTGTGTGGAATCTGCATGTCCTTCCTTCATTTGTGTGGGTTTCCTTTGGGTGCTCCAGTTTCCTCCCACGATACAAAGACATACATCTGCAGCATTTCTCCCCGGGCTTCTGCTGAAAATTGGCTTGGTTCCAAGTTGGACTTTCCCAGTAAATAAATGTTAAATGAAAATAAAATAAAATGTATGGTTTTCTGGCAAGTCAGTGAGAAATGATTTCACTAAATAACGATAGCCATTTAAGTTTCAGTCTTCCTATCTTTTGGGAAACACATGGTAACACAACATTTTATTCTAGCAACTTTCTAAGATTATACAAGTAATGTTTAAAATATGTCCCGGGTTTCGGGTTTTGGGCCTTTGCCCCCCCCCCCCCCAAGTAAATTTTGGCTTTTTCCTGATTTCTTGTGCTGCACAGTTCTTCAGGGAAAGAGAAGTTTAGTGCTGCTTATGCAAAGACTACTTTCACTGTTAGTAGGACAACAGGTAGTACACTTGCTTTTGTTGCAGAAGGCTGTGGGTTCTACTCCCACAGTATGTAGATGGATTGCTGATATTGCACTGTGTTGTACTTTTAAAGGGGGTGGATTCTGCAGTCCTGAGACTGTCCTCCTTTGGCAGAGATACCTAGTAACTATGAACCTGTTATCAGTTTGCCAGCCATTCCCTATTAAAATATTACTAGCTTATTGTTTTAATGTAACACAGACAACTTATTCTTCAAGGGCAACAGGCACTTTACTTGTAGATGAAACAAAATACAAAGTTGTTTGCTAGCAGCAACCTCTTCATTAGTTACAGATCTCTTTAATGTGAAATTATTTAGATGACTTTTACTTCTGCAGAGATTGTGCATATTTACTGATACTGGTGGACTGTGGAAGTTTGAGTAGACTTATGATGGAAATGTTCTGAATTGGGCAGTTTTTTCATTACTGGTTCATGCATTTTGTTACATTGCTTACTGGAAAAATGTTCAAAACAATAAATTTAAAACACACCATAACAAGTGTGCTGTATTATACAAGGAATACAATTTACTACAGTCAGGAAAGTGTATCAAAGAACATATGTATGTTTCGTGTGCAAGGGGCCTATGATTTGAAAACAGCCTAAAGGTAATCTTTTGGCCAGATACAATTTCTTTGTATGTGGGTTTCGATGCTGTTTCAATGAATGTGAGTTTCGAGGGCAGAGACATTTTAATGCCAAGTCTATTTTCAAAGCGAAACTGTATTGCTTTATTTAGCAGATGTCTATTAGTGTTTGTGCTATAAAATGTAAAATAAAATACAAATTTTCATTGTAGAAGTAAAGCAGTATGCACATTACAGGGTTTATGGTAAATGGGGTGAAAAAGTCAAGTAATGGGAAATTGGAAGGGCTGCAGGGGGACTCTAGGCTGGAGCCACATTTTGGTTGTCTGTTCTTCAGTTTGCGTTTGAAAGTTGGTATCCCACAATTCCACTGGAGTGGGAGGGGTTACATAATTATGTATGCACATTTATGTTAATCAGCATACAGATTTGTACCTATTTTGCATGGGCCTTTGTCCAGATTTTTGATGTTTCCAGGTTGAGAAGTATGGTTCCACATAAATCATTCATTGCTTTATTTGGGGTATGCGTCTGTTTACATACCTTTTATTTCCTGTCATTACTCTGCTGAAGTGAAGACATCCTGTAACAACGAAAAACTGCTTCACCATGAATGTGTACGGCCTTTACAAGATTCATTAAACTTACCTGTAGATCAGCTGTAACTGCACATTCAGGAAATCTGATAATTGCAGTTTCTCTCTCAAAAAGGTATAGGCCTGTGCTTCTCCATGCAGGGCAAACTGAAAGAAATTGCAAAACTTGAGTTTAGACCGCTTTTCCTTGTCATTCGCTTACTGCAGAAACAGTTAAATTACATGAATACTCAAAATAACAACAGAGGTTTGAGACAGACTCCTTTGTGAAGTCATCAAACACAGGCCAAATACCAGTAGGTTTGTCTCTGAGCAAAAAAATTGTTCCAGCAACTACACCACCAATGTCACTTTTCATGGTTATGCACCATAAACAGGCATCCATCCATTTTATCTATCTAATCTATCTACCTACCAATCTATCTACCTACCTAGTTATCTAGCTATCTAACTACCCACCTCTCCGTTTTGCCTGTTTATTTTATTTTTATTTACTTACTCAGTGATGCAAAAGCTAAAGAGACAACAGCCTGGCCATGGTGTTTTCTCAGGTTTCACAAATCTTTGGTCAAAGATCAAGGAGGTAACTTCACACACACATCTTCTACCAGAAGGGTCCTGCAGCAGGTTATCTCATATAGGATGGACTCCTAATGTAAGGTAGTTTAGAGAACACAACACAAATGAGCATTGCTCAGCCAAGGTCAGCTTTACTGTGGATGGTACAACCAAATATTTCTGATGTATTAGAGTATAGGTAGAAGAAAACATGAAAATAACACACTTGATGGTTTTTAATAAACCACTGAAACATATTACAAGTATTCCTCATATGCAGTGCTCTGCACTATGTTCTGTCATGGCTCTGTGCATTATTAAACAATCACTTTTTAGTATATTACAAGCCTTTTTTGCCCTTAGAAAAGGAGACACAGTCAGAGTTCATTAAGTATTTCAATCAAAAGAAACAGTACTAAATTCTTATCTCAGGAAATCCAGACAAAGCCAAATATAATGGGGGGGCAAAGGTCCAAAATCAGGGTTATATTTTAATTATTGCTCTTTGTTGTTAGAATATCAGGTTTTGTATTAGTATGCATTTTCTGAAAGACGAAGTCTGAAACTCAAATGTCTGTCATTCTTTCTTGACTTCAATCTCAATGTCTGAAATACAACAGAAAGAGAGAAAGGAAATTATCTGTAGTCTTTACAATGCCTGAAAATGAAAAGCTTTTCCATTTACCTCCATAGTTTTTGTATGGAAGACCTCCTGCAAGATATAATGACAGAAACTAATATATACAACAAATCAATGTATTTGGAGTCTAAGGGAACTGGAGCATCCATATTGTCATTTTGAGGAATTGATGACCACGGCTCTTCCAAAGTTAACTAAATGCCTGTGATACGTGAATTTGTTTCTGTACATTTTGTAGGGTGATGTGCAGTCATTGATTAGTCCAGTAAAGAAGAAAATGCTGTGGAAATACAAATTGAAAATGTACTGCTTTGCAATGCAGTGGTGCTAAATATGATTTTTCTGTGAACAACAAGGAATGTAATTGGATGGGGCCACAAGAGTCACTCATTGGCAAACAATCTCTTAAAGGGGCTGTATAGCAGGAAGTCAGTAAAAAGTACAGTTTTGTACCTACCATAAATGTAGATGTTCGAGGATCCACATTGCTGCAGTCCTAACTATTGGGTAGTCCGCTGTCCAGTCGGCCCGAATACCAAAGTATATGGCTGACGTCGGTCAGGGCGCATTAGACTGACGTCAGTACGTCAGGGTACTAATGCGCATGACCGACGTCATATCCTCAGTCTTTTCTTGCCCCAGATGTCAGAAGACCCTGAAAAGATAAGGCCAAAACCAAAAACTCCAAAAATACCTGCACCAAAAATATGTACAATATATACAAAATTACCAGAACATAACCTCACCTGCACAACCACCCCTAAACACAGAGGGGAAGGAGGGAGGGTAAATTGGACTGCAGCAATGTGGATCCTCGAACATCTACATTTATGGTAGGTACAAAACTGTACTATGTTCTTCATTCCACATTGCTGCAGTCCTAACTATTGGGTAGAATCCCAAAGCAGAGGTAAGGGAGGCTGGCAAATCATAAGGAATTAGGAACTGACAACATGCCTTGCAAAATAGCTGTGGCAAAACCAGCCCTAGACTTAGAGTAGAGAGGAAGGTGATAATGCTTAGAGAAAGTATGCACTGAACTCCAAGTAGCTGCCTCCAAAATATCCTTAGTTGCCACCCCCCTTAGAATTGCAGTTGAAGTGGCAGTAGCCCTAGTGGAATGAGGCCTAATCCCAGCTGGAATCTCCTTACCATGATGGGAATAACAAAATGCAATGCAAAACCCAATCCACCTAGAAATAGTTTGTTTTGACACAGGCCTGCCCTGCGAACCCAAAGCAAAAGAAACAAACAACTGCTGAGACTGCCTAAAATCCTTAGTCCTGCTCAAATAATAACGCAATTGCCTGTGTACATCTAAAGTGTGCAAAATCTTTTCCCCTTTATTTTGGGGATCTGCATAAAAAGTGGGCAAATGAATAGTTTGGTTTAAAGCCACACTAGAAACCACCTTAGGCATAAAGGAAGGATTAGTACGTAAAGATACCCTATCCTTATGAAAAATCAAAAAAGGCTCTACTGCCATAAGGGCCTGCAACTCAGAAACCCTTCTTGCAGAAGTAATGGCTAACAAAAAAGCAGTCTTCCATGACAAGTATTTCAATTCAGCAGTAGCCGCAGGCTCAAAAGGTTGTAGAGTAAGTTTCTCCAACACAAAATTGAGATCCCAAGCAGGAGTAGGAGCTCACGTGGGGTCTTATATTCTTTGCCCCTCTAAGAAATTGCTTGAACAAAGGATGCGAAAACAATGGTGGGTCACAATCATAGTGAGCTGAAATTGCTGCAGCATGAATCTTAATGGAAGAGAAAGACAAACCTTTGTCCAATAACTCAGTAAGATATTGAAGAGCCACACTCAAATTAGGCTCAGAAATCTCTAAATTGTTTGCTGCACTCCAAAATAAAAATCTTTTCCATTTTTCGTACACTTTCCTTGTACTAGGTCTCCTGGCTTCCATAATCACATTTAAAACTTGTTGAGGAAGTTGAGACCTGCTGTCTTTCAAAACAGAATATGCCAGGCTGTTAGATGAAGAGAGTGAAGCTTGACATTGAGCAGGTGACCGTCCCTCTGAGACAACAGGTGTGGAATCAAGGGTAAAGGCCATGGAGGCTTCCTTACCAGACTCCTCAGTAATGGGTACCAGTGCTGCCGAGGCCAATCTGGAGCTATTAAAATCATCCTTGGCTTGTCTTGTCTGACCTTTAGAAGCACCTTTGGGAGAAGAGGCAGAGGTGGAAAAGCATACACATGAAGATTTTTCCAACTGAAAGAAAGAGCATCCACTTTCCAAGCTGTGTGATGAAACCTCTTTGTGCAAAACTTTGGCAGCTGGTGGTTTAGTGGAGAAGCGAACAGATCTATGTCTGGAGTTCCCCATGACACTGTCAATTTTGAAATACATGAAGATCCAGTTTCCACTCGTGGGGATCCATGATTTGTCTGCTTAACACATCTGCTAAGGAGTTCTGTGCTCGGCAGAAACCTTGCCTGAAGAGTTAGTTGCAAGCTGGGCGCAGTCTCCCATAAAATCATTGCTTGCCTGCACAATGGGTAAGAATGTGTTCCCCCTTGTTTGTTGATGTACCACATGACAGTTGTGTTGTCTGTTAGAATCAACACCTGCCCTGGAAGAAGTAACTCCTTGAAAGCCATTAATGCAAACTGGACTGCTAACATCTCTTTCATGTTGATATGTAGATGCTGTAGTCTGGCAGACCACTTGTCTTGTATCCACTTTCCATTTAGATGAGCTCCCCAAGCAATGTCTGAGGCATCTGTCATTAGAATCTGACTCGCCTCTGGCTGGGTCACAGAGAGTCCCTTGTTTAGGTGACATTCCTGAGCCCACCACAAGAATTCCTTTTGAATGCAAGGTATTATTTGAATGACAGTGTCCAAATCCTGGCAGTGCTGTGTCCATACATTTTTGAGATACCATTGCAGCTTCCTCATATGCAGTTTGGCATTGGGAAGCACCAGAATACAAGATGCCATGAACCCTAAGGCTTGAAGGACTGTCCTTGCAGTCAGCCCGGACTGAAGAGATAGTTGATGGAAGTAACTGGAAAGATTCTTTTGTTTGTCCGGGGTTAAAAAGGCCATCTGGGCTGCTGTATTCAGTCTCACACCCAGAAAGCACATGTCTTGAGAGGGTACTAGACTGGACTTTATTTCGTTCACAGAATACCCTAGGCATCTTAGCACTGCTATGACATATTCCAAATGCTGTAGAAGGTCTTCCTTTTCTTGAGCCAGAATCAGGCAGTCGTCCAAGTAAGGATAGATTTGAATTCCTTTTAGCCTGAAGTAAGCTATCACTGGAGCCAGAACCTTTGTGAATACTCTGGGTGCAGTAGATAAGCCAAAGGGCAATGCAGAGAACTGATAATGAGAATTTCCAGCTCGAAAACGCAGATACTTCCTGCAACTTAGTCTTATAGGCACATGAAGGTAAGCTTCCTTGAGATCTAAAGTTACCATCCAGTGATCTTTGCCCAGCAGAGGTAAAAGCTGTTGTAACGTCAACATTTTGAACCTGGGAATGTCCAAATAAGTGTTGAGGATAGATAAATCCAAAATTGGTCTCCACGTGTTCCCCTTCTTCGGTACTAGGAACAGTCGAGAATAAAATCCTAGGCCCTTTTCTGACACAGGAACTGGCTGAATGGCCCCTATTTGGAGCAACAGAGAAATCTGCTTGTGAGCCTCTTTTCTTTGTAGAGGAGGAATGTCTGGCATGCCTTTGAAAGGAGGCAAGGTATGGAAATAAAACCTGTAACCGTGGTGAATGATATCCAGAACCCATCTGTCTTGGGTAATTAAATCCCAATTTTCTTTGAAAAGAGACAGCCTTCCTCCCAAAGGTGCTGCCAGGCGAGAATGCACTGGCAGCTGAAAAGGCAGGTCATTGGGCCTGCTTACGAAAGGACTGACCCCTGCCCTCACCAGAAGTCTGAGCAGGGGAACTCCCTGTCCTAGGCCTAAAAGAACCTTGAGCTCTGCCCCTACCACGTCTAGACCTACCCCTAGACTGGGAATCATAAGCAGGATAAGTCCATCCCTTAGTAGGCCAATTTCTACTAAACTTCGGAGGCTGCACCTGCAAAAAATCTTTAACAGTTTGCATAGACTTAGCCTTGCCCTCCATTTTCTTTAAAACTGCTTCCACAGGCGAACCAAACAACACATCAGACTGCAAAGGAGCATCCAAAATCCTTGTTTTAACATGCTCAGCCAAATTCTGATCTCTCAACCAGGCATGCCTACGAAGAACAGAACCAGTGGCAGCCACCCTCGAGGAGGCCTGCACAGCATCAAAACCACACTGCAAGGAATGTTTACCCACCTGTTCAGACACATGAACTAAATCCTGCAACTCTTTACACTCAATACCTTCTGCCAGAGCATCCACCTTAGATTTCAATTGTGAGAGGAGGTAATTCTGATATTTTAACATGTGAAACTGACAATTCAACGCCCTCATGGCTAAAGTGGAAGAAGTATACACTTTCTTTCCCCATCTATCCAAAGCCCTTGCCTCTTTATCAGGAGGAACAGGATTTTTAACAACAGAGGCCTTCACACCTTTAGGCCCCTGAGAGACAGTTTCCGGGTCTGCCCTAGGACTCTTAAAAAGATACTTATGAGCTTCAGGCACCCTATAGTACCTATCTGGTTTAACTGGGGCAGGAGGCAAAGAATCAGGATTCAGGGATGCCTCTGCAAAAACATCTTCCACCACATTCAGAACAGGAGGTATAGCTAAAGGCCTATGCTGGGGTAAAAACAAGAATTCCCTAAGCCTCTTTCTGGAATCAGAGAAATCTTGACCTTCCCATTTAAAATGCTCCCTCATGGAATGCAGAGTCTCTGAAAATGAAAAATCCTCAGGAGGAGAAGCTGAAGGAGTAGAATCATCCACATCAGAATCAGAATAAGGAGGATACTCCTGCAAGTCTTCAGCCGAAGACTCTGAAGCCTCCGAACATTGCTCAAAACTCTCAAACTCAGGTTCCACCCTAGGCCTCTTATCAGGAGGGGGCATAGAACCTCTAATCATAGTAATCAAATCCTCTGCCATTTTAAGCATATGTTTCTTAGGCAAAGACCCTGAAGCACTAGGAGAAACCCCCACTGAAGCTAAACTTGGCCTGCCTCTCAAAGAAGCCTTGGAAACAGAAGGGGAGGCTCTAACCACCTTAGGAAGAGAGGGAAGAACAGCCACCTGAGAAGCCCCCTCAGCCTGGCCTACTTCCTGAGAGGATACATCCTGCAACAGTAAAGTCTCTCCCTGAGACTCCAAAGAAACACTAGGCAGAACCTCCGGCTCCACTGAGCCTTCTAAAGAACCGACGTCAGGGACTGTCGGTTCTTCTACCCTAGGCTTTGCCGCTTTGTCCTTGCGCTTTTTGGTCGAAGCGGGCGTCGGAGCATCCGACGGCATTTTATAATTACAACGCTTCCCAAAAACTAACCTGGCACAGTCCAACCTTCTCTTAATAGTGAGTTTGTTAAACCTAGCACAAGAGCGGCATCCAACAACGTCGTGCTCAGGCCCTAAACAAGGTATACACAAAGTATGGTAATCCCTATGAGGTATCTGTTTCCCACAAGAAATACAGTTATTCACTTTTTCTGACATCCGGTTAAACACTGAGGCAAGAAAAAACCAAAATATTCCCCAACGGGGTACTTAGCCAACTTTGATTCGGTCTGAAACTCTGACTTCAGAAACTTTCAGAACGCCAACCTGCACTCGCAAAATTGCTTCTGCATCGGACCATGCGGCAAAAAAGACTGAGGATATGACGTCGGTCATGCGCATTAGTACCCTGACGTACTGACGTCAGTCTAATGCGCCCTGACCGACGTCAGCCATATACTTTGGTATTCGGGCCGACTGGACAGCGGACTACCCAATAGTTAGGACTGCAGCAATGTGGAATGAAGAACATCCAACACAAGCATGTTGACAGGCTATAAGCATAGGATCATACATGGAGGCGCTAGAGAAGTGCACATCAAGCAGCATAGGGAGTGTGTATTAAATTATGTCATCTATGAGAGGAACCAATGTTCCACAGTGAAGGTTAATACTACTACAGTGATTAGTACAGCAGGAACAAAAAGTATTGGTGATGCAACCTTAAGTCCACCACAGCATGCACCACATGCTCTTTAACGCACATGACAGTGGGGAGGAGCTGAAGAAAAGCACATAGCAAAGTGAAGTGGAGAATGCAAAGTTTATTGCAAAGTTATGGAGCGGAGTACATTTAGAGATCTACAGAAGGCCATCATGCAACGGTGTGCAGCAGTGATGAACATGGGAGGGCAATTACAACTAGCAGAGGGACAATCATTGCACCAGGTGATTTGTAGACAGAAGATGAGATAATTGCCACCAACATGCACAACCATCTTAAGTCTGAGTAAAATACTGATCAGCAATGAGCCTTTGCAGCATGAAACCTTCATGATTAATTGTATGACACTGGAAGACACACAATCACAGGTTCATAAGTAAGTACTAGACAACCGGTCTACAAACCATTACAAGCCTAGCCAATAAACCAAATTCAGAAGTCCCTCACAATCTCAAGGAGTGCAACAGAAGTTACACTGGAGGAGAATTTGACCTGCCCATCCAATTATCTAGGTTAGCCCTAGAAGTGACAATGTACTACTCTTTCTGACATTTAGAGGGTTTGTTCCAAATGTGGTAGATGTGCCCATGTATGCAAAATTAACAAGGGAAAGGAATCTACTTGATCTGCCTGTGTCAAACTCCTGGATGATGGATGGGACATTTTCAGCACAGATCATGACTTGCCAGCCATAATACATGACGCACTGCAGTACAGGTAAAGGAGATGTCCCGACTATGTGCAAATGGGAAGCAAGACATAAAATATGTACTAGGATGTCCTGACATGCATGTATTGACTAGCATAGCAGAGGCGTAGCACTTGAAACTGTGACCAACGTACATAATCCTGCATTTTGAAAGGATGGCAACAATGCAGCATGTATTCTCAGTGGCAGGACTCCAGGGCTGCCTATTGTATCTTAGCCATCTTAGTAACATGAGAGCTGAAGAAATGCAGATTGCATATGAAATACTACAATGTACCCTCAGCACTAGCTGGAGGTGAAACCCTAGGTCCTCCTAGTCTTCCTGCTCCAAAAACATAACCCTGCAGTGTACAAGAACCTGTGCAGGTGGCTGTTGGATGCCAGTAAATACCTATTCCCATGGTTTGAAGACCCATATATCCTGGAATGACCATGGCCACATGCAACCAGGGTGAATAAATGAGACCATCTAACACGGCTGTTCCCACTGACATTCTGGTCAGAGAATGACCAAAACAATGGAGGACCTACCATGTACCACAGTATGCTGCCTTGTCCCACAGTCTCTGACCCACACACACACACACACACACACACACACACACACACACACACACACACACTGTAGATTTAATATATGTCTGTCTGTCCAGCTGTGGCTGTTTTTCAGAAAATTCAGTCATTCCTTTGTTGCAAGTCAGCCTAGCTGTCATGATAAAAGTATGTTTAATTGCCATTATATAATATCCATCCTCAAATTATAGCCAGCAATTCACTTTGTTGAATTACTGTTTGTTTGCTTACTGCATACTGCCTTTCCCAGTAGTCACTGTCAGCCTGCAGCTACTTATGTTAAAGTTATTAAACTTTTTGTTTACAGGTCTGCAACCCCTGCTGTGAGGATATGGGCTGCATTCATATCCTGATAAGCAGGCACGTGCCCCTGCTGGCAAACAACTTCTCCTGTCTGCCCCAAATGCATTTCCCAGCTAAAGCATTCACGTCAGCTACCCATATTGGTGCAGCACTATCTGCAGTGTGGGTGTTACTTCATTGCAGTCTGCCATTCGGCTTTGTCCTGCACCAAGCTATATTCCAAACCCTGTGCCTGACCATTACTTCCACAGGTGTTTTCTTTGTCAAGTCCTATGCACTGGACACTTGTATTGTTCACAGAGCTGTCCAGTCCTGCCCCCCCCCCAAACACACATTGACTGTTTGATGATCTACTTTTACCCCACAAAGTTTCTGTCTTCACTAAGGAAATGTTGCTGTGTTGCACTCAGGCTGTCTCTTTCTCTTGTTTCTCTGGACCTCTGAAACTGACAAAGGTGTTTTTTTTCTACAGCCACTGTGATGGGCTGTATGAAGTGGCTGAACTTCCTGGAGTTCTTCGCACCTTTATAGGTTGCTCTGCTATCCTCGCATTAACTGCTCCCAATGCTTAGCGCTCTGTTTCACATTTTCATCTTTTCAGTCAACTACTACTTCAGTCCCCAGCTTTCAGTATTGCACGACACATTTTACTTTCCTTTTATTAAGTGTTGATTATCCAAGAAAATCAAATCAGGGTTGGGAGGGATAGAAGGAACTCCTGAAGGATGAAAAACAACATCTGCATGGGCCACTAAGACACACTAGGATCTCCTTTGACTTGGATTCCATGGCTTTGAGAAGAACTTTTTGCAACTGCAGAAGTGGGAGAAACACATAGAGGAGACTTTTTTTTTTACCAAGTCTGAGTTAAAATGCATTTGGCTCTATTACTATTGAAATGAGGAATTATTAAGAAGAACCTCTTACATTTGGTATGAGGGGGGACAAAAAGACTTCAGACCACATATCCTCACATCCTGAAAATCATCTTTGCTGATGGACTGATGTCCCATTTATGTAGTATCAGGATGTTTTGCATAACTGCTCTGCCAAACGGGGTGCCCATAGCACATGGACTGCTAATAAGACTCTGGTTTCTGAAGTCTCTCCTCTAAATGTGCATGGCTTCCCTGCAAAACGGTTGCTAATGTATAAAAATGCAGACATTCTAGCCATCTGTATGAAAACAGGATATGGAAGAATATATTACTCAAAAACTTAGAGAAAGAAACTCTTTCATATCCAAGTATAGTATATATAGTTTAGTATATATACTAGTATGAAATCAGAGTTCTTCCTTGGACCAATATCTTTATGCCATATATAACAGCAGTGTCCTCCCCAACCAAGGCAAGAGACATCAACAGTAAGCATTATTTTGAAAATTTAATTCACAAAGGGTTTGCCTACGGCGACATTGGCTGAAGTCAACCACCAATGCTGATGTTTCTTTTAAGAGGCAGAACTCTTGATCACATTTTCCAATACATCCAAGTCCTGAGACCATTGGATCTTGAAGATCCAATGTGAACCCTCCAATGGAATATTGCATGAGGGGCCACTAAAATTTCTACTACCTGAGATAAAGCATTACCCACAATTTGATCATACAATAAAAAGAATGTGTGGAGAGAATATCTAAGATCCTTTCTAGGGATAAAAATACCCTGCTATGTTTAGGTATCCAGACAACAGCCTCTGAAAGTCATGAGCTATGCTTTTGTTAGGCAGGTCTTTTGGTTGTTCACAGTGATCTTTAAGGAGTGAAAGGTTTGGATCAGAAAGTCTTTCTCTTGGAGAAGACACTTTTGATGTTGACCACTAGGAACCAGTTCTCTTAACAGTGAGACAAGTTTGTTCCATCTAATTACAGGAAAGTAGCTACTACTGATGCAACCTGCCAACTTTCTATTTGTTGAAGTAAAGACAAATAACAGTCTTCTGAACTAGAAATGGACCAACTCTAGTTAAAAAGTATAGGAATTTTCTTGACCAGTTCCTGAATTTCACGTTCAGGAATCCTGAAGATCTAAAGAGCACATGTAGACTTATTTGGACAGCAGTGGGGGTAGAGGTTTTTTCCTCTCAAACCTGCCAACCATTCATTTTTTCATAATCAAAGTAATATGTTTTCTCGATTTAACAGCCAGTCATGGTGAAGCCATCATCCAGGCAACCATGAGTGGGTTCTGGTGTTCTAATTACCTTTCACCCTAGCCATGACATGGACGTCAGTAATGCAGGAACTTCAGTGCTGGCCTGATGACACCTATACTCTTGCACAAGTGCTTAAATCCAATCACAATGCATTCACACTCCCTGGCAGCTCTATGAACACACGCTGGTCATTTTCAGCTGCTGTACTTTCAGTGGCCATTATTTGGGATCAGTATAACAGTGGATAGGGTTGCTTTACTCCTCCTGAAATGCCTAGGTCCTACATTACCAGCATAGCTAAATGATCCCAGGTCATCTAGGCAATAGTTAGGATTTTATCCCTTTACTCCATGGAACTGGCTCAATAAAGGAGCATTGAAAAGTGACCATATGAAAGGATTCTTTTGGAATGAAGTTCTTAACGTTATTTAAATCCAATACTGATCTTAGGTCTCATTTTTGGGAGGACAAAAAAAAATGCAGAACAGCAGCAGCTATAAGTGTCCACTCGGCTTGTGGGACCTCCCAGATTGCTCTTTTCTCAAGCAACATGTACATGTACTTTCTTAAAAATCATTTTTTTTTTTTTACAAGGCATATTTTGGTGATGGGAAGAAAGGGGTATAGAAGGGGAAAACAGCTTTAAATAATATATTCTTGCAATAGTTTCCTTTACCCACTCATTGATGGCAATCCTGACTCAAAGTGGTACGCAGAGGAGGAACATCTTCCCTCCAGCCACCTCCATCTTAGGTCTTAGGTCTATATTAGAACATCGAAGTTTCAAAACTTTGAATGTTCTAATATCGACCCATATTCAGTGAATGTTGAAAATATCGAAGCAACAGAAAATCAAATTTATTCCTATGGAAAGAATTTGGTTGTCCGTTTCTGTTGCTTCGGTATTTTCAGTGCTGTGGTGGAAAGTTACAGGTCGGGTTCAGGAGAGTGAGCGACTGAGCGTGGGTTACGTGAGTTAGGGTTAGGCCGCGGGTGAGGCGAGTGTGCGATAGTGATGGACCTTAGGGTTAGGGTTAAGTTAAGTGGATAGTTAGTGGTGTATGTATAGTTTAGTGCAGGGTTAGGTGTAAGATTTTAGGTGTATGTGTGTGGATTGCTGTTTGTTTGGTGTGCTTGTGTTGTATGTATGTGCTTTGGAACAGTGAATTTTTTCCCTAAGAAAAAATTTGCTGTTCTGTACGTTTGATGTTTTCAGCTTTCATTGAATAGGGTTCAATATTAGAACATTCAAAGTTTTGAAACTTCGGTGTTCTAATATAGACCCTCCATCTTGGAGTAGCAGACTGCAAGGACTGCTGTATCCTTCATGTGCCTGCCTGCAGTCTCCCTAAATTCACCAAGGACCTTGACCTCTGGACTGCTGCTCTCATTGGTATTAAGAAGAGGCAGTTTGTACATACCCTTGAAATTCTTGGTTTTGAGGCTATGGGTTTCAGTGAAAATTGCAGTCTGCATTCGTGTGAAGTAGCATTATCAGGTTTGAAATTTCATACACACATAATATTAAGGTTTGTCCTTTTTTCTTCATAGGTTTAAGTGACTCATCAATTTCTGGACCAAACAGCAAGAAACCATTAAAGAATGAAGCTATAAAGGTGCCTTGACATAGTACACTGATGCAGTAAAGTAGAACCAGGAATGCTGACATATGGCTAGCATATACAGAGCAGATCATTAGGCAACCACTCGTCTATATTGTACTATCTTATTATGAAAACAGTGAACACTATTTCATCGTACTGATATTATCTAAACAACAAAATATCGAACAAACGGAACAGCAAATTTTTTCCCAGGGAAAAAAATTCACTGCTCCATTAAAAAAAACAAAAAAAACAAACACAAATTTAAGTGGGGGGCTTTGCCCCCCACAACCACCCTACTTAAATATACCAAGTCCGAGATCGCATCATAGTGGAGAAAATGGCAAAGTCCCGAAGACGGCCCACTGAATTTTTTCCCTGGGAAAATATTCAATGTTCCGTGACTTCGCTATTTTGCCATTTCGACAGTATCGGATCGACTAAATAGCATTCGCTATTTAGTCCATTCGATACTGTTATATAGACCCTGCAACCACTGGTTGAAGATGATGTTTGGGCCTTACATGTTTCATTAAGCCCACTGATTGGCATTTACTTAACAGAATGGTATAGCAAGTTTCACCAAAAATACAGTATATAAATTAGGTAAACTTAACTCCTTTATGGATAGAGTGGGGGGCATAAGTACTTGCTTTCCCAATTTATCCAAAGCCTCTGAATTTCTTTCTTAGGATGGATAGTGGGAGGCTGGATATGATGTGTCTTTTTCAGAACCAGAGTAGAGTCACTGAGGCCCAGCATGGGAGTTTCTACCCATAATGAACACTCACTGGGGTATGGGTCCTTTAATCCATCTTTCTGAATCACACTCGCTGGGCATTCCCAGTGTACAGCAGTGAAGGGACCACCCAGGAGACCTTTGACAACTATTTCTTGAGGAGGAAACTGCATCAGTGGGACATCTCCCAGGCCCCTGCTTGTAAAGGTTTCATTTCCGAAGCCCCTGCTTACACTTATCAAGGGTACCAGAACTTGTCAGAGATTTGGGATGTATGGCAAGACTTAAAAAGGCCCTTCTGGTCATTAGCTTAGTACACACATATGAACCTATGAACCTCACCCTCTTCTACACTCACCTAATATAACCAAATTTAAGAAAATCAAGACAACAGAGAAGGGAAACAACCATATTCATCACCTTCAATATCTTCTGAGATTTGTCCATACTCTATGAAAGGCTGTACAGATTTTGTCTTTTGTGGACTTGTTTTAGGTTTCTTGATTTCAGGAAAGTATCTGCCTACCTGTTGATTTGCTAGGTTGATCTACTGTTGCAATATGGGAAGGATGAACCACTAGATAGAGAGGGAGGGGATGAAAAGGAGGCTGGTTGGGGCTAGAGTGCAGAGACCAGCCAGCAGGGAACCTCAACTGAGCGGAGTGCAATAGTTTGCAGCTCAAATCCTGACTAAGATAATACAGTCTGTAAATGAGCAAGGAGTGCCACTCTTTGCACCTGTGCATAAGTTAGTGAAAACGTTAGCAATAGTTAAGGAACTGTGAAAATACCACCAATGGCGGAGGAGCAGACATCTCCCCATCTCAAATTAGGTGAGTCAATGTTAGAAAAGAGAAGTCGGGTAAAATGATATCAGTAGGCAAGTACCAGTGGGATAACCAAATCACCTAGTGCATTATAGTCTCTGTGTACAAAAATAAGGAAGATATTTACAAATGTGAAAAAATGGAAATAAGGAAGGTCCAACTGGGCATTCCTATGCTTGTAGAAAACATCATAACAAGGTCCCAAGGAAACTGATTTTGGCAATCCCATGACAGTGTGACGTCTCAGAAACATTGACAGAATAAGTACAGTCTGGGAAGAGGGGCCAATGATAAAATCAAGAACAGTGTTCAGATTCACAAGGGTCTCCCTGAGAGTGTGGGTACACATCAGTATTAAGCTCTGAAGCCTCTCCTATTCATACAATGATATACTACATCAGCAGACAGGACAGACTGGCAAAGCTGTTGTTTACAGATGACTAGACATTACAAGCACACTTTGAATAAGAACTTTAACAAATACAGGAGGATTAGCATGCAAAACTGAAGACACATGGGATGAAGCTGACTGCAGGCAAGACAATGATGATGACAGCAAATGGGAATCAGAAGTAACTAAAAACTGAGATAGAAGAGAAAATAGTGAAATGGATTAATACCTATTTGGGAGGTATGGTTGAGGAGAAGGGAAGTCATCGGTTGGCACAGTGTCATGGGTGCTGTGCGTCAGAAGAATGCCATAGAATGGCAAAGACACTGAAAAGTAAGATATAGAACACAGTGATGTGACCAGTGCTTCTGCGTGGTACAGAAAACTGGGCAGTAAAGGCAAAGCAGCTGAGGAAATTTGAGGTGATGAACTGACATGGATATATGGATACACACTTTGGGAAAGATAAAAAGTTAGTGCATTAGAAAAAAACGCTGAAGAAGTCCCAATCACAGAGAAAATCAAGGTGAACAGATTATGATGGTTTAGCCACATGTGCAGAAAAGTGAAACATGATTTGCTAAAGCAGATTTGTGATAAACAGGAAGAAAGTAAGAAGGAATGAGAATGCCCAACCAAGAGATGTGCGGATTGTATGATAGAAGATCTGTGGCCTTCAAAGACGTTAGGAGAGTTGCTCTGACATCATTGTGACTAACATCTGTTGAAATAGAATTGAATGAAACATTATCTGTCTGGCAGGATTCAAGGAGGCAAACACCTGTACAGTGATATTGTAAGATTGACACCTGTTTTGCTGCAGTGTGATGCCTTTGGTAAGAAAGTGCCTACAACTTTTCTATTAGCCCCTCCACCTCAGGTCTCTGGCCACTGACTAGCACCAACTTTTTTTTTGTCCCATACAGCTCTCTGGCTATTGATGGCATCTCTGGACCCCACTCTACCTCTTCAGCCAGTGTCCAGACAACCCTTCTTGATCTGGGCTACTTCTAGTAAGAGGACATAGGAAAGCATACCTCTCTACTACAGGTGGCCAGTGGTGAAGACTGGTTAGTTTATGCCTTGGTACTGCAATAGAATTTTTTTCTGCATGTTGTGTGTAACTGCTTCCCTGTGGAAGGGCATATTGAGGAAGTGAGACTTATTACCTACTGCTTGGTAGGCCTTGTGAAGTCCAGCCAATACGCCACCGGACTGCCACCAATTAAATGTGACATCACTTACTATCCTGGGTCAGTAACTTAGCAGCTTCAATCCTCACTACTGACTCCAATGTGAGGCTGCCACTTAAACAGGAGTAATATTTCACAATTTCCTCTAAGAGCACAACAAGAACACACACTATAATCTGAGACTGGACTGTATACTTCTGTCCACTCCTAATATAACTCCTTATTACAGACTTCAAATCAATGTGTCCCAGTTTAAGACCTCTGGTACTCGCATTCAAAGTAAATTTAAATCTCAAACATCCAAACACTTCTGGGAAAGCATGACATAGATTTCCAGCAGTGTCCCTTCCCCAAATAATAATGTAATGCTGCCCACCAATCAGAATGCTTTTATGCCCTTCTAACGGGGTGTCCAATTATGAAAATTAAATATCATAATAAATGACAGCTATGACCAGGCCGTCAAGGTGACCTGAGAAGTATCAAACAGGTTTAATCGCTCTCTAATCTCTACAGAACACATTTATTTCCAGCCACAACATAAAGTAATGAAAAACATTTAATAATAAGTAAAATTATTACAAGAATGTGAATCAATAACTTTCAACAAACTCTAGAATTCAAGCACCAAAAATGTAAAATTAAACCACAGGATAGAAGTCCATCATTCTAGGAAAACTGAATAACTAAACTTTCCTATTCTAACTACAGAATACTGTCCTTAATCTAATCTAACACATAACAACAAGGCAAATGCAGGCTTACTTTTTTTGGTGAGTTCTCTTTCCTTTGGGTATCACTGCACACCACTGTAACTGACTGTGACTCTTCACAAACTGCTCAACACTTGACTAACTGCACAACTTAAAGTCTCAACTGTCTTATTTTAAAAATAACAGTCAGTTGTTTGAAAGTTATTTTTCCTATCAACCAACTGTTCAAATAATCACCTTGCTCCCAGGAACAGTCTAATGACATCACCTAGTGTTCAGCTGATTCTCCACAGTCCTTTGGAATCTCCCTCACAAACATGTATAATTAGAAATGTATCAAAACACTGACAGATTTTTAAACATTCTGTTTAAACAGGGAAATACTCAACATTTAAAAAACTTACTTACATTTCACAATTAAAACATGCTGGCATACAATGCAAGTTAATCTGAAATTATACACAAATCTCCTGCAAGACATGTTAACACAAATGACATTTTTTTTTCATTTCTTCACAGGCATGTCTTCTGCCCCGAACTGTTGCTATACCAGATAGTCTCCAACAGGTGGCAGTAATGCAGTTGTCAGAAATCATCTCCCTTTGCTCAAACATTAAATCTAATTAATAATAAAATGCTATAGGACAAATCGCTCTTAATCTTGTAATTCCAAAAATGTGGAACACTACCTATCTGGATGTGGAACAAATGGGCAAAATGTGGAAGACCTCAGTTGAGGAACAAATTGGCAAAATTTACAACACTTAAGAATAACTTCAACTAGGAAATTCATGGTACACACAACAATTTTTGCTTGCTTTAATACAGTTCTTTTGATAAATTAATCTTCTTCTCTTTCGGCTGTTCCCATTAGGGGTCACCACAGTGGATCATCTGTTTCCATTTCTTCCTGTCCTCTGCATATTGCTGTGTCACACCAACCACCTGCATGTCCTCTCTCACCACATCCATAAACCTTATTTTAGGCCTTCCTCTTACCTGGCAGCTCCATCCTTAGCATCATTTTCCCAATATACCCAGCATCCCTCCTCAGCACATGTCCAAACCAACGCAATCTCGCCTCTCTGATTTTGTCTCCAAACCGTCCAACCTGAGCTGACCCTCTAATATACTGATTCCTAATCCTGTCCATCCTTGTCACACCCAGTGCAAATCTTAACATCTTTAACTCTGCCACTTCCAGCTCCGACTCCTGCCTTTTTGTCAAAGCCACCATCTCCAACTCATACAACATAGCTGATCTCACTACCCTCTCGTAGACCTTCTCTTTCACTCTTACTGGTACCAGTCTATCACAAATCTCTCCTGACACTCTTCTCCACCCATTCCACCCTACCTGTACTCTCTTACACACTCGCCATTAATCTGAACTGTTGATCCCAAGTACTTAAACTCATCCACTTTCGCCAACTCTACTTCGTGCATCCTCACCATTCCTCTATCCTCCCTCTCATTCACACACACATATTCAGTCTTATTCCTGCTGACCTTTATTCCTCTCCTCTCTAGAGCATATCTCCACCTCTCCTGGGTCTCCTCCACCTGTTCCCTACTCTCACTACAGATCACAATGTCATCTGCAAGCATCATAGTCCACGGGGCCTCCTGTCTATCTAGTCTGCCAACCTGTCCTTCACCATTACAAATAAGAAAGGGCTCAGAGCTGATCCTTGATGTAATCCCACCTCCACCTTAAATGCATCTGTCACTCCCACTGCAGATTTCACCATTGTCACACTACCCTCATACATATCCTGTACCACTCTTACATACTTCTCTGCCACTCCTGACTTCCTCATACAATACCACAACCCCTCTCTAGGCACCCTATTATATGCTTCTCCAAGTCCACCAAGACACAATGCAACTCCTTCTGACCTTCTCTATATTTCTCCATCAACACTCTCCGAGCAAACATTGCATCTGTAGTTCTCCTTCCCGGCATGAAACCATACTGCTGATCACTAATCATCACCTCCCTTCTTAACATAGCTTCTACCACTCTTACCCATAACTTCAAGCTGTGACTGATCAGTTTTATCCCTCTATAGTTACTACAGCTCTGCACATCATTTTTAAAAATAGGTACCAAAACACTTTCTCCACTCCTCAGGCATCCTCTATATTTACTATTTATCTTTTGATAAATTAATATGATTCATTATTATCACCCATGGATATGCATTTAAAAATGTCTTGACGACTGCATAAAAGATTGTTTCAATGTAGAACAGCAAAGAAAATGGAACTTCTAAGATATAAAATAACGAAGTTCCTTTTAACAAGCTACAGTTGAGAGTTATGATAGGTCATTAACAATTACACACAAAATTCTACCTTAACACCAAATTCATCCAGCTATATTAATTCTAATTTAAAATATTTAAAAAGTACACACTCAAAAACCCTGGTGTAAAAAGTAGGCTTTTTAAAATTAATTTCCGTTTCCTTTACTAAAGAAATCATCGTAAGTACTAGCTGTAAGAAAAACAAGACTGGAAAATGAACACATTTATATATTGGTTTAACTGTCTTAAAATAACTACATTACTATAAGCCAACAGCATTACCCATAACTATAGACTGGATTCAGTAGAATGATCGATTATATAAAACTATCAGATGATATTTATTTAACATTGGTTTACCGGGAAAGTTAGACTTGGAACGAGTCAATTTTCCAAGGAGGCCTGGGGAGAAACGCTCCAAACGCATGTCTTTGTAATGTGGGAGGAAACCCACCTGAACTCAGGGGTGAAATGCAGACTCCGCACTGAAGGCACCCCAGCCAACAATCGAACTGGAGAACCTTTTGCTGTGAGGCGACAATGTAAACCGGTGCACCACTGCACCATTCAAATTACAGATTATGATAAACTGCTTTGAAAGAATAGCCTAGTCTATTCATTTTTAATGAGAAAAGTCATCAAAATCAGTGCAATCAGAAATCTATAAAAAAAAAATAATTTCCTTTTGGCTGACACTAACTTAATATACTGCTTATAAAATTAGCTAATTATTTGCTTATAACATGTATAACTATAATTGTAAATTGTTTATTGTAAACCTTTTTTATCGGAGTTACATCATTTCGACTAGTTATTGTTGATCTAATGTCATGTTTTGGATTTTCCAGTGAATAACACAACCTATAAGATGATGTTAAATCACAAGTCACTGCTATCAGAAATGTATTTGAAATGCATACTACAAACTAATTATCCAGATTGGGCAGAGATTGATAAAAGGTTTACTTCTAGCTTTTGCTAAAAAATTTACTTATTTGCCTGTTTTGAAAAGCTGAACATGTTCCTTCAGAGTAGATTTCATACACCAGATAAAATCCAGAAAATGATTAATACAAATGTATACTTGTTGTTGGAAATGTAACAAACTTAATGAACAGTGACACAAACATCACTGTAAATGGTATCATGATTTTTGGGTAGCTTTCAAATATTTGCTCAGTCCTTGCAGACAGATAAATTTCAATTCATGAAATATTTGGTACTGTTAAATACTTCAATGCCTAGTTGTCTTGGAGTTTGTTAGCTGCAGTTAGGGAAACTTAATAGACATGGGAGAAAAACTATGGGCCAGATTCATTAAAGCCTACACGCTCTCTATTCAAGAGCAACCCTACAGCATTTTTTTGTGCTTTCTAGTCTCTCAGAAAGATTACACTAAGTGTACATGTAGTCTACACTTTGTGGTAACCTTTATGAATCCCCCTCAAGAAAATCAGTAGAGAAACTAAACTTAAGAGGAAGATGTGAGTTATGTTTACACTGTCTGTTTACTCAGAACGGTGTACACTTAGTGTACGTGTTCATGAATCCTAGGGTATAGCTCCGCCTTTAACTTATTTTTGAAATATACCAACAACATTTATGAAAGAGAACATGATTCTATAAGAGTCAGAGTCAAAGAACTGGCAAAAATATACATTTTGACCAAACTGGAAGGTGGGGATTCATAACCTGTCACTGTATCGTGTTAAGTGAAGTTCTCCTACAAGCGGGGATGATCAAGGTGTGCGACTCAGCAAACACAGTTACACAAGTAGGATGGCTGGTTAACAAGGTAGAGGCAGTATATATGCTAATGACCATATAATGAGTTGTGATATATGCTAATGAAGTAAACAAAACATGGTGAAGAGATTCAGAAATATATAAATGATGTGCAACTGCACTACACATGCATGAACAACGATGGCCTTATGATCACATTCAAACAGAGGAAAACCCAAAACTATGTTAGGGGTTGCCGCAGCAATAGTAAACCTGCATTTGCAAGAGGTTCTAATAGCAGCTGCCTCTGACAGTGTGCAACGTTGCCCCTGGTGGCACCAGGTTTTCCATACATGCTTAGCCTTTGATACCCTAAATCACAAAGACATAACGGACCATTACTGAGTAGACATGTACACCATACAACAAATAATGGATATGTGTCTGCCTCTTCTGCACCCCCATGGGAGTCATGGAGCACCCATCACAGTAGACACTAAAATATACTCCCAGTACATACTAAAGTATGTGTGACTTTACTTATGTTGGCTAGAGGGACCTTTCAGTGACCCACTGGAGATACAGTGGTGGTATCCTTGGCATCTGCCTCGAGAATACTTCACCAGTTCCTCAATCCCATGCTACAGCATATAAAGGAACATATGTAGTTCCCAGGTACCCAAAATGAAAGAGAACACCATGTGGAACTTCTATGCTATAGCCCATTTTTCTGAAGTAATGGGGGTCATAGACAATAAATACAATTAAATAAAGGCACCAAATGGTGAACTGAGACGTAGATATGTGAACTGGAAAGGGTATCACTTCATCAACCACCAGCTGGTCTGTAATGCACAGGGTAGCATCAACAGTGTGTGTGTGTGTGTGTGTGTGTGTGCCACTCGCACAGTTTCCTTGACTCACACATACAGCACACTTACTACTTTTAACAGTTTGAGAGGGGTGACCTCCCACAGATATCTAGTGAGGTTGCCCCACTGAGAAATCCATACAACCCAAAACAGCAAGGTTACAACCATGCCCTACTGCAAACCAGAAACACAGAACAAGTGCTTGAGCTGCTGAAGTCATGATTCCACTGCCTGCATACATCTGGTATGTATGTGTGCAAAAATTCTGTGTGTGTCATTTTACAAAATATAATCCTGAGGAAGCACACAGAACAGGGTGCAATGGCCAGGGAGCACAGGTCCAGGCACCACAGGAGCAGCAGCTGAAACATGTGAGGAGTCAGAAGATGAGCCAGCAGGAAGAGATGACTAAGCCAAATAGAGGTAGGTGTAATATTCCATGGCATTAGCTAAGAGCTTCCCTACATAACTATGTAAGAGCTATGCAGACAGACAGTAAAAATGGTGATACAGAAACACCAGACTGTGCTTACCTATACATAGGCTGGCCACTTTGTGTATCAGACATAGGCAGCCAGAGTCAAAATGTACAAAGACTAGGGTATGCTTATCATTTGTACTGGTGGGGAAGAAGCTTTACAACATAACTATACAATGCCAAGCCAATAACTAGTCCCCGTACACTCAAGGAAACCAACTGGTGTGAAAAAATACCACCGGTTTTTGAACACAATTACATAAAATAACAAAAGGTCAAGCGCTTTCGTCAAATAGACTTCCTCAGAACAATGGATATCTAAAATCACTCAGCTTTTATACCTTTAAAATCAATCAATTGACCAATTAATGAACCATTTAAAGCTACAGGAACACAATATAAATAACGTGTGTATATACTCATTTAAATACTTTTGAATCATTTGATAACGCATTAAAAAACATAAAAATAAGGATGAAAATATAAAACTTAAAAGTACAAAGGGTTGAATCAATATCAATATCAGCATATGACATCTGCACATGTAGGATGTCCACATAGCAAGTTCAAGTAATGAATTTTTCAGGCTCCTAACTTCCAAGTGTACCTCAGTAGATTCAAAGATCCAAAGTAGATTCAAAGTAAACTTTATTATCACTTAGGACCACACGAGTGTAGCCTAAATGAAATTTTGTGTAATCTCAAGAAGGTGCTGATGCAAACAGAAAGTAAAACAACACATACAAGTAAAATAATGAATACAACTAACACACAATCCTATTCCCAGTACCCATACAAAAGAGCAGAAAAATTCCAACACTTGAATACAGAATAAATATACCTTCCCTTAAGTTATAACTGCCCCATTTAAATAAAAGACACATTGCAGATTGCACATTGCCTAAGTTGTCTGTCTAATATTGCACTTGATATGGATAATATAAACAAATATTGCATTTACTTGGAATTTGTGTGGCATATATCATACAACAGACTAAATATTTGTGAACAAAAGAAAGAACTGACTTAGTTAAGAATAGAAGTAGTAGGAGTAATGTTGTTCCTAAAATGTACGCACTGAAAGGATCTGTCACACATTCAAGTGTTAACAATACTTTTAATTAATAGCCAACGGAAAAAAGCAGTGAATGCTATCAATACAACAAAATAACTTTGTAAACAAGTACACTGTCGCATTATAATTATTTTGTGAGATTCCAAGTTGTAGATGTTGGTAAGGTGTCAGTAGAATTGTACACATACTGGCCATTTATTCAACAATTATGTGAGGTCAATTGTGTGTTCCACGCTACGCATATGGAAAATTCACAACAATGGTCATGCTACCAGTAAACATCTGAAGTCAGTGTTGCTGTTCAGCATATGTTCTCAGTGACAAACAAGAACAGAGACCTTCCATGTTTCCCATATCACTGTGCAAGCTGGAACCATGATTGTACAATAACTACATTTTATTAGTATGCCATTTAACCTTCTGTTGCACCTTCTTCTGTCTTCTATTTGTCATCTCTGTTCTATCCTCCCATTTCCAACTTTAATCTGGTCAAAAAATAGATATACATAGGGCTTACGAAATTACATTCCTATTTTTATACTCCTGTGTTGCACAATGTTTGGTAAAGAGCAGTATGTCTGGTCATCAGTTAACATATGTTAATGCTAGTACACCTCCTAATGCAAGAATGAAGAAAATTCTTACTCATGAGGTTAAGACTGTGCCATCAGTCAAGTACCTGAGAACAGCATCAGTGCACATCAATAAGCTAATCGGAGATAAAAAAAAAAAACATAAAAATAATGTAAGGTGATTATGTTCTCTGTAATTGCTTCCATGGCTCAACATAGTAATCATGTAAAAGTTCATTTTCAGTGCACTGTGAGTATGGTTCTAATCCACGGAGGGTAGTATGCTGTTACACAACACTGATTTCAATGTGTAACTGCACTTCATTACAATGGATATCTTTTTACACATTTTATCCGAGAGATCTAGTGGTGTACTTGGGTAATGCTCTATTTGCTAGATTATGACTGAGCTATGCACGAGTTTGAATCCTATCATGTGTGTGTCTTTACTTAACATCTAGTGCTGCATTAACCTGAAATGTGTTTAATTGACACATGTCCTGTGAAGATATGTGGCATGTTTAGCTAATGCTGACACTTTCAGTAACATATACTCATGTGTTCATATCTTTAGTTATTTAATTTTGTACGATGTATTCCCATCATCAATTTGTACATATTGTGTTTTATAACAAAATGTATTTATGCATGTCAGTTACATTGTCAACAGTAAGTAAATAATAGGATGTAAAAACAGAATTGTCTACTGCTTTGACTATACATCCTTTACTGGTTCAGTGTATGTCATTCTACAATGGTGTGTCTACAGTCTGCAGAAGTCATACATTTCCAAGTTATGTGCGCGTCACAAGTCCTGTGCAATCTGACCCTTCCTGTGGCTACCCTAGCTAACGCAACAGTAAGGAGTCAATCTCAGTAACACTAATGAGTACATACCCACTGAGGTCTTTCCTTGAACCAAGCATGCCTTCATCATGTGCATTCAGGATTTCGTCACATTGTCAACCTACAACACAGTGCAAAATGGTATAGGCACAATACACACAAAGGAGTTAGGGGGAAAAATAAACAGCCCCTTTCTGTGTTCAATCATTGTACAACAGCTGGCACACAGCAATGGTGCTATCCATATGTGGGCAATGATAAATGACAGGTCTTGTCTTAGGGCACAACTGAGAAAAATCCTTCACTTGTACTAATGTTTTGGTGACCATCACTCAAATAAGCTTAAACTCAAGGAGCAACAAAAAACAAGAATTTTACTACAAGTTGACAATAATAGCTGAATTCTAACAGCTACTATGGCTTATTTTACTTCAGGTGTGATGTCTAATTTGTCAGTAAGGTATATAGTGGGTCTGTACCCCTGATCATTTAAGTCTGTTTAACACTGCTCATTTGGCAGTCGTCTTTATTGTTGTAACACTTCCTGCAAATGTCTGCTACATGACAAATTTAATAGAAGCTATTCTGTAGAGTCTGTGGGTAGTACAGAGGTCAACCTCTGCCTGCCTAACTCTTATTCTCGACCTCTGTGGGTAGTACAGAGGTTGAGAATAAGAGTTAGACAGGCAGAGTTTCCAATCCCTTGACGTGTAAGTCATGGCAGTGTTAATAGTGGCCACGATGAGTAGGTTCATCTCATTTATTTTGTGAATCGCTCCATGTGTGCATGCTCTGGAAGCTAAATTTCTCATGTTAAACACTGCTAACCAACTTAAGCTGGAGTCACTGTTGTACATTTAATCTCAGCAGCAAACAGAAGGAAGGTGACTTCCATGTTTCACACCTTAAAGGACCAGTGCACTACCTATATTTTTTTATATCCAGCTCACAAATGCACTTATCCCTAGTTCACGTTGCTGCACAAAGAATGGGAATGCAGGATTTGCCTTGGATGTCAATTCAGTGCCATTTTCCTGATATCTTTGAAGGAGAGACTTATGGTATAATTTCAGAGTACATTGGTGGTATGAGGAGAATACCAAGATCTTTCTGAATCTCCTTGTGAAGCATTACAGTCAAAAGCTCCTGCAGGAGGGCTATAACGGGTCTCAGTACAAACCTGATGCCTGAATAATTTGGCGAAGGCCGTCGCCTGTGTTACTGGCATCCCACTCATGAGGTAGGAAAGCTACAGTGGAATAAGCAGCAAAATGTCTGAACTCCTTAGCCAATGGGAGGCAGAAATTTGAGCCCACTTACCATCGCTGTATTATAATATAACAATTTACCCATCCAGTGCATGGCACCATACACCTCTATTTGATGCTCTCTCTATATCTTCAGCTTCTGAATAGATTGGGTGATGCATAGGGAGCGAATGTAGTGCCTAGAAGAGCACCAGGGTAAGTAAAGAGTATGCTGAGGTATGAGGTTGATTCATTAGTGACGGTTACCACTTAAAATACTGGTAAACTGCATTCATAGAGCAATACAACATATGTCATTAGTGCCATTCCATACAGTAAATATTACGGCCATGCACATCTTATGAATGCTGATGCTGCATGCCACCATTTGCACTGCTGGAGAAGTGGCTCATCATGTTAAGTCTTTGAGCACTGAAATTGTTAGGCTGGTTTTGGGTTCAAGTTCAATCCTGACCAACACAAAAATAAATTTGCTACTCCATGGTCTGTATTTACTTCATAATACTTAAATTAATACAATTATAAATAATATAATCAACACATTAAAATGAATGTGTATGTATGTCCTATGAGGAAATTATTATTGTCCTTCACTGTAATTTATGATTATTTAAATATACTTAATGCCATTTTCATTATTTTTGTAAGTTCTTCCCCCACTTTCTTTGCCCATATTTTTTTTTATTTTTCTCCATTTCTGTTACTATTATATGCGGCAGCATGGAGTCCTGGAATGACCATTCCATCACAGCCGAACATCTTCCTCACACATAGCAGCAGCACTGCCACCACCACCTCAAGAGGCACCCAGCACATCTGGGACAGAGACTGCCAGAGCAGCCTCCGCACCTGCACCACTTGAGTTAGGTAGCTCTGCCACAGGTGATGGCACAATGGTACTCACTGGGAGTGCTGTCATTGGAGGTGGTGATTTTGTCACCCATCAAGAGCTGGCAGAGCTTGCAGGGGTGATTACGGACAAGAGATTTGATGTCCACATTGGCTGCATTGAATACATGCTCCAGAGACTTGTTGAGGTGCTTCCTTATCCAGCACTGCCTGTAGTTACAGAAGCAGGACTCAGTGGTGACAGCTCCCAGGGTGCTCAGTGATTTCCCACTGTGTCAAAGCTGGCAGAGTACACATCTCCATATCCAGTATAACCTCCTTCTGGGACTATAACCTCCATGATTATGTTATGCAGTCCATTCTTTACAATTGTCCGTACAGAGTTTGTCTGATGTCTTCTTCAATAATGCACTCCCCGACCATGAGTGTGTTACCCCACACCACATCCTTCATGTCTGTCCTTCCCTGCTACCTAGCCTCCTACTTGTACATACCTCTTACATCATGGACTTCCTTCCTCAACTTCCACTCCCAAAGAAAAAAAAGGCACTTGTCTTAGACATAAATGAAGCCTCACACATAACATCTATGTGTCTGTGATTTACAAAAATTATTTGGTACAATTAGTCAGCCTACTAAGTGTGCATTTATGATGTCGTCACACAAATCTTCTAAAATAGTAAAGGTAACCATGACAACTTAGAGAAGAAGTTGAGAGATATGGTCCTAGCCTAACTCCTTTATGATCATTCCTGAATTGCTCTCCAAGTGTTCTGCCCTCTGCTTCCTTATTTTCATGTCTGGCCGATCCTCCCACTTCCAACCTTTAATTTTCTCCAAAAACACAACACACATGTGGCCATAAATGACTTATAAACAGAAATAGCTATTTATGTACTCATCCATTGCACAACAGTTATCATACAGCTGCATTGCTGGGCATTGGTGAACAGAGGGTAATGCTAGTTCTCGTCCAATGGCATACACAAAGAAAATTGCTACACATGCACTAAGACTTTGCCATCAGTCATGCACCTGGACTGACCATTGGTGCTTGTTAGTAAGCAATTCTGACATAATTAAAAAAAGCAAGTTGATTCAATTCTGTGTAACCGTATTCACTGCTTTACATATAAAATAATGTAAGGAGTCTATTTAAGTGCACTCACTGCAGGGTTCTAATCTGTTTCACCTTTTTCTTTTCAGTCTGCAACGGTCTTCCATCCAACAGGTAAAAGTAAATGCAGACAGACATCCAGAAATAAAAAACTGTAATACTTTGAACATTTTTTTTTTATTGCAAATGCTGTACAATTACTTAACATACCTCAGTTATGACCCATTAGAGACACCCTTATTTACAACTCTGGATAATGCACTGATATGCAGTGTATGACTATGAAAGTCATGGGATACACTCCATTGAGTTATATCTTCCCAGTCATACCCCTCCATCCTGCTCAATTCCTATTTAATCACCTTTATGATATCCACTTTGAGCATTGCATGGAACTGTTGAATTGCATGCACATGCAGTAAAAGTTCTGTGGCTTCACAACTTACTGCACTCATATGTAACCTATCAGTTACACAGAGCTACACAGCAGAAAACAGTCATGCTATTAGCATAAGTTGACACAAATACTTTAACACCCTCTATGGCACACTGTACACTTGTAGTGCTGTGAAACTTGCCATAAAGTTATTTGGAGGGTTGTCACCCCTGATTACTGGAATCTACTTAGCATTGTTCATTTCTCATGTTTCAGACTACTGGAACACTCATTTCATATGTGTGCTTTTTAACACTGTTGCATAAATTCTTCTGTGGTGTCAGTAGCTAGTACAACCGTCAGGAGAACAAGCATTAAGCAGGTAGAGGTTCCAGTCCGATGAGGTGAATATTGTAGCAGTTTGAGTAGCATTCTGTATCATGCAGTAATGAGTTAATACATTACTGAAGTGTAACTGACAGGTGTGGGTGTTTGATACCCTAAGTGCTGTAGTCCCTTTTAACCTTTTCATTCACACATTGTAGGCGATATCCATTCAAATGTGTGCTTTCTGATAACTGTTGTAGAACTTCTATGGCATAAGTAGCTAGCACACAGGTCATGCAACTAAGTTAGGCAGGCAGGGAATCCAATGAGGTGGATATTGTATCAGTGTGAATAAGCATTCTGAATCATGCGGTAATGAAATGAAAACAGAAAGGAAATTACAAAACACAATGAACACATGACATACAGAGCAAGAATTGTAGCAATGCACTTTATAAGCATGTTATCAGATTGAGCGGGAGCAATGAGAGTGGAAAACGGGGAATTAGTTCTGTAATTAAAGTCAAATGCCACACATTCCCTAGGTTTAAATTACCATATTTTCTATAATGTGTGCGGTAAAATTGAGATCTGTGAAATTTCAGGCAGTTGTTGCCTAACATTTTATTTAATGAAATATGTATGTTAAAAAAAAATATATATATATCTATATATATATATATCTATATATATATACATACATGCATACATATACAGGCTTACTATGTTTTGTGCGAATGACAGTCTGTCGGCAGCACTGCTGCTGAAAATCAGAATGTCATGCACAAAACATAAATGGATGGGATAATCGAACACACTTAATGTGAATCCACTACTGCATTTGCATAAGTTTATACGACTATTTGCACGCAGATCGCGGTACAGTAGGGGCTGGAAATTCATCCATATCCCCACTGTTGTGATCTCTGAGTTAGAATATATTAGTGGGGGGGTGCAGCCCCCAC